>NW_024467303.1:822480-894360 GCF_000600275.1 Aspergillus ruber CBS 135680
GTCACCGCGAGCAGCACAGAGATCACCGGTTCTTGTTTTCGTGGTCACGGTGGAGAACGAGAAAAGTGCCGATGAGCCAGTCGTTAACTGCCACGCACGGCGATGGGCCGTTGAACAGAATAAGAATGCATTATTGGACACTCAGGAGCACACAAAAAAAGCATTGAATAATCCAAAAAAAAAAAAAGAAAAGAAAATTTGAAAGTGAGGTAGGATGAAGATATGACGAATCCAGAGTTACTGAGGCAGCGGGAAAAGCGTGGCGAGGAAAGAGGGAAGGTGTGGCTGCTGAATCGGGCGCAGCTGAGTCGTGCCTTCCTGTTCGGGTAACAAGGCTTGAGCCAACATAGAGCCGCAGTCCGACTGTACCAGTTGCCAGGGCAACTTTTTATTATTATATTAAATAGAGAATGCTTTGAAAATGACTATTAAAAGCACAATAATAAACAGGTTTTCAAATCTCCTGTTTTTCCCTTCAAACAAGCCTCAAAAAGCTAATCGACCCAGATTCAGGAACCTGTGCACGTTGATTGGACCCTCGAGGGACACCCACGGGGCCACGATCGAGCTGGACAGCAATAAAAATGGAGCATGACTGCAAGTCATCAACCACTAGTTTTGTTTAGACACGGGATCATCAGTCATAGACGGGTCAGAGGAGAGCTGGATGCCGCACGAATACGGAGTAGCCCGATGCAGCGAGGCTAGATGTATTAGATCTCGTCTAATATATTAAACTGTTTGCTTTTGCATTTTGTACATCATTATGTGTGTCAGCTTCGTTTTATATTGAAGCCGCGATCTCCCACAAAACTCGGTTCAGATCCGTGATCCTTGAATGAAAACAATCAAATTACCCATTCGGGTATGGCCTGCTCATGATCCATGGTCCTGCCATGACGTATTGCTTGGATACATAGATCTACACATTAAATTCATGCTCCAGAACCATGGTTGTGAACCTATGGATCTCCAATTTCGGATATCATTGCGGTATTAACTTCAATCATATGTATTACATCCCCCGAGTCTGGAAAGTTCATGCACCTCCCTTGGCACGTTGTCCGGTCTACACAAGTGTCAGCCACAGCAACATCAAATAGAAAAGAGAAAGAAACCCACATAAAATGCCAACCCTCCCCCCTCAGTCACAAAAGTTATCTTCGATCCCTTGGGAAAATAAAACACATCGCCCGCCCGAGCCTGCACCGACTGCCCCGTCGCGTCGGAGATCGTAACCTCGCCTTCCAGGATGATCTTCATCTCATCGTAGGTGTATTCGTAGACCAGTGGGGTGCCCTTTTCTAAGCGGAAGAAGCCACATGAGATGGGCTTTTCGGGGGCATCTTGTTCGCTGGCCGAGGCAAATGGTGGTTACTTGTTAGTACTTTTGTACGCGATACGGAATAGCCGTGGTCCATGGTTATCGTTTGGAAGTGAAAACCTGACTGACCTCGATGCTAAGTCGCCAAGAAATGCATTCTCATTGGCAATGAGCGGCGGCTCAAAAGTCGACTGTGCCCTGGCGTGGTAAACAAATGGAGTAGTCATTGCGTCAACTATACAAATTCAAATAAAACAACTTAAAGCAAAGCTATCGATCTACAAACATCAGCACTAGCAGCAGCCAGCATAAACCATTTATACACCCCTCACTGCTTGTACAACGATCCGACGAATCCATACATTCGCATCCAATGTCCAGACTAAGTAACCGAATCCATATCTACAGTTATAGATATCCGAACCGTGAGGAGAACTTGACTGATACTGTGAGGAGAAACCAACACCAGCGCAGCATCCAATCAATGTCCCAAATCTAGATATCTGGGGTTTCTTTTCCGAGTCTGGTTAGTCGGTCCTTATTAGTGCTCTGTACGGAGTACAGAGCATAACTGAGGGTGTTACTATAACGCTTCTTGCTATGGACTAACTAAATTAGCAGTATTATTGCATTAACAAAGAGTATCGTTCTGGTAAATCCTACAAGAATCCATGTTAATTTGGTATTTATACCAGATGTGGTAGTAATACATCGATATACATGTACGGGTTCCGTGTGTACATACGTATATAAGTAACCCATGGTATTACATACAATACCCAAACCACGCCATACACAAGTACAAAAGTACACTGGCTCTTGTATACCCAACTTGTATACTTCACTCAGTTACAAGTAAACGTGATCCAAACTATCTTATTTCTATTCCCAATAAAGTATCTCTCTATAAAAACAACATATTCAGACAAAATATCCATCTCAACAATCCCACCACCTCATCGCATCATCTAACCATTCTACTTGAGTACAACCAGTGAATCCTGCTGTATTCCTGCCGGAACAACCCCAGCGATTCTTCCGATTCGATCAGGCCTCAATATAAAATGCCTTCCCCTCCTTCTCCTCTTTCTCCTCTTCACTCTTAACACACGGACCATCGCCCCAACCAATTCAACTCAACTCGACCTCGTTCTCATCGCTTGACAAGCCCAAGCAACTATCCTCTCCATCTCCACTTAAGGCATCGCTCCAACGTTCCCTTCTTCATCAAAACTAAACTGACCGACTACAGACCGAGGATTTGCGAAAACGATACATCCCTGCATGACTTGGATAGTCCACTTTGATGAAAGATCATAATATTATACCAAAAAAAAAAGCGATTTTGAGATTTGAAAGACTTGTGCCACTCGACGAATTCGACATCTGTAGCAAAGTCAATACATCATAGTATTGAAAGCAGATATCGTACCACTTTCAGTTTTTTTCGGAATCGACAAGAACTTCGGTGGAATTGCGCCATTGCGACAACCTTTGCTTTTTATATCCCATGCGCCAATCCGAGTTTCTTTCTCCCACCAAAGCGCCATAATTTACTGAGGGAGACTTATGACCAGGACATTTCTTCAACATCGTTTCAAACAAGTCCAAGCAGCAATCCATTTTTAATCTTTCACTCGAACCGAACGCCACGCTGATCGACTATCACAATCGAATCGTAATATAAGCAGTCCAGAAAGCAACATTCACATACAAACAGTATCCAGAAAGCAACAGATAAGCATATCCTTTTGCACCATGACCACTGTCTCGATTACTAGGGAACTCGAGCCATACTTGGCTTCTCTCCGGTCGTATCTGGAGGACCACCCGAGCAATCCACCGGGTAATGAACCCGCATCGCGCTCAGAACTCCAGCCTGCTATCAAAAAAGATCCGGAGGAGCCATCGAGATCGAAACCCAGTGCTACCAAGAATCCCTCCGCAAAGCGTCTTGCATTACGCCCTCGATATTAACTGGGCGTCTCATATTCAACCTCTATCCCAAGAACACTATGTAAAGAATCAAAAGTTAGCATTTTGGCATTCAAATGAAGAAAAAGCCCTTGCTTACCTTCCCAGCCCCATTTCTCCATTACGTTTACCCAATGCAATCGTCCCCGGACGGTCTTTTCATGCTCGATATTTTCCAAGCTTGACACAGCAGAGCCCCGTCTGGGAGCTTGTCGAGATGTGACAGAGGGAATCGTTCGTTCCTCCCGACTCCATCCTTTCCCCCAAGTCTCCGAGGAATCATACACAGTACTGCTGCGGCTGCGTTTGTGCTTTCGCTCTTGCTCAACCTTGTATGAGTCTCGACGGGTCCAGACCTCCCGCACAACCTCGAGGCACCGATCGATACCACCTAGCATCAACCGAGATTGGATGGCCATCCAACGATTCAGAACCCAGTCGCGGTCATCTTCTTGTTCTGCTTCGCAGCCTGCGGCAATAAGCGGAAACATCTGAATTATAGTTGTCCGCGAGCTTGGTGGCACAGTGGCAAGCAAGATCAATACCCGCTTAGCCAGTTCCGATGTCGGTTCTGAAGGCATCTCTGGGACGGCTTGATGCAGATACAACAAGGTGGCCCAGCGATAAGCATGTGCTGTTTGAATGCTATGTTGCACCTCTGACGTCGGGTCTTCAGGCGGTTCGAACCATCTTGGAGGCTCCCACTGCTCAACAAGCCTTTTCAGTTCAATGGCCTGGGAGACCAGCGAGATGGAGTTGGAATCACTCTTTCGGACCCGTTGGACTAGCCTAGCCACCTGGTTAATAAGCGGAAAGAGCGTGGCAGCACATCCCATCAGAGGATCAATCTCATGTACAACATCGTTTGGAAGTTGAAATATGGACAGGTCCATTTCTGCCCCCTCGCAGCCATCTCGCGATGTCAAACGAGCGATCACATCCATATACAACCAAGTATTATACAGAAACCGAACGCGCTCCAAATCAGTCCCATGCACTTTACCCTGTACGGCCAGATCTAGGACCTGTGATACCAATGCCTTGGCTCCCCGGAGATGCTGGATGCAGGAGCGAGTATGCTGGTCCCATGTATCCGCAAATGCTAGCGCTAGACTGGTGGCCAAAGCCGCATCAGTCCTCATGCTTTCGATATTTTGCACCATGTACGCGATGCTTTTGCGCATATGATCCACTCCGTGGACCCTGAGGGATGGGTTTTCCTTGCTGGAATGGAATGCGACCATTGAAAAGATAGCGTGGCGCAGGGCCGGGGTATCTTTGGCCAATGGCCAGATCAATGTACGCCAGGGGTTCTCATGCATCCCATCCTTAATCGACAATATACCGCAAGTGTTTCTATTGAAGCGTAACACCAGCATCTCGGGGCTTGCAGCTCCTAAATCTGGTTCGCTAGGGATGCTGGACGCCATGAGCGCTTCAGTTCTTGACGGAGATGGCCCAGAATCTGGAAATAACAGCCACTGGTCGGAGCCTGGATCGGACTGGCGTACGATTTCTTCAATTTCATCGCCATCTCCTGCTAGCAGGGCGGAGAAGCTGAAGCTATCTGACTTGGATGGGCTAGAAGTCCACATTGCGCCAAACGAGTTGCCAGAGTCTGCAGAAGAGGGGAACAAATCCGACAGCCATGGAGCTGACCCGGGAATTTCAAGCTCTCCGAGTGAGGACTCGGGAGTTTTCTCACTCAATGCATCCAGATTTGACTGGCTATCTTCCTCTACCCTTGGTGGGGTGGTCTGCTGCGGCAGTCGGCGGCCTTCTCTTGATTTTAAAGGGGACCCTTGACTTGGTGCAGTCCTTGCAGACGATATCGGACGTGAAACATTCCCTGTTGAACTTTTGTTCGACGTGGTCGGGGGTGGAGGTGGCAAAGTGACTGTCAGAAAAGAAAAATAGCGCGGTTAATTGTTAGGATGATACTTGTTATAAGAGAATAGACATGTAACTTTACCATTCCTCGCCTTTGCAGAAGTCCTGTTCGCTGCATTGGTCTCTTCGAAGGGTCGCCACTTGAAATCCTTCTTGTATCCTCCGCATTGTACCTTGCGCCGTTCACATTGAAGACAGGTTGGTTTGGACTCGTCGCACTTCAGTCGTTTAGCCTTGCAGGTAATACAGCCTGGATAACAAGTAGGAGCAGAAGGTCAGCACCTTGTACATTACACGCTGCTAATTCGATTTTATGCTCCTCCGTTCATGTATTCATATCCATGCACCATTATATCATAACCGATCAATGAGAATGTCTGGTATACTGTACCATTACGACTCTTTGACTGCTTAGGCTTGCTGGACGCATTCCCACCTGCCGTACCCGTCCTTGCTGCGGAGAGAGATGATCTGGCTGGAGGAGCCGACGAGGAGATAGAAGGGGCAGGGAAAGATGAAGAAGAACCAACACCACCACCAGTGGTAACAGCAGGAGGAACAGAAGGAGGGGAAGATGAGGGAATATCCAGAATAGCCGAAGGGGACGGAATCTTGATGCTTTCCATGCCCAGTGCTTGGAGAGTTGGAGATCGCATAGAAATTGGAAGGGGACGCCGAGTGAACACGAAAGGATAAGATGAGGAAGAGTTATTGATAGATAGAAAGAGAAACCACCGCACAATATCTCTATAAAAACTCCATGGGGACAAAAGAGATAAGCGAGGCGAGATAGAAGGGACAGATAGATAATGGAGGAGTTCCTCGATCAATCATGTACCCATGCATCCGCGTGAGGAGAAAGCAGAGAAGGAACAGTTGATAAGCCGCGGGGGAGAAGAGCAAGGTTCCACAACAGGAAACGAGAGCCAGCAGAAATATTCAGGATGATAGCGTACTTCTTGAATGTTGTATTGCCTGTAATATTATTCGTTCTAGTGTATTAATAGACAATAATGTACTGGATGTGAAGCTATACAACTCGGTGGTCACGGGACCAAACACATGGTCTCCCCACACTTTCCGGCGGTACATTACATTAGCATTTCTCTACAGAACTCCAAGTAAGCAGCAAGTAAGGTTTTCGATGAGTTATTCGGTCTTCTGACATGTTGCATACAAGTATTTTACTATATTTACCCTCCGAGACAACCTCACCACACGTGGACGACGATGAGATAAGACAGCACCATTAGCATAACGAGTTTTCCATCCCCGAGATTCCATGGCATTTACTTTGCTGCAAACCGCTTAAATTGGACGATTTGTTTGGTCTATGCTCTGATGGTTCCAGACGGTTCTATATAAATGATGATGGGCCAGGTGGTGGGTGTTGGTAACTGCATTGTCTTGCATAGCTCAGTGCCTCGATCACTGGACCACATATCTGTCCGGCTCCTTGGGACCTCTGCTAATAGTTTTGATTGACGATAGAGGGTTCGAAGAGTTTCGTGACATTGCGACGCCTTCCCTGTAGAGATGTCCGACGGGATGATACATTTTGGTACCTCAGATAAGGGCTAGCGCAACACATAACGAGGACTACCGGTGGTCCGAGTGGGATGAGTAAATTGAGAGAGAAATATACCGAATTGAAGCTTAGATCTAGAGGAATTGTTCTTCCCCTATCCTTTAGAACGGATGCGGGATGCACTGTTTATGTTTTACAGGCATGCCATAGTGTTCTAGACCAAGCTATCGGCTACTGCATAGCAATTCAAAGTTACACAATACATAATAAACTGATATAATATCCGGGATTGTCGTTCTATGCTCCTGTCATGCTGTCAGACTACAAGTACTCCGCAAAGTACGCGGATAACGGAGCGAACCCCCAGACCGAGGCCCGAATGGCGGGGGAAAGGGACGTCTCCCCAAAACAACCTCCGCCACCATCTTTCTTCCTCCTCTCCAATTACACCTGTATACTAGACAACAAAAATGTTTCGATCAGTTCCTCGTCGACTTCCGCGACGCCTTTTAACGTTCTCTCCCTTGACTGCTGGCAGTCCATCCCGCCTCGCTCTGCGATCTTTCGCTTGCGGTTATCCACGGATGTCGTCTCCGCTCCCCCCAGTCGAGCCCCCCGTATCCACCGTCTTACCGGGTGATTCATACCAGCTGCTGTCGAGCTCTGACAAAGCCGGTGCCGCTGAAGACGCTTTCTACGAGCAACAGATAAAAGACGTCGAGGCGTGGTGGAAGTCCCCGCGGTATGAGGGGATTAAGCGACCATACTCGGCCGCGGATGTGGTTAGCAAGCGCGGGACGTTGCAACAGACATATCCTAGTTCGTTGATGGCGCGGAAGCTGTTTAATTTGTTGAATGAGCGGGCTGCCCAAGGACTGCCGGTTCATACAAGTGAGTTAACTTGGATTGAATAGTTGGGGACATGGACGATATTCTAACGGTTTGAATCTTAGTGGGTGCCATTGATCCTGTGCAAATGACACAGCAAGCCCCAAACCAGGAGGTCTTGTATATATCTGGCTGGGCATGCTCTTCTCTCTTGACAACAACCAACGAGGTCTCCCCCGACTTTGGTGACTACCCCTACAACACAGTGCCGAACCAGGTCCAGCGATTGTTCAAAGCTCAGCAAATGCATGATCGGAAGCAATTCGATGCCAGACGCAAATTTAACCCAGAGCAGCGCAAGTCCACCGCATACGTTGACTACCTGCGACCCATTATCGCAGACGGTGATACTGGGTAAGCTATCCCAACTACTATAGCAGACGAGATATAGTAGCTGATCGATTGCTCTAGACATGGTGGGTTGACCGCAGTGATGAAACTGGCGAAGCTCTTCGCCGAGAATGGCGCTGCTGGTGTTCACTTCGAGGACCAGCTTCACGGTGGAAAGAAGTGCGGTCATTTGGCAGGCAAGGTCCTTGTTCCAATGGCAGAGCACATTAACCGGCTCGTTGCTACCCGCTTCCAGTGGGACATGATGGGCGTTGAGAACCTTGTGATTGCACGAACGGACTCTGAGAGTGGCAAGTTGATCAGCAGTGCTATTGACGTGCGCGACCACGAGTTCATTCTTGGTATTACGGAAGACGTTGAGCCTCTGGCGGAGACTCTCCAGGCTATGGAACGAGAGGGAGCTGCTCCTTCAGAAATTGATGCGTTCGAACTGGACTGGGTTAAGAAGCACAAACTGGTCACTTTTGACGAGGGTAATATACCCCCAGAAAACTAGATACAACCCACGCTAATTTCTTTCAGCTGTCGACGCCCACCTTGAAGCAGAAGGCGCCTCCCAATCAACCCGTGAAGCATACAAGACCAAGGTCGCCGAGAACCCCAACCTCTCCCTCTCCCGCCGTCGAGCCCTGGCAAACGACTACGTAAAAGCCCCCGTCGTCTGGTCCTGCGACAGCCCCCGCACCCGCGAAGGATTCTACCACTACCGCGCCGGCTTCCCCGCCGCAACCAAGCGCGCACGTGAGTTCGCACCCTATGCCGACCTCCTGTGGGTGGAAACCGGCGACCCGGACGTCGCCAAGGCGGGCCAACTGGCTGGAGAAGTGCGCAGCGAGTTTCCGGGTAAGAAACTTGTCTACAACCTGAGCCCGTCGTTCAACTGGATGGGTCAAGGATTCAATGAGGCTTCTCTCAAGTCGTTCATTTGGGATCTTGCTAAGCATGGGTAAGTTTCATCCAAACACACCAAAGAGCGACAAATAACGAGAACAGATTCGTTCTCCAACTCATCTCCCTCGCCGGCCTCCACACCAACGCCACTGTCACAACAGAGCTCTCCCGCGCCTTCAAGGACGAGGGCATGCTCGCCTACGTGCGTCAGATCCAGTCTCGCGAGAAGGAACTCGGCGTCGACGTCCTGACGCACCAGAAGTGGAGTGGAGCGCCGTACATGGATGGCATCCTGGGCGCTATCCAGAGTGGTAGCAGCAGTAGTAAGAGTATGGGTGAGGGGAATACTGAGAAGGGTGAGTTCCCCCCCTTCTTTAAAGGTATCAATTTGATCAAACTAACTTGGTTGTTGCAGGCTTTTGAACAGGGAAAATGAATAGCAAGATAAGATTGATAGATTTAGATCTTTCGCTGCCATAACTCGGTTTAACCATTGTAACACGAACGAACGTGACGGTAGTCAAATACAGCATCCCCTGTAGTATAGAACTTACAAAACCCATACCCTTAGTAAAACAATAACATACTACTCTTTAAATGAGTTAAGCGTAAATAACCATGTAACCCAACACCAGTGAAAATACCACCACACGATTACCAGTATTTACTGTACCTGATTCAAGCCGTAATGGAAATTAACGGTAGTATTACATACAGGTACATACGAGTATTTGTACGGAGTACATACCTTGTACATACAGACGCATCTATGAAACTCTAGTTAGTCTGTTTACTGATCTAAGCGACAATACATCGCTGTATATCTATTCTCGAAGTAAGTCCGAGGTCGATATTAGTGGTAAGCTCGAGGTTTGGAGATAACCAATTTCCTTCCCTCATCGCAAGTAGCACAATCGATTGCAATTATGGCGTTAACCGCTTTGATATAAACAACACCAGTATTATCCTTATCGCATTGGGAGTTGCAATTGTAACACAAATTTCAATATCAACGCATATAGCAGATCGATCAATATTTCCACTGAACAAGACAAAATTATAGGATATCTCCGTGGCTGGCTGCACTCAAAAAAAGAGACAAGGCGAAAAAGGGGAGATAACAACTAGGGAATATAATCGAATCAATATGAACAATGTAGAGGCTGAAACAGCTAGATCTTCACCTGACAATAAAAGAGAAAGAGTCTTGGGAGCGAAAATAGCAGTAGTATATCATAAGGGTAAGCACTCCACGAGGAAAACGAACTCGGTTCCTACTGGGGACATTGCACGGTCTGGACTTTACCATGACCCAGGCAAGAGAACAGGACAAGGGCAAATGGGCAGGGTTGCTGTAGAACAAAAGAAAGAAAAAAAAATCAACTCAAGGCGTACCACATATACCTAAGAAATCTCGAGGGATGAAATAATAAACAACCCAATTTTCCCATAAACGACGAATATCACTCGCTTAAAAACCGGACAAAAACATGCTGCAATCACGTAGCGAAACTAATTGACGCGGAAACAATCCAAAATAACTGTGCGCCGTTAGCATGCCAAATTGTGCATTAGATAGTGGCAAGTACTGACCTTCATGACCTCTGCGGCAACCGCTGCCGATCCACATCAGGGTGTTCAGGAAAGCGTAACGGTCGTCTCCGGTCTCCATAGAGAGGTTCACACGATACTTATAGGTGTTAGGGTTAACAGCGTCCGCCATATTTGGGTCATTAACCTTATCAAGTACATCCTTAGAGCCCGTTAACCACCCATTTGTCTTCACAATAATATACGCCGGCGGGTCATCCGCAGTTTGAAGCATGTAGGTTGCTCGGAGACTCGTCACGGAATCTTTGGTGATGATTTGGGAATCTTGCCCTCCAGGCTGATGAATTTGTTAGAAGTACACTACAACGGGTATAGAAAGGGTAAAATAAAATGGAGACAAACCAGGATAATACCCTTCCCCCATCGACCAGCCCACTGACCACCAAGGAAAGAGACCCAATCCCTTTGGCCCCACAAGCTTTGTCCTACCGAAACGCGAGGATTCATCTTGATGCTCATCCGGAAATCCAATTCGAGAGATGGAGCGGGAATCTGTAGCGAGCGAGCGACGTCACCCTCGGGGAAGGTATGGAGTAGGTTGTTGGCCGGGATCGAATCTTTCATAACGCTAAGATAGGTGGGACATTCAAGTAAGTGCTGGCGTTGCCTGCTGGTGTTCTTCGCGCGAACCTGCTGACAGTAGATGCATTGGACGGACAGACACTGTGATTCCCCGGTCAAATTACTGAACTCCCGACCATAACCATAGCCTCTTCTTACCTTGTCTTCCTCCTTGGCACGAAACTCGACAAAGGCGGCATGAACATCATCCAACGGCGGCGCCGGAAGACTCGAAGTAGATGTCTTCGGCTTGGGTTTGGGAGTCGGACGCGAACCTTGCTGGGGGGTGCCGGAGGACGAACCGGGGCCAGCGGTAGGCGGGCCACCAGGCGTGGACAGGGTACCACGACCGGCGGCAATGTTCAGCGGAGTCTGCATCGGCGTAGCATGGGGATTGACACCGTTCGACATCATGGCACCATTAGCGGTGGGCATCGCGGCTCCGGGGCCAGGGCCAGCACCCGCCGCCGCCGCGGCAGGTCCATTTGGCGTTGGGGGGTAACCATTTGCAGCGCTGATACCGTTGGCGGCGGATTGGGCAGATTGGGACTGCGGCTGAGGCGCACTAGGATGGCCACGGAGACCCGGACACTCGAGCAGATGCTGTTTCTGACGCGAGGTGTTCTTTGCGCGAATCTGTTGACAGTAGATACACTGAACGGAAAGGCACTGTACCAGGGTAACAGAAAAACAGGATGGTATGTCAGTAACAAGTAAGATAAGTTATTGGTGGTGTACTCGGTATAGGCACAAGTGGCGGGCTCGTTGAAATATTACGGGGGAAATACAGCAGGTCACGCACCTTATCGTCTTCCTTGGCGCGGAACTCGACAAACGCCGCGTGAACCTCCTGGTCGACCGTCCGACCCATGTTCGCGGTAACAGAGTCGAAAAAGTCGATACTGGACGGACCAGGGGATGCAGTGGGGAGTAGAGACGAGATGATGGCGGTTTCGCAATGAAAAACGGAAAAATACGATAAGGGGACGATGTGGTGAGAGGGACGATGGGCGTTTCAACGCTTTTCTCGTTTTTTTCTGGGAAGGGAGAAAAAAGGGAAGAAGCGGGCGGGAAAGAAAAACGGAAGAAAACCAGAACGAAACGAGACGAGACGAGACAGTGGCGGTTAAGTTACGCGAGCAGGACCGGGTCTTACCGCCAGCGTAATTTTGATCCTGTCTACACTTATTTCTCTTAGTAGTATATCTTCGTGTATTTTGCTTCTTTCTATTTATTTCAATGGATTCTTACATTGATTCAATTGTTTGTTAAATATAATGATTAACCACTGATGTTGTTATGAACGCGTTCTGCAGCCTCAGGCATCAACTTACCGCGCGGCAGATGCGCTGTACTCGTCGAATGGACACAAGAATAGCATACGGAGTAAACAACATCAATTATTGAACTAAAGATCATATGCTGGACAATGCACCTAACCGCTCAGATACATCATCATTCATCAAGTGTGAATAGCAGTGTGGTCGAGGTTCCTTATCATTACCGTGCATCACGTCTTCCATCTACATCAATACATCAATAACACAGCTATCCACGTGCAGTGTAGTAAAAGTAAACGAGTAATTACACATAAATTATCGAAGTCTATTATTTGAACACAGGGAATAGTTAGCCAGTGTAAATATATCATGCCAAATCCAACATTTTCTATCCCCAAAGACAAATAACGCGTGCACATGGCTTGCTTATTCGACCTCACTTGCAGCACTGCCCCCGCCAATCTCGTGTCGCCGTGTGTTTGCTCTATCTATTTGCCTTGTCCGCCTTGTCCAGCAGTGCGAACTACCATAAAACCGAAATAACTGTGCCATAGGTTGTGTTCTCAAGTAGTGTGCATATACTCCGTAGTGAGATCTAGATATATATCTGACGTCGACTACTGATGCGTATTACTGTACTGGAGTACGGAGTACCGCGTATGGTACTCCGTATACGAATACGAGTACAAGTACAAGTGGTTTTACTGTATGTACCCAGGTACAGCATTGGTGCCTGAAATAAATGGTATTTAAATACCCAGTAGCCTTATGGGATCCACGTGATCGACATTGGGATGATCTGTTGCTGTTTCTGTATTCCCTTGCAGAACGACGTTACTTGTATGTATGCAATTAGCATATTCTGAAAATTGAGTTCTATATGGGCTTCTATAATGTAAACAAAAAGGCCGGATATCATTTCAATTGTAAATCGCCTTGACAACGCATAAAGCTATATACATATAACCAAAGTTAGTAGAAGATGGAAAAAAAAAAAAAAATGCAGATCGGTTATGTAGCCATGAAATAAACGCCAGCAAATGTCACAAGAATAACCAAGATTGTGAGAATCCAAGCTCCCGCCCGGTCAGTGGTGGTAATCGGATCATCAAGGACTCCAATATACGCATCGTCGTCTTTTTCCGTGCCCGCATCAGGATCACCCTTACTGATGCCGCCGTGGTCTGCAGTAACGCGCTTCTTCGCGGAGTCGACCAGATTCGTTTGAAAAATTTCCATCGCGGCCATTTGTTCCCCAACTCCCGTACTCTCATCGTAGTCAGCGCCTTGAGTCCATCGTAGCCCGCAGGCATTGTTCGGACCATTGCAGTGTAAAGCGGCAGCTTGAGCAGAGGCGCGCAGCTTGGGCATGAGCATATCATGAGTGAACGGAGCTATTTGGACCGTGGCAGCGATCCAGCGGGAGAGGTAGGCTTTGAAAGAGCGCTGGTCGACGTTGCAAGTGCCCTGGGTCTCGCAGGCAACCTCGCTCATGATGTTTTTACCGTCGGGGAAGAAATAATCTAGACCCTTGATGATCCCCTCCACACGAGATTTCCAAGCGTCAGTTTGACCTGTCTTTCATAGTGTCAGTAACAAACTGCATTCAAACAACAATAGAGAAAGGGGTGACTTACAAAATGGTACATGTTGGCCGCACCAAGCAACATGACACCTGCATTGTATGACCATTGGATATGATTGACCTCACTGCAGTTATTCGTGTCGTCTGTACCGTCAAAGAAATGGAAGTCTCGACTAGCAAGTCCAACACCAAACATCCAGTCCCAAGCGTCTTCAGCCCAGGCCGCATATGATTCATTGCCGGTATACACCGCAAGACGGGCGGCCAGGTTGAAGAAACATCCGTTAGATATGGTATTCTTGTAGTTAAAGCCGCCGTTGAAGGAATATATTTGCCATTTTAACCCACCGCCACATTTTTGTTCATCCCACCGCGGAACCTGGGTATTAAAGACGGCCTGGGCTAGCGCTAGCCATTGAGGTTGGTCTTCTGGTGGGTTCGGGTATCGTACTTCGGCGGCAGACATGGCGGACAGGCCCCAGAAGGCCTGGTCATCGTTTCCTAGTGTACGGGACTGATTCGTGGGCATGAAGTTGTTACCAGAACCGGTCTGATGCAGCAGAGCTTGGGTAGTGATATCGTTCCATTGCGAATCTCCCGTGTAGTACCAGTATTCCACCAACGCTCCGAACATGGCACCCGCTTCCCACCAATAGTAAGGATCGGGAAGGTTACCGGGGACATCACCTAGCTTGTAACCAGTGTAATATTGTAACATTCCAGTCGCTGCGGTTTGGGCGGCATTTTTGAGAGAATCTGCGATGGTCAGCAGCGTTAGAAGAAGAGGAGGGCCATATTCACGTGCCTTGATTGTCAATATCCAAGCTAATAGACGCCTGCGCCAGCTGGAATCCCAAAAGTGTCCCAAACAATATGAAATTGCTCCGGGAGAGAGAAAGACGGGGTAAAGATAATAACCTCGACCACTTCATAGTGAGAAACGAATGTTTAGGATTGAGGATATGTATAAATAGAAATGAGCGACAATATGGAAATGATTAAGTACGAAGGCAGAAACGAGAGGAGGCTGATGAACGAATAATTATGATGGAGATGACTCCTGAAGAAAAAGAAGAAAAATGATCCAGGCAGCCTTGAAGACCCTCAGGCCTCAAAAAAAAAAGCAATCAAGATGGTGACAGAACGAGTGGATGTAGCACAACGCCTGAAATGAAGAACGTAACGCGAACACCATAATGGAAGAGAAGAGGACTAGAGATGCCCTTTTATTTCACAGTTAAATGAAATGTATTCCTACTATTTTCACGTTTCCTTTTTGCACCCTTGGTTGGTGGTGACAGTATCGGCCAAATACACTCTGGAATCCAGTGGATGCTCGGCAAAGCGCCAGGCCAAGGTCTTGGCTGGAGCTGTTTATAGGAAAGAGAACGGAAGCATCGGAGAACTGGATTGAAACTGTCATTTTGGAGAGGTCATTTGTCTTATTTGCGATGGGAATGTACTAGTGTAGCAAGGACGCGGGGTATAAACAGCCGCATTGGATAAGAAAGATGGCGACGATCAACAAGGAATTGTCCCTCCATGACAGCGGAGAATGGACCGTGGAAAGAGAGAGAGAGCGCTTAGCACGAACCGTAGAAAGTGGGATGGTGTTCCCCGGGTCTTGTCCTGCATACTTAATCAGTGTCATATATCTAGACCTAATTTTGTCAGTCATGATGCATAGATCTCTATCGACCATCAATCAATAAACGGAATCAGCGTTGAATCTCCGCCTGAAAATCCCACTGACAGGATCCACGCTTGTTGATCGCTAGCACGTGAAATTGTGGCGGTGGCTTGTTTGCACTGCCTCGTTCTTTCCAATTTTGGAATCATCTTTCGTCTTTGGAGCGACCGCCAAAACGAATGCGATTGAATGCGATTAGGATACTGCTTGCTTAAAGGACTATGTTCTTGTAGCCTAGACTATCATATACTATGAGCAACCGGCTATTATTCTCCTATACTCCGTCCAGTAGAGCCGACGACCCCTATTGCTCCCTGAGACTTCTCTGTAACCGCCTAGTAGTAAAATGGAACATTCGCTCTCATGGTCACACTCTGATTGGCCGAACCAGCTAATAGCGCTGCCTATGCACTGCTATTCTTGGCCGCGCCCAAGATCACGTGAATCCCGTCGGAACCGAGACCATCCCCAGAAAGAAGGCGGCGATTTCACCACGACAACCTATTCACCCGTCATCTTATTCTCCTTCCTACCCACTTACATCTACCTTTGCGGTTTCCTTTTTTCTCGTGAAACCGTGGACCGGTGATTATCGAGCTCTTTTTTTTTTTTTTTTTTTTTTGCATCCATCTTACGATCCGCATTTGATACACCTGTTTTCTCCCTGCTTTTCTCCCCGATCGCCCAAACGAGTTCATAACATCCCGATCTCAAAAGAAAAATCTACACCACGTCATAATTGTTCGACTTTAAAACGTCCAAAAGCGATTTCTCACGTCTTACGAAAATGTCCGAGCCACCTTACGACCCCTACATCCCCTCTGGCTCGAATGGTGGTGCCGGTGCTGGTGCCGGTGCCGCGGGCACCACGCAGCATGGTGGTGACCCGAAGACGCAGCAGGTCTCTAGGGTGAGTACTGCTGCCCTGTGATAAGGATTGGATTTTTATTGGTGTTGATGGGCCATGGCGCTAATATTATATTCCTGCGATAGGAAATCGATGACACGATCCGTGCGATGCGTTCGAACATCGTCGGTGTTTCGGAACGTGGTGAGCGTCTAGACTCTCTTCAGGACAAGACGGACAACCTGGCGGTATCAGCGCAGGGCTTCCGCAGAGGTGCCAACCGCGTGCGCAAACAGATGTGGTGGAAGGACATGAAGATGCGTGTATGCTTGGTCATTTGCATCATTGTTCTGCTCGTCGTGATTATCGTCCCTTCCGGTATGACTAGACTTTTCTCCTCAGTTTGCTCGGGTAATTTGCTGATGTGAGCTTTAGTTATCGCAACTAAACATTAAATACCGTGTTCTGCCTTTAATGGAGTGGATGTCATCTACGATAAGGTCTCGGTAATCCGAAGCCGTGGAGCCTTTTTCCTTTGTTCTTTTTCTTTTGTCAGCCTCCAATACCTCGTCCTGCTCGTCTTTTCTACCCACGCGTTCCAACAAGCGTCAACGGTCTGTTGTTCTGTTTTATTATTCTCACGACCTCAATCCTCGATATGCCTTCGACAATACGTACAAGCTGGTCCGGCTTCTCGCATTATCCATGTCACGATCTGTCGACGGGTGAAGATGTAAATGATACTCCGGTGCTGTTGCTGCTTTCTCGTGTTTCAGTACGGTTTTCTGTGTCTTGCGTGTGCTTTTGTATTCTTCGATCTTGTTCCTACAGCCTCTTTTAATGAAGCATGTCTATCTTTTCCCTGGATGGGGACTTGCTATTATTTAAACCATGATTTATTGGTCTAAACGGGATAGCCGCGGACAAAATCGCGTAGACCACACCCCAGTTCGAAGCTCTATCGCATAGACCGGACAATGAGTGGAGAGACCGGCGTCTCAAGTGAACTCATCTCGCATTTATATTATTATCAGATCTTCGACTTCTCTTTCTGCATGGCAGCTATGTAGTAATAACGAGTAACGAATGACAATCATTTTTTTTTTTTTTTAAAAAAAAAAAAAATATTGGACCCGTTATAATAATAGAGGGTCTGGCCACAGCAAATGAGAGCTTCGACAGCCATCTGATATGTACGAAGGAAATGCAGAGTGGGGATAGCGGTTTTTGACCGCTTTTTGAAGACATCTAGCTTGTATCAGATTTGAATGGGCTTAGCTTTCGCAAGGAAGTATGCTCGTCGGTCAGCTGATGAGAGACTTCTTTCCTCATCCTCACAACCCTATCAAAGTGATTAACGAATACAAATACATACCACATAAAGCAACACAATCCACTTACCACTAGCCATGAAATACCATCCTCAAGCCGCACCCCCGACTCTTCAATCATCTTCCCCTTATGAAAGAAAACAAAACCTTGCGGACATATCTCACTAGGGGCGAATTGGGGAGTGCCAATGTATTACTGTAGCAATTCTATCCTTCTGAAAAGTTGACTTGTGAAATGAGGCTACCCTTTCAAGCTCATGAATGCATTCTGCGTGAGCCAGGGGCCATTTTGGAGTGAAGTTCCAAGGGAAGGGATTGAAAGACTTATCATCTTGCTGTTTGTGGTTAGTATTGTTTGTATGGTGAGGGAGATGGAGGTATTGACTATGCTTGATTAGGGTCACTTTGGGGGTGTCTTTCGGGGGTTTCTTTTGGTCGAATAGAAATAGCTTTCTGGCCAATTTTCTTGCTGGTTTTCATGGTTGATTGGTAAATGGGTGGAGGGAGATGGAAAAGACAGTGAAAATCTAAAGCTTAAGCTCCGGTGTCACCTGACTATCATTTACACGTGCAAAGTAGATACTGCCCTATACTCGATCTCCGAATCTAATGAGCTATATCTTGCTTTCAAGGCGATGGAAGGGGGTTTCAACAGCCGCGGTGAGATTCTTGGAAGAGCCGCAGTGTTTGCAGTGTTCGTGGGGGTGCTCGCTTGTGTTTGGCGTTCGGAGCAGACGTCTCACTCGCATTCTTAGCGCAAGTCGCTTTGCGGACTTTCCAGTATGCTTTCTGGAAGTCGCGAGAGCAGTACCACTGGGTCTTACATTTGGGCAGCACGCACTTCAAGGGAGTGGCATCCGCGCCCTGGTTTTTGCAGACGACGCAGGCGCGTCCGCCATGATGGATGGTGGTGGTGGTGGTGGTGGTAGTAGTAGTAGTAGTAGTAGTAGTAGTAGTAGTGGTGATAGTTGTATACCTCTGGGGGGGAGGGTAATGGGGTATTCTGATGAAGCTGTGATGGGGTGAGAGAGAAAAAAAAAGATATCGACTGGGTCCGGAGGTGAGCCTTCGCTTGATGGGAAGCTCATTCAATACCTACATCGCCCCCCACATGCTGAACTCATGATAGTTTAAACAGTGAATATGGGTATCTCTTATGATAGGTGAAATTTTGACTTGATTCATTTTGATGAGGAACTCATAGGTACTTCAGTAAGAGGAGGCGAGGCCAATATTACCATCTTTTTACTCTAAAAACCCCCATTTGCCGGTCTTTTTACAGTAGAACCCTTCATCCACTGCTCAATTGAAGATTACATGACGACAAAATAAAAGAAACAAAACAGGCGAGCGTATTGAAAGTGAAGAAAACCAAGCAAAATCATACTATGTAAACGGGAGCTTCTTGATGTTCGCTTCGGAGACTTTATAGTTGTAGCTTAGCCGGGCCAACTTCCGCGCGAAGAAAGTGGAGAGTTTGGCGTTGATTAATACCCGTGATTCTCATTACGTAGCTAAATAGCTAGGGAAGATCTGATAATGAATTAGGACTAGTTTTGCCGGCGAAAAATTCATAGCCCGATGGGGGTTCTGAAAGTGAGTGGGATCGAAGAGCAAATGAGAGTGCCGGCGGCCATCTGATATGAAGTGCTACTTTGTACACACTGCAGTGGCACGGGGTACTCTGTCTTTGTAGGAGCATTGTAGTTGAGTTATAATGAGACCGTATTTAATTTTGGGTTAGAATAAGATGTTTTCATTGCTTTCTACTCTGCCCTTAGAAGAAGTTACTTTGTTTAAACCCCCCTCCCATTGAGTCACGTCGTGGGAGTCACATCGTGCCCGGCTCCGAAAGTCGCAACCGAGCACTGACATTTTTATATTATTTTTTATTTCCCTACTCTTTGCTTCTTCTTCTTCTTCTCTTCCTCTTGTTCCTTTTTTTCACAAGACCAATCCATTCCACGCTCTTTACTAATTGACACTCAGGCACCGCGCCAGGGTCTCGTTCCTTTCTCCCACCAGCCCTCGCATTGGTCCCAGGGAATTTCCCACGGAGAAGGAGAACACGCGTAAAAGAAGAGAGTCTCTGGTGAGTGAAATACTCTATAAAATTCCCGAATGAACGTAATTGTCTCCAAGATTTTTACTTGCACCAACATCTCCGGCCGAAAACACGGGCTTATCGCGGGCTCCCTTTGGTGGGAATAATCCCGCTCCCTCCGCACTTTAAAGTCTTTTTTTCTTCCGAACCTCTTCTTAACCCGCCACTCAACCTCAACCCACACACAGTCCTCTTTTCTAACATCTTTTTCTCTCAATTCACCTAGTTCTCCTACTCGACACTTCATTTAATCGAGTTGCCGCATGCTAGGTAATTGAGAAGAAAGAGAAGAACAACATAACCAAGATGCTGTCGCTTCGCACTGCCGTGCGGAGAGCCTCCAGCAAGCCCCTCCGCGCTCTTTCTACATCGCACGCTGTTTCTCCTGCCAGACTCAGCTCTCCGTCTTCTCGTCATGCCCTGAAAGCCTCTGCGACACCGTTGCTGCAGAACCGTCACTACTCTCGTGCGGCCGATCCCCAGCTGTCGTCGACTCGGTCCACTGTCGTTCAGTTGTTGAGTAACATTGGGTCCAAGCGCGAAGTTCAGCAGTACCTTTCGCACTTCACTTCGGTTTCCTCACAGCAATTCGCCGTCATCAAGGTCGGTGGTGCTATTATTACCGATCACCTGCAAACCCTCTCGTCCGCCTTGGCCTTCCTTAACCATGTGGGACTTTACCCCATCGTCGTCCATGGAGCAGGCCCCCAGCTGAACCGCATGTTGGAAGAGGCAGGCGTTGAACCACAATTCGAGGGTGGAATTCGGGTAACGGACGGCAAGACATTGGCGCTAGCTCGGAAGCTGTTTATGGAGGAAAATTTGAAGTTGACCGAGGAGCTGGAACGGATGGGAGTGAGAGCCCGCCCGCTCACGGCCGGTGTGTTTTCTGCCGACTACCTTGACAAGGAAAAATACAACCTGGTGGGGAAGATTAATGGCGTCGACCGCAAGCCCATTGAGTCCGCCATCGAGGCCGGATGTCTCCCCATCCTGACCTCCATGGCAGAGACGCCCGACGGTCAGGTTCTCAACGTCAACGCAGACGTCGCGGCCGGTGAGCTCGCACGCTCCCTCCAGCCGCTTAAGATCGTCTACTTGGCTGAGAAGGGCGGTCTGTTCAACGGTGACACGGGTGAGAAGATCTCCGCCATCAATCTTGATGAGGAATACGAACACTTGATGTCCCAGTGGTGGGTGCGCCACGGCACTCGTCTCAAGATCAAGGAGATGAAGGACCTCCTCAACGATCTGCCCCGTTCCTCCAGTGTCGCTATCATCCACCCGGCTGATCTGCAGAAGGAGCTGTTCACTGACTCGGGTGCTGGAACTCTGATTCGCCGTGGCAACAAGGTGCACACCAAGACCGCCCTCTCGCAGTTCGAGGATCTGCAGAGCTTCAAGGACGTTCTCGTCCGGGACCGTGAGGGCCTGGATGCGCGCGCCACCGTCGACCGCTACGTTGACGGCCTTAACGAGCGGGAGTTCAAGGCATACTATGATGAGCCCATGGAGGCACTGGCCGTGGCGCTGCCCCCTCAACAAGGCTCTTCCTTGGCTCATCTCTCTACCTTCACCATCACCAAGGCTGGCTGGTTGAGCAACGTCGCCGACAATGTGCTCGCTGCCGTCCGCAAGGACTTCCCTAAGATGGCGTGGACCGTCAAGGAAGATGATGAGAATCTGACCTGGTTCTTCGACAAGGCCGATGGTAGCTTGAGCCGCGACGGAGACGTGCTCTTCTGGTACGGCATCGAGAACGGGGACGAGGTCAAGCAATTGGTGCAAGAATTCAACAAGCACGGCCGTGACATGTTCGGTGAAGTCAACCTCGAGTCCCGTCTCGTCCGCGCTGCTCAGGCTGCTGCCAAGCTAGGCAAGGGTGTCGGCGCCAGCGCCGCCTCTCTCGAGCAGACCCGTACCTTCTCGACCACCACTAATGCCCTGCGCGCTGCCCGGTCGTCCTTCCGCCCGACTTTGAACGGCACCCGGACATACGCCACCACGAACCCGAACCCTCCCCTTGGTGAGAAGAACAACTCCAACGCTCAGCCGTCCAAGGTTGCTCTGATTGGTGCCCGTGGCTACACCGGCCAGGCACTCATCAGCTTGATCAACGCTCATCCTCACTTGGACCTGCGCCATGTCTCGTCTCGTGAGCTCGCCGGCAAGAAACTTCAGGGCTACGAAAAGCGTGAGGTCATCTACGAGAACCTGAGCCCAGAGGATGTGAAGCGTATGTCGGAGAACGGTGATGTGGACTGCTGGGTTATGGCTCTGCCTAATGGTGTCTGCGCGCCGTTCGTTGATGCTGTGAACCAGGGCTCTGAGAAGGGCAATGTTATTGTTGACCTGAGCGCCGACTACCGTTTCGACAGCAACTGGACCTACGGTCTCCCTGAGTTGGTTAACCGGTCCCAGATCGCTCAGGCAACCCGCATTTCTAACCCCGGATGCTATGCTACCGCTGCTCAAGTCGGGATTGCTCCCCTGGTTCCCTTCCTCGGTGGCCAGCCTACCGCTTTTGGTGTTTCGGGATACTCCGGTGCTGGTACTAAGCCTAGCCCGAAGAATGACGTTAACTTCTTGACCAACAACATCATCCCCTACAGCTTGACTGACCACATCCACGAGCGCGAAATTAGCACCCAGCTTGACACCAGCATTGCTTTCATTCCCCATGTTGCTGTTTGGTTCCAGGGTATTCACGTATGTTCCTCTTATGCTTCTAATTGTTTGAGTTCTTGAGCTGACTTTCTATCCAGCACACCATTAGCATTCCTCTGAAGCGGGAGATGACTTCTCGTGACATCCGCAACCTCTACCAGGAGCGCTATGCTGGTGAGAAACTTGTGAAGATTGTTGGGGAGCCCCCTCTCGTCAAGGACATTGCTGGCCGTCACGGTGTTGAGGTTGGTGGATTTGCTGTCCACTCCAGCGGCAAGCGGGTTGTTGTCTGTGCTACCATTGACAACCTGCTCAAGGGTGCCGCCACCCAATGTCTCCGTAAGTTTTCGTGCATTCTGTTTGATTATTTGCAAATGCTAATTATCGTTTACAGAGAACATGAACCTGGCCCTTGGTTACAGCGAGTACGAGGGTATCCCGCTCGACTAGAAGACCCATTTCCTGGTGCGATCAGCTATATAGACATGTTATAGTAGGAGGATAGGGCTTGTGCAATATGTTGAATATGCCCACGTGTTTTTCTTTTTTCTTTTTTTGGTTTTTCTTTCCTTTGTTTGAAAGAGCAAAATTCGGAGTCGAAATGTCTGATTCAATCCATTCTGGGTGTTCTTTTTTTCTTTTTGTTGCATCTCATACCCTGCGTGCATCTTTATCGGTTGCTATGGGCTGTGGAGATTTGTATAAGGGGAACATTTTTGTGTCATGTCTTATTTTACAGGTGCTCTTCCATAGCCAACTGAGATGTCTTCATGATGTTTTATTTAACCTGCCTTTTATTTACTGGCGTCTATATTAGATAAGAACTTGGTGTTATTCAAATTATTCGAAAATTCACTGTATTGTAACCCAGAATATTTATGGGAAAATACGTAATTGGACAATGGGTGAATTCAAGAGCATTTGGGGTGGTGCACCGCACAACAACCCTATCGACCTCACTTTCTCCTTCGCCCACCTTCAACCATTCATCTCAACTTTCTTACCTTTCCATCTCCACCACGGGGAGACATTTAACGAGTATTTTGTTTATCGTCTAGACTTATCACGATACGTTTTTTTTTATAGAAATAGAGCTGTTACCAAGTGAATTGGACCGCTTCTCGCCTGGGGTCGAGGTTCCTGGAATTTCATTCCCTCTTTTTAGTCCAGCTTCGTGGACCACTGCTGCAGTTGAGAGAACAGGTACATATCTTGTTTCTATTTTAAGCTCCTTTCCTGAAAGAATGTCTTCGTCGAATCTTACCTACTGACTTACCCATGATTTGATGGCCAGTGAGACACGGCTCGAGCTTCGAAATACGAGACGAATAGTTCAACTCGTCTACGAGATAACGACTCCTCACGCGTCCTTGTATTTAATCTCGCGAGTTTTCTGCTCAATACTTGAATGCGTGCTAGGTTTGACAAATAGGACGCGACGCGTCAGGTAGGAGGGTCAGACAGTTAAGATGTTCTACAGTTATGATAGTGAGTCCCACCTTTGACTTCTGGAGCTCCGCAAGAGACATATCTGGCACTGCAAGTGAAGCAAATAAGCCATGGTTGCTAATTATTTTACTTCTATCTTAGTTCTCACCTCCCCTGAGCATGGGGTCGCTACGATTTGGTACGTCCTCCTGTTCCCACTAGTCAAAGAAGTTATAGAACTGATGTCAATCCCAGGCTTGTGGCGACATTGGGCTCGAAGTCAATTGCCAAAAGACTGAACAAGAAGGCGATCTTGGATGTCGACGTGCCTAGGGCTTGTAACGTCATTATAAACCCTGAAGCTCCGATGGCGTTGAGACTTCAGTCGAGCTTGTTGTAAGCACCTTGCAGAAGCTTATTAGAATATTCTGACCAGTCTAGGTACGGAGTATCAAGAGTCTACAGTCAACAATGCGGTTATACTCTCACTGATGTGCAGGCGACGCACGATAAGATGAGAGCGATGTTGAAGGTCTTGCCTGGAGGAGGACTGGATCCTGCTGCTGGAAAGGCGAGGTAACTTCGTCCGGCCCTGAGTTTTGAGATTTGATACTTATTGAACATGAATTACAGACCAGACCAGCTCGTCCTCTCCGACGACCCGTCCTTCGTACCCGAAATCAACCTCCCCGGACTTGGAATCGACCTCTCTAAGCTTAACCTCGAACCGCAAGCAGACACAAGCCGCCAGAACAGCTTCCTCTGGACCAGGTCTCCGGATCGCAGCCAAACTTTCCCGGAGAATCTCAATCTCCAACTCGACCTTTCATCTGAAGACATAATGAAAGACTTTGGTGGGATTGGCTCGCAGTCTGAGACTAGTGGCTCTGTCCACCAAAGACCTCTGGGAAGGATTGCAGAGGGGGCATTGGATGATGAAACTGGTGTCTTGCTGCAGCCCGACTTTGAGTTCGATGAGGATGGGAATATCATTGAGCTTTCTGGGGAGCGTGAGCGCCGATCAAACATCCTGCGTGATCAGTTTGGTGGAAAGCATTTGAGTGAGACGCCTCTTCCTGGAATGGGAGATAATGATATCCAGTGGGATTATCAGGTGCCTTTTCCTTTCCTACAAGACCAAAAGGAAGTGAATTTAGCTAACGACATCCAGCCAATGCCAATAGACAGCGATGAAGGCCATGATACTCATACTCACAACGTTGTGACTCCCATGCAACCCGCTAGAGCTGGATCCAGACAGCCCTTCGGAAATTCACCAGCCTATAAGCCTGAGAATAATCAAGGCGACCAAGCAGTTACAGCTCGTCAGGTCCATAGAGCACCCAAAGTCGTACCAGCAGACAATCGAACAGCTCTACGCAATACGGAACTAGCACAAATCAACAACGAATACATGCAGAACATGGCTGCTATACTCAAGCAAAAGAAGAACAATAAAATATCCGTTCAGGCGAAAAAGAATGCCATATTCTGGGTGTTCGGTCTAGGGATCGGTTCTGTGGGAGTTGGTTTGGGTGCGTCCCAGATGCCGCACCCATTGCAGGTGTTTTCTGGCGATGATTTATGTGCTGCTCTTAATCCGCAGGAAAAGCAGAAAGCGCGAAAGCGAGCACATCGCGCGGATGACGATGAAGGAGATTCTGATAAAGATGGAAGGCGAGTTCGTGCTAGGGGAGAAAGTGAAGACCAGGTCGGGCGTGGTGGTGATGTTCGTACATTTCTATTATCTTTCAAACTAATCTAACCTCTAACTCTAGGAAGTTGAAATAGGCCGTAACGCCTCACCCGCACTTCGCGACGACAACTCCCAGATGCCCTGGAACATCACTGCCTCAATCCAGAGCTCCCGTCACGGCTCATCCGCCAACATCTTCCGTGGATTCGGAAGTGTTAGTGAGTTATCGTCTCGTGGTATGCCTGAGCCGGCGAGTATCCAACTGCCAGGATTCGGCAGACCCCGAAGCCGACTTACAAGCGCGAGCCCCCTCGCTGGTCGAGGGTTTTCTTATGATCTTGAGTCGTTGACTGGCCTTGAGGGTCTTGAGGGAGACATTGACGTATACGGAGACTTTGATCTGAGCCATTATTTACAGGCTGATGTTGATGGCGATGGAAATGTCATGCTTCGTAATGACGAAGGCGTGAATGCTTCCGCGCAGAAGAGTGCTAGGACCAGCACCCGTGGTACCGATAGCCAGCAGCGATACTCACAGGAACAGGTTCTCCAGTCATCCCTCGATCAGGATACCGTGAACTTTCTCGACTTTATGTACGCGCAGGCGCTCAATATGCAGGAGCAACACGACCCTGAGACTCAGAAGGACGGAGATGAAGGGATGACAGAATTCTCAATTCCACCGCGTGAAGTCTCCGGGGCGAAGGAGATTACATTCTCGACTCTTCTGCCGCCAAAGGAGACGACTCGAACTGTGGCTACGCATGCGATTATGCACGTCCTTACTCTTGCCACGAAGGGGTTCCTGGAGGTCCATCAGGAGGAGTACGAGGATCAGAGCAGTGAGGAACATGGGGTGTTCTATCGGTATGGGGAGATTTCCATGCATTTGCCGTGATCTCCTCTGAAAGGATGATTATTGTATGGGTATTATGTGGGAGTCTCGACATGTATCTGGTTTGTGTGATATCTTTTCTATATTTAGCGATATGACAATTAGCAGGCGGCCGAAAAGGGCTACCTGCCCGACGTAAAATACAGTAAAACCTCGATATAAGCAATTAAATCAGACCACTTGCTAAATTCCTTATAGAGGGGCATTCCTTAGCGAATTTGGTCGACAGCGCCTGTTATATTGTATATAGCTAAATTATACAGTAAATACAGCTTCCATTCATGAAGAAAAGGTCCGAATATCAGTCTGGTACTGATTTCATCTTTTTCTCTATCAACGCTCGCTCTTGATGCAAAAGTTCTTTAAGAAGGTGTCGGTTCCCATCAGCTTGCTGTTCTTCAAACAATCGTGGCTTATACAGTGCCTCCAAAGCCTCATTTGCAGAGATTTTAGGAAGCATTTCATAAACCTCATCATTATCTTCAGATTCAGCGCCTTCAGTGCTGAATTGACTAAGGATAAGGCTATCCAGATCATCTAGATTATCCGTGACTTCCTCTTCCGCAGGGTTCAGGAACTCATCTATCTTCATGATCTCCTTGATATTTGATACCGCCAGCTGATTAAGGCCTGCTTGTAGCTTTTAAAAAAGTTGGTTATTTACCATTTCTTCATCATCTTGGGCAGTTAGAGCCTTTGTAAAGCAATTCTGGATCACTTTTTGAGAGAGATCTACCCCCCAGGCCTAAATCACCCACCGTACAGCATTCAGAATTGTCATTGTAGCCATTGGATCATAGCCATGATCAAATTCAGCCATCATATAGCTCAGCCACTAGCGTTTCCAGTAAGCCTTCCACGTACGAATAATCCCTTGATCAAGAGGCTGATATTTTGTTGTTGAATTGGCTGGTAGCCACACAATCAAAGTATTCTGAAGCCGTAAAGAGACCTCTTTGACAGCTGATTCATGAACAGAGAAATTATCCATCAAAAGAAGGACATATCTTCCAGTCATTTTGGCATCAAACCAACAGAGCCATTCTTCAAAGATCTTTCCAGTCATCCATGCCTTCTTGTTATGCCTCCAATAGCAACCTAGGTTCTCAATATTGATCCCAGCTGCTTGGAAAACACGTGGTTTCTTTGCAGTGCCAATCATCCATATAGGAAGGCGTTCAGAGGTGTCAGAATTTGTACAAAAATGGAGAATAATTCGTGCTTTATCCTTCCTCCTCCCAGGAATAAAACAAGTGGTAAGACTTCGATCAGGGATTATTCTCCAACATAGACCAGTTTCATCACAGTTGAAGATATCTTTAGGCGCGTATTTGTTGATAACTTGACGAATACTAATCATCTCCTCATCTGCATCTGTAGAAAGACTGCCTGCTTCATCATGGCGAGAATTTGACCGAATGTTTCGACGATTTGAAAGCGCTGGAGCCAACCATTGCTGAATTGAGGCATCTCTGTTTCTGGATAGAGAGATGGCCAGAATTGGCGTGCTTTCTCACGTATGAGCTCTTGAGATGCTGAAATCTGAGTCTCTGCTTGCTATATCCACTCATATTGCCTGCTCAAGATCTGGCCAACTCTCTGCTCGATACTTTTTAGCATCTAGCTGGTAGTCTTTTGCAGTATCTAACCAGTTATAATTTACGAAAGGGCCCATGAGATAATAGATGGAGTGATCTTCTGCTTATACACCTCTTCAAACCACTTTTGTAGCCGAATCCCAGTTAAATAAGGCTTTAATTTATGCTGATACGAAGGCGGATCGCTGACGGTTTGTAATAGCAGTTCGTTTGGCCATCTTAATCAAAATTCGTGGTAGGGTGGAAATGCGGTGAACCAAATATTTAGCTTTTCTATCACTCGTTATAAGGAATTATGTATAAGAGAATTGAAAAAAGATTGCATATTGCTTACAACGGGGGCTCCCCTATAACGGGGTTGCTTATAGCGAGGTTTTACAAGTAGGTACACATATATACACACATACATACCACCACCACCACCACCACCACCACTACTACTACTCATGAATACGGATCTATAAAAATAAACCTGGTCACTTTTAGTCCCACAAAGAAGTGTCTCCCCATAACTTCTACGAGTCCTAGATCAGTTGGTTAAACTGGCTGCATGCGCGAGGAGACTACCCCGTGGTTACAGGTCGGTCGGGGTCCTTTTTCAGGTCGCGCGAGTGGGCTGCGTACACAACTACCCCTGAGTCCCGGCAGTGTGTTGGCTTACTAAACTGCAGGGGATCACCAACATGATATTCTTTTGACTTGCTCAACCTCAAATTTTCTTTCCACAATCTGATTCACATGATTCATACGGCCAAGATGGCTTCCGAGAGTATTCCTATCCCTCGTAACAAGCGTTGGTCCGCTGTCTCGGCCTCCGCCAATGCCGACATGGCATATCAAAAGTTCCTTAAGGAAACTCCAGATGCATATGAGTATGTGTGCGTCTGCAAACGACCAGGTGGTGAATATGACGAGGAAGAGGAGAGTGGAATTGGGAAATACCAACCGATCGAGTGTGACGGAGGCCAAACCTGTCTGTGTCGCAAGCCGGCTGCAGATCATCCTGATCATCCGTGGACGTTTACCAAGGCTGCCATGGATAAATTGACCACGTACCGCATCATGATGGATCTGCGTGATCCGGATTCCTTTTCAATGTACATTTTCAACGACTATTCCGGTTACGGCGCGATCGAACTGGCGCAGAATCTGCTGCTTGATTTCCAGGAAGCCTCGGGCAATTGGAAGGAGCGGTGGGTGGTGTGTGAAGCGCTCGCGTTGTTACTTGTTGGCAACTGGCTTGTACCCATGAATATGTAGGCTTATTATCTCAGTTGGGGGAGGAGGGGGTGATTGGTTTGCGAATCAGTGAACTAACTCTTAACAGGATTGACGATGGGGATCTTGTCCAAGAGACAGTGATCCTGCTTGAACATATGTTCCTCGCTATGCTCGCTGAGCTTGAGAAGCAGGACTCTCTGGGCGCAAACTCCAATATTCGTAATCTCGGTTTGATAATGGGATTTTATGCCAGCAAAGCCAATGAGGTGCGCTCCGCCGGCTATGTCAACACGGACACCGACTCAAAGACGAAGACGTATCAAGGACAGAATTTTGTGCCCTATCTGCTCGGATATACCCGCAAACATAACATCGCCATGTACGGGCCGTCCAATATTGATGAGATTATTGCCGAGGGTGAGGAGGAGGCAGAGGAGAACGATGTCAAACTTCCAACTGCAAAGAAAGACCCCTGGAAATGGGCGACGGCTTTCACGGCATACGAGCGTAAGAACCAGGCCGCTTTTTATGGTAGGCGCCGCAAGACAAAGATTGGTGGTGACTCCCTGGACATTACCACCTTTTCCAGTCAGGAGCGTAAAGCAGCGAGTTTCACCAAGAAAGATCCATTGACTGCAGACATGATCAAGGCGATCAAGGAAGGGTTAGTTCTTCAGCTTGCATAAGTGATGGAGATTATACTTCCTTCTTCCCATTTCTCAGGAATGGTGATGGAGTGACACCTCCGCTCACAAAAACAACAATATCCGCATCTGGATCCTTGTTTTCAGGGAAGAGTGGATTGGATGTAGGAATTTATCATCATCAATCCTAAACTCTTTATGGTTAAGTTGTAACACAGGGTTGTAGAGCTTGAGGTTGCGAGCTGTTGTATTCTGATTTCTTCCTTTATCTCTTCCTAAATCTTCTTCCTGAGTCTCGATATTGTCCTTTTTCTGCAACACACCCTATAGAAAATGGCTGCGTAAGATCACCAGCAACAGCACACCATAATTTGAGAGTACGCGGTCGAGCCATTGTCAAAGATTGGATTGTATCGAGCACCCAGTTGGTGATAGCGGCGACCATTGAAAGATAAGAACCAAAAGTGCACCTGCCTGACAAACAATACTGTAAGAAAAGGGGTTGCTGACGGCCTTGCTACACACACAGGCAGGCGATACGTGTCAGTTTTCCATCCAGGACTATTTCAAGTCAAGTCGGGAAAGAAGTTTGGAGGGAATAGGATGTAGTGAGATGAGAGATGAGTATTAGAGATGGATGGGTTTGAAAGGTTGGTATAAATTAGGGGCAATAACAAAGACCCATGGAATATACTAGGTGCTTTCTCTGAAAGCACGGCACAAAGCTTTATCCCTCGGTATACATATATTGTCGGAGACACGTTAGGTTGTCGCATTCATCCGTCGACTTTCTTTGAATAGTAGCATAGTCATAAGATATATCCCTACTCGACCAAAAAGAACGCCAGAGATTTCATTCATCTATATACCATGATCATTGTTAACATAAGAACTCATAACACATCTCTATTTTACAAGACTACTTCACCAAAGTGACAGTCGTGTTTGCTCTGAAGTCGCGGCTACTAAAGCCACTCTTGAAAGTGAAGCTACCGGTGGGAATGCGCCAGTCCTGTGCAGTGGTATCCCAGTAACTAACATCCCGGCGCATCAAGTCGAAGGTGACAGTCTTGGTCTCCCCAGCGCGCAGCCAAACCTTGTCGAAGCCGCGGAGTTGGCTCGGGGGTGTGCCTGACGGCGTGGTCTTAGGGAACTGAACATACAATTGCGGGATAGCGAAACCGTCGACAGAGCCCGTGTTGGCAACTTGGGCCTCCAGGGTGATAACAGTATCCCAGAGAGCTGGATTACCACCTGGTTGAACTGGGCGTTGTGCCGGCAAAGTAGTCAGATTGCTGGGATGGTTGGCCTTGGCGACAAGTTTGGTCAGGTTGAAAGTGGTGTAACTCAGACCAAAACCAAATTCGTAGCGGACAGGAATGTTATGGGCATCAAAATACCGGTATCCGACCTCAAGCTCCTCATCAAACCAACTTTGCCAGTCGTAAGTGCCGTTGGTTGCCACACCGGTTGTCAGCGGTGCGTTATAGTCGGACTCGTTGTATGCAATGACATAGGGTAGCTTGGCTGACGGATTGACGTTGCCGTACAACAGATCCGCAATGGAATTCCCGGCCTGTTCTCCGGGGTAGTGGGCAGCGAGGATAGCAGTGACGTTTGGATGGTCGGCAAAGGGCATGACATTGATTCCTGCTGAGTGTGTAACCACCACTGTGTTGTTGCAGTAGTTGGCGACAGACTCAACCATGGCACTGCCATCCCAGTCAAACTCCAGGGATTGGCGATCCTCGTTTTCAATAGCCCACGACTTGACGAAAACCAAGCAGACATCAGGAACCTGAGGGTCCAACAGCGCGGACGCCCCATTTTCGATAACCAATGTGTTGTTCATCCACACTTGGACAATTGCGCCACTCTCCTCGGCCCGAGAACTGATGGCATTGAGCGGCGTTGATAAGGTGCTGAACCGACAGGAACCAGAAGATCCTGAATTAGCCAGGACACCATACTGATAGTTTCCACGCACGGTAGTGGCCTGGGTGATGGGGCCAGCGTCATTACCAAAGATGGCAACATTGCGCAGGTTCTTGCGCAGGGGTAAGGCGTTTCTCTCGTTCTTCAGTAGCACGGTCGAAGCAGCACCATGTTCACGAATCAGGCTGCTGTGGTTACTGCGCACATCACGGTTGCTCGTGCCAGTGAACTTCCAGTCATACAGCCAGGTATCCGGGGGAGAGTCGACATTCAGTGGGCCCACGGAAGCGTCGACACTGGGGTAGTTCTTGTCCTGGTTGAGCCAGTAGTACGGGGTCATGATACGAACAATCATGTCATCCAGTCGGTCCACGCTCACAGTACCATTGTTCACAGCTTCTGTCAAGTTCTTGCCAAAGTAAGAGCCCTCAGTCCAAAGCTCTCCGTATAAAGTGAAACCACCAGGCATAGTCATGTCCATTCCGCTCTCGATGGATGCAACGCCGCTGTGGGTGGCACCCCAATCGGACATGACATAGCCCTGAAATCCCAACTCATTCTTGAGGAGATGGTTCAGCACATATGAGTTCTGGCAACTGTGCGAGCCGTTCACCCGGTTGTACGAGCACATGAAACTGGCCGCACGCGCTCGAGCGGCATTGGCAAACGGCCACATGTAGATCTCGTGCATAGTGCGGTCGTCTAGATTCGAGGAGACCGAGTCCTGGATGTAGGTTGTTGCGTTGGCGTCGGGGGCGTAGGTAGGGTTCCGCTGTATCTCTTGTTCGTTGGCGATGAAGTGCTTTGCGTTTGCCTGGACACCGGCGTCCTGCATTCCCAGAATGGATTCCTCCATGCAAACCCCGGTCAAATAGGGATCAGCGGCAAATCCTTCCCACGCCCGCCCGCCATGGGCGCTGCGACCAAGGGGACCGCCAACAGGGCCCAAAATAACGTGAGAGCCCTTGGCCTTGTGTTCCTTGGCCAGAGCGTGGGCTCGATCATAGAGCAGGTTCCGGTCCCAACTGGCAGCGGCGGATACGCCGCTAACGAAGACACTTGAGTAGTCACCCTGCTGAACACACTGCGGACCGTTCTGCAGACAGAGTCCACTGAAGTTCAGGCGTGGAATAGGAAGGACGTTGCCCACACAGGGACCAGGCTGGCCGGTTGCCATCCAGGCTTTCTCGTCTACTGTTAGCTGGGAGACGAAGTCCTTAGCTTTAGCCATTGCCTCCTCCCAGCCGCCGTTACCTGTCGTCTTTGCTGGTGGGGGTCAGCATCAGTCGAACGGAAAGGGCCGAATTTGGTCTAGTATGCACTTACGCGAAGGATAGACGGCGGGTGAGTGGCCGTAGGGGCTAAGAATGGTGGTGTTGAGAGGCTGCACATAGCTGAAAGGTGTGCCGGTATAAGGGCTGGGGGCCTGGCAAGTGCTGGCACTCGCTGAGGAGGCCAGCAGCAAACCTGTGAGGATTGCATCCACCGTCTTCATGGTGTACAATTTACTAGTCCCTGACGAAGAGCCCGCATCAACTGATTCCTTTCCAACAGGAATTCATCCATTTATATAAATTTTTTTCCTCGGTCAACCTCTGGGGTGATGCTGTAATTCGATGCTTTATTCCCACATCAGGGTTTACTTTCCCCGGCTCGCGTGGTGCCGAAGAGGCTCCGACTGGAAAGCCGGGGTTCGGCCTCTTGCCGGATGTCTCACCACAACTAAAAGGCTTAAATAACAACGGGACACGATAGACAAGGACCACCGAGATAGCCCTGAGCCAGCTGTCTCATAAAATGACCTCACTAACCCCACATTTCAATGCCGAAGTTCTGCCGTCTGGAGGAATTGAACTATGGAAAACGCTCTCTTCACTCTCACGCGGCATTGGTAATGTTCCTTTTGGCCAGTCCGTCGTCTAGTATACTGGTTTTTGCTCCGGTTCGCCATCAGACCATGAGGCATATATTCCTCCACACGCCGATGACGGCAACCACAGCATATTATGATCTACAGTCAACAAAGCGGTGTTATCGTCAACGGGTGCTTCCAATTGCCTGTTTCAATTCCTGTGTTGTGCGCAGGTGACCTCATTTTCATTTTGACCTCAATTACAACCCGTTACTGCTAGGATATAGTAGTAAGCCTCTCGTGGGGAAAGTCTCCTGCGATAGTCGGAGAAAATACGTTAGCTGTAGTTGTTCCCCGTGGAGACCCCAATTCATCCCCAATTCAGGCAATATAGTGTTAATTTAGCCCCGCGGATAAGTTTGAGGGATATTTACCCGCTCAGAGCCAGAGTATGAATATCTTGCCGTCCACTGTACATTCCCAAACTGAACTGCATTTTTGCCGATGTCAAGTCCAATACCAACCGCAGCCCTAGCAATACTCTTGGGCCCTATAAATCGTCCAAGAGGGCATATGTTCGTATACGTACGAAATCAGAAGCGGCTTCGAATACCGAGATATGGACCCCACATCTGACCAGCCCCGGCTTGGCATTTCGGCCAGCGGCTCAAGCCGATAAAGTATTTGGGTGAACATCAAGTACATAACTACATTGTGTGGTTTCTACTAACTACATAATGGCCTGGTTAGTACTTCCGTAAGCTGAGCCGTTCACTTATGGACTTGCACTTTGTCCAGGGCAGTCTTCCTGTGAAGACATCGGAGATGACCAATGAACTGATCATCCGCTTTCGACAATAATCGGTGCGGTATGAAGCAGAAAGGAACTCATAATACATAATAACTTTTTGAACATAGTCCGTTACCCAGTTGTAGCATATCACTGGACATTCGTTGGAAACTATCAAGTATTATCTTCGACAAGTTGGACTTCGACCTTCATTCCCCAGCCATCCCTCCCCTTAGCCCGGTTCTTCCTCTTACCCGCTTTACGGGTCTTTTTCAAATCCTGCCCTAGCTCTTTCTTGAGCCTAGTTGGATCGAACATAGCTTTTTCGACCAGAAATTTTAATCCAATACCCCATTCATTTTTCCTTTCCCCCAAGTCACTTAGCCATTGAGCAGTTAGAAGCACACGAGGGCGTGCAGGGTCAACTGTTCTGGTAGGATATAGTTGAGCCAGAACAAGTCCCAGCTTGCCTAGATATCTTATCTACCACACTCCTTCGGGTGAGAAGATTCTTAAGCACAGCTTGAAATCACGCTCTTGTGGTGGAAGTTCCCCTCCATACCTTTCCTGGAACACCAATGCTAATCGTGTGCGATCGGTATGTGGGATGCCATGCGCCGATGACAAGGTACCTGCACTGGTGGAGTATAGGGCAGCTGTAGAAGAAAGCTCTTTAGACATAGCTACGTGGATTCCGCTGACGGACAACCCGGACTAGCTGCTGGAGCAGCAACCCTTCCCGTACACCTTGACAGAAATGGGCTTTCTTAATGCCACATGGTATGTAGTCGATCAATTGACATTCAATACGGGAAATCTTATCTTTCGAAGGCTTCAAGCGGATTATCTGTGACAGTCTCGAACAATATAAATTTATTGGTAGGCTCTCTATCGAAATACTAACATGGAGAAGGAAAGAAAGAAGCTGGGCCTGCCGGCGCTGCGCTATCTAGTGTGCGAAGGGGGTTCCTACCCTATATTCAAACAGACCAAATGATACAAACATCTTGCGTTGTTGGTGAATGCCCGTACTCCGTGATAGTCTGGAATACAAAATCCCATTGAATAACTTTCTCTTAGTTATAGCATATTTGGGATAAGTCTCTTACCTTCCTTTTATCTCATTGACAACAATGCCTCAATTACCAGATGTTTATTCCTCTTCTCTTTATGAGGTTGATACTATAGATACTTCACCTTGTCTTCCATTAACAGATCGGTTGGTCCTATCCTCAATTTTAGAACCATCTAAAAGTCAGCAAACAGCTGACTCACTTGTTGACTCTGAGGGATGACGAGGACGTTACCGACTGAGACAAACGCCAGGCAAAAAAAAAAAAAAAAAAAAAAAAAAAAAAAAAAAAAAAAAAAAAAAAAGAGGAAGATCGAAGTAATAAAGGACGTTGGAGAATTTATGGTGCCTTGAATATGTTGTATATTGAATACAGAAATCGAATTGGTTTCTTGGATGAATTGCGATCTGGAATGAAGAATATAAACAGCATGCTTTGGGGGCCATATATATGCGTGTTTCTCATCTTAAGAGTTTCTTGTAGGCTGAACTAGTCGAATCAGCCTTATAGGATGCCTCGACGCCCTCCCATAATTAATCCCTTGGGGCGGCAACGCCTTGGGGGGAGTGTCTTTGATGCCCCTAAATGATTGATATATCGTAAATCATTTGATCAGCCTATTCGGTCCAAAAGCGTGACTATGCGCGGAGAGATTTGTTAGAGTAGTAGTAGTAGTAATAGTAGTAGTAGTAGTAGTAGTAGTAGTAGTAGTAGTAGTAGTTGTTGTTGTTGTTGTTGCATTCAAGTTTAAGGTCCATATGGATCCCCTTGGGCTATGACAGACCGCATCTAATTAGCTACATTTCAGTGCATTTAGTTCCTTTTTATGCCTTTGACTGTTCGTATCCTTTTCCTCGCCCCGTTCCGCCTGGTTGCGTAGGGCATTTGGGTGTAGCTTTAAAGCATAGACCCTCCTTGCTTTTTCAGCTCAAGCTGGTTGGCAGTGAACTAGGTGTATTAGGCATCTAAGGACTGCGCTAGCCAGAGCTAGTAGTTTCAAAGATTTTGTGGTAGATGTTAAGTTGGCGGCGGGAATCCAATTCACAATCCCTAGTTCTAGAGCATAACCTCAGCAAAATCCCTCGCCTGGGAGCCTATTCGGTGTGCGTACCACAGCACAGCCGCTACCGACCCTAATCAATTGTGACGGCCTGGTCACATTGGCTGGCTATCACGTGAGATGCAGTTGTTTGCTTTGTTGATAAATACAGCATCACCCCCTTTCTTCCTTCCTCATGTTGATTATTCTCGTCAATAGCTACCTAGGTAGAACCCATGAGTTGGATGTTCCATTATCCTAGTAGAGCGCCGTGACATCAATCGTAGGCATAGCGGCACGATCTATTGTCGATGGTCGTATCAGTAGGTGGGCAGTATGATGCCAGCATGTCATGGTATTATAATCCAACGATCCTAGCGAGATAAGACAGGCAAATACTTGAGCTATTCCTTGTTGGCATCAACCATTCTATGCGGTCAGGCGGGTGCGAGCGCGTTGAGGGATCACAACACGTCCGCACAACCGCCACAGGGAATTCTTCTTGGTTTCCTCACTCAATGATGAGTATTGACACCAGACATCAAAAGAAGGTGAGAATTCGTCGTTTGAGAGCTGGAGACAGTGCTCTCGTCCAGCGTGCTCGCCGGAGGCGGTTTGTTAGGGTTGTTCACTTAAGGCATTTCCAGGATCGTCTAAACAACCCCTTCGCCCGCAAAACTATTTCGGGAAATTAGAGGATTTTATATACCTACTGCATGGGCTTAGTGGTATATGTCACAGGCTCGGAATAGCAGATACGGGTAATATCAATCTAAGCTACTGTAGCCATCGGCGCGATTATCGAATCTGGGGGACAAGAAAGGATTGTAGACCTGGGTAATGGGCAACCCAGAGCCTTGAGTCTAATCTCTAATGTAGCACGTATATGTGACAAACGTAGCCAAGAGCCCTCTTCAAAATTTAGATATATAGCCTTTTCCTCCCTAGCACTTGGCAGTCCCACATTCTCCGCCATCGTCTGAACGATCGACATACCATGATTTTTCGCGCAAGGATGTCTCACGGAAATGTGACCGTTCAATGCCTGCGTTGAGGACTTGAAGTTCGAATCTTCCCCTGCGCAGTCGCCGTGGTGCTGCTGGTGCGTGTGCAACTGCGCAAGTTCCGGAAACCAGATCTTAGGTCGCTCATAGTTTGTCTGATGGACTGAGCGTGACGGCTTGACATCTTGACGTCGTGTATACAACTTGACATAGCCCATACAACTTGACACTGCCTATAAGACTAATAATGACAGACGACACCGAACATGAGCAGAGCCCTGTTGTACAGTGGTATAAGAAAGCCTCCATCCTCTAGATAGGTTCCGTTTCTTTTCTTTCTCCAGACTCGATATTTTCGTCGATGGCTGCAATAGTTTAGATAGGAATATCTTTTCGTCAGTATCTATTATTTCCGAGCCCGTGACAGCGTTTTGGCCAAGGGTTCATGATCGGGCAATTGGGCGTCTCTAGTGCTGAGGTGGGACTACCAATTTTGAAAAGCTTAGGGTTAAGTTTGGGAGCTATCGACGTGCTTGCTTATTCCTATCCCCATTTTTTCACAACCAAAAGGAGAGTGCCTGGTGAATTGTCAGGTCATAACATTGCTTTATACGTTCAGCCTTGTTTATTAAGCCTAATGAGCGCCAATTCTGAAGGTTAAGCGTCACTAACACTGATGCGCTTGATCACTAACGTGGCATACATGCAGCCTAGCTGCAGTCAGAAGCGCGGCTGACTGGAGCAGTGTCAGTACCTGCTAAGTTCACCATGAGACTTTGGATTGGCCTTACTTGAAGCACACCTTCCACAATAAGGTCAAGTCATTATCCTCTCTACTATCTGAAATGTCTCGTAGGTTTGACCAACGACTTCACACATAATTCCATGTCTTGCACTCACAATATCCTAGAAAATAATGATGATGCCTTTGCTGAATACCGGTGGACTTACCACTCTTCCCTTGGAGAAAGCCCACTACGTTTAAGGGCACAAGAATTTTCTAGAGTCCACGGACTGGGATCCTCTTATCGAGTATGCAGAGTGAAATGGAACAGTGTGCAGATTATTACCAGACATTGGTCTTGGCTATAATCATATGGTTCGCATTGTTGAATTCACTGATAATGTACGGTTGGTTTGCAAGACTTTGCATGCCACGCTTGTTGCAAAATGCAGACAGTTTAGACATAGCAAGAAATGTCATGGTGTCAAGGACTTATGCTCGGAAGGATGTCATAGGCACTATTCAGAACGAATAGAGAAGAACTCTGATTCTAGATATCAATCTATCGTACGGCCCTTTTATACACAATCTGGCGGCCGTCAACTAAGCGCAAAAGGGAAGGTTGCTGAGAAAGAAGTTCAAAGGGACAAATGGAGCACAAAGCGCATAACGCATGTATGCGGTAGTCATTGTCAAAGGATGCTGGCTGCACAGCCGTAGTCCCCGGTCCAATCATCATAGTCGTATCCGTTCATGCATATGCTCGGGCAGCCATAAGTCGTACGTTCATATATGGGAGTCAACACATGCAGAATCTTGGGAGCCTGGCTGAAAAAGTAATCATGGGATTTTGAGATAGGAAACCACAAGCAAGATAGCTAAAGATCTAGAAGTCCTCAAGGGAAAGCTCAAATAGGATGGCACTGTTAGAGGCAACTCAAAAGTCGCTGATCAACTGGTGAATGCATGAAGGGGCCCATAACTGCAATAGTAAGTAGCAGCACAGCATCAGAGGTGAAGTGGATAGCTCAAGTCCCAATGAAGCAACAGTAACAAGGTCTTAATGTCTCAATCGTTCAGATGACTCGTCGGCCACTCCTCTCGGAGTGGACGGCGCCATACTGGAAAAGTGCAATCATCGGGGATCGCAGCACCTTGGTAGGAGGGCAGTGCACCGGAAGAGGCAGACAGGAGGAGGAGAAAGGGAAGAGAAAGTATGTGGTCCTTTGAGGGAGAGATGTCGGGCTTTTCTAGATGCAACGGATGCATTGAGGCGGCGCTATCCCTGACACAATAGGCGCCATACCGCAAAGAGCAATGGAATTCCCATCGACGGCAGGCGATAGGGCTCGGCAGAAGCGTGGTTCAATGAGAGCCGTTTCTGGTGCTCCGCTAACCGTCACAACAGATACTATATCAACGGTTTATTTCTATCATTTAGCGTTCATATCTGTGTGATTTATGGGTGGAAAAGTTATTGAAAAGTCATGTTTAATAGTACTCAGAATCTAGAGTTTGTGTGGACTCGGCGTTCGGCATTTCTCGTTCTTACTGTCAGAGTCAAGTGCAATTAACGTATTTAAAGCAAATGGACGATTTGAAAACCAACCGAACTTTTCTAAGACCATTCCCAGAACCCTTTGCAATCATGCACATAAATCGTAACGATCAAGCTGTAATAGTACAAGCCCATCATCAGGTATAATACAATATCAGACATAAGCCCCAATCCCTGTCGGATCATAGGATGGTACTCGTGCTCTCGTCATATGGAAAAATGGCGGACATCCAACGCACTCTATTTCTCACCCAACAATTCCTTCCGCATTTCCTCGCGCTGTATCCTTGCCTCGTCATTCGGCTTTGTCCGCGGCGTATCAACCGCCTGCTGCGTCCGTTGCTGCTCTTGCTCCTTTGCGGCGAACCAAACTGCATCGCATTATCGTCAGCCACCACCTCATAAACCAAGCAAAAACCATCACACATATATTCGGGGAAAGAACGCACTCGACTTATCCGACTTCGACCACTCCTTCAACCGATTGACATAAGCATCGAATTCCTGCGCGCGCCGGTCACCTTCTTCCAGGCTGCGCTTTTGAAGCTCGGGGTTGTAGCGCTTGAAGAGTTCTTCGTCTGTTGGGCGAATGGCTTGGACGAGGGCTGGGCCACCGACGCAAAGGACGATTGCACTGTATCATGAGGCTATGTTAGATTGTGTCTGGTTTCGCGGATTAGAAGTGGGTTGCTGTGACGTACGTTCCCAGCATTTTCAGCCAGGTTACCCCGGATCCTCTGGACATGGTAATTGTATATAATGTGTATAAATGGAGTGAATGAATACGTTTCAGGGTGATTCAGATCAGCCGTGGAAAAGATGTAGAGCGGCGTATCGGAGAGCTAGAATTAGAGATGATGACAATGGATGACGGGCGGCGAAGTGGCTGAAACGTGGCTGGTGCGTGGATACGGGAACCGTTTGTGGCGCAGACAGGCAATTACTATATGCGGAAACCCTGTCGAGGAAGATACATTGCTTTGTTTCATTGTTTTGTTTTATTAGTTTGTTTTGTGCTGCTCCAATATTTGATTGCAATGTATGTGATTTGCAGGTGTAGCCAGCACATACTGTACAATTGTCTCCTATATGTATGGACAAGTGCTGTATGTTTGCTGTGAGCGCTAATGAGCTATACTAATACAGAGAAATTTAGGAGGATCAACAGGAACAGGTGCTTTGGATCTGACAGACTGGACTGTGTCGGGTATTATGGGCGGTTTATCACAATCAGCCATATTTATTAGGCTGGTGGTGGCCGTCCCTTGGTAGACCCTGGCTGGCACAGTTAAATTTCTGATCCAGAGAATTATTACAGCTGTTCAGGGCTATTTGTTATTTCTTTTTCTTTTTTTATTTCTTTTCATGTGAATTGTCATTATTATTGCTTTATTAGAGCACCTTCTCTGCCTTCCCTTGTTCTGTCCCCTCCACCTCTCCGACGTCCCTCCGACAACTCTCCACGGGGCACATCCTACCCAATATCCTCCTATTCTTATGACCCAGAGACAGCGTTATTGCTACCATCAATAGTATATTTACTGCTTGGACTGGGTGAGTCTCCTCAATTCAACCTGCGATCCCCAACAATTCCTCGATCGCATCTGCGCCCACAGCTTGCGCCAAACATTCAACTGACGGACAATGGTCTAGGACGTGTTACAGGCTCTCACTCGCTTGTTCCCTTGCGCTGTCTCTAATGTACCACTGAGGACCCGCAATTCCGGTCATTCCTCCTGCGGTTCGACCTCTCCGTACGCATTCCAACCAGCCCTGAAACGCGCGCGCGCGCGCCCGATAACGGTCTGTTCGGACACATTCACTTGTTCCTTCTTATTGCACCTCCCTTTCCCCTGGGCGCCTACATACTGGAAAAAATCGATTGAAACAAAGAAAACAAAGAATAAACATCGGCGCCATGGCTTACCCCCAACGCCCGCCGCCGCAGAGACAACCTCCTCCTATGAGGAGTTATGGTCGACCTCCCCCGGGCCCGGCGCCTGCTGACGGATACTACGATTATGGATATGATGACGGCTATCAATATGGTGACGCTGGATACGGTGATGGATATGGCTATTATGGCGGTGGTGGTGGTAGTGGTGGTGGTGCTGATTATGCGACTCCTCGGTCGTATGGGCCCCCTCGAGGAGCCCCGCGACCTCCTCGCGGACCACCTCCCATGGATCACGGAGGATATGGATATCCTCCGCGCGGGTATGGGAGCAGCAGTAGCAGCTCCAGCAGTAATAGGAGACCTCCCCCTCCTGGACGGGGTGGAATGAGACCAGGTGAGTAGGTCCATCTCCAGAGAGAAACGCACTGTTAACAATGCTAGGTCCGCGTCGTCCGCCGCCGTCAGACAGATCACCCTACGACAATCCGTACCCTCACTTTCCCGGGAGAGGACGACCACGTAAAGGCTCTGTACCGCCCCCGGTTGAACGAGGCATGGCCGCAATGAATATCAACGGGCCCCCACCCAGGGGAGTGCCCGATCGACCGCACACCTCGAATGGAAGACGACCGGGTCCACCTCCGGACTCCCCAGGTCGTGGAAGGGGTCCTTACCCTGGCCCTGCAATGAGGTCTGCTAGCGCTGGACGCCCGGCGCCTACGCGGCCGTATGACCGTTCCTATACCGACGCCAATGGTCCGCCGCCAATGCCAATGGCGCCTATCAACCGAAGCGCAACCGCGCCATTGGAAATTGCTGGACCTATGCACGGCGAACCCGCTGGGGATAGCCACGACACGGACGATTTATTGGACAGCTACTACGGATCCGCACCTGATGACCCCGACATGCCCAACTTCGATGCGATGCCGGATGCGAAGAGCGGGCCGGTCGATGAGAGCCTGCCAGGACTCGAGGGACCGAGGCCGGCACCCAAAACCCCAACTGAGTCGAAACCACCCGGGGGGCAATACGCAGCATTCACCCCGCACTCCGCTGGCTCGCATTCAGCTCCCGTTTCCCCGGATACTAACCCACCGAACCAGTTCGCGAACGCCGGGTTCCAATTTGATCTTCCCAACGAACCTCACACTATGTCTCCTGGGGATGACCGAAGTGGTTATAGCTACAACAGCCCACCAGAAGCTTACGGAGAATCGGTTCCGGGTTATCCCTTCCCACACCGCCAGGATAGTCACAACAATACCATGCCAGGATATTCCGCTGCTGGAGGTGGCCCGCCGCGCCCGTATCGCATGAACCAGCCGGCCATGGCGAACGAGATGGAGGCTGTGGATCCGCAGCAGAACCCCGATGCGCTGCCGCACCACCCGGTGCCGTTCCGTCCGGGACACGATGGAGGCAAGCCGGCACCAGTGCGACAGTATGCTGGCGCTCCCAACGGCCCGACGTCACCTACTTCTACTTCGGCATCCCCGCAGCAAGATATGGGCCCGTTTGCTAAGCCAGTGACTCGTCAGGAACTGGAGGAGTTGCAGTTGGCAGTGAAGAAGAAGTCGTCTAACCAGGCGACCCATCTCTTGCTTGCGCAAAAGTTGGTGGAAGCGGCTACTGTACTTGTCGATGAGGCACATCTGGACGCGAAAGGCAAGACCAAGGCGCGAGAGAAGTATGTTATGGATGCATACAAGATCGTGAAGAAGTTAGTCTCGAGCGGATATGGCGATGCACAATTTTATCTGGCCGACTGCTACGGTCAGGGCCAACTGGGTCTCGAAGTCGACAACAAAGAAGCGTACAACCTATACCACTCTGCCGCTAAATCAGGCCATGCCCAAGCTGCCTACCGTGTAGCCGTATGCTGCGAAATCGGCCACGAAGAAGGCGGCGGCACAAAACGCGACCCCTTCAAAGCAGTCCAGTGGTACAAACGCGCCGCCTCCCTAGGCGACCCCCCCGCAATGTACAAAATGGGCATGATCATGCTGAAAGGCCTGCTAGGCCAGACCAAGAACCCGCGCGAAGGAGTTACCTGGCTCAAGCGCGCTGCCGAAAAAGCAGATGTAGAAAACCCGCACGCCCTCCACGAACTTGCCCTGATGTACGCCAACGCCAGTCCCAATGACATTGTCGTCCGTGACGAGGAATACGCCAAACAGCTCTTTTGCCAGGCCGGCGAGCTGGGGTATAAGTTTTCCCAGTTCCGGCTTGCTGCGGCTTACGAGTACGGGCTCATGGGATGCCCTGTCGATCCGAGACAAAGTATCATTTGGTACACGCATGCTGCGGCGCAGGGTGAGCACCAGAGTGAGCTTGCGCTGAGTGGATGGTACTTGACTGGTTCGGAGGGCATTCTGCAGCAGAGTGATACCGAGGCGTATCTCTGGGCTAGGAAAGCTGCTACCGCTGGTTTGGCAAAGGCGGAGTATGCTATGGGGTACTTTACAGAGGTTGGCATTGGTGTTACGGCTAATTTGGACGATGCTAAAAGATGGTATTGGCGTGCTGCTGGTGAGTTCCCGTTCACCATTCCCTACGGTTCTTCATGTACAGTTATGCTAACGACATACAGCCCAAGGATTCCCGAAAGCCCGAGAACGCCTCGAAGAACTCAAGAAGGGCGGCAGTCGGATGCAGAAGACGCGTCTTTCTCGGTCCGCTGTCAATCGACAAAATCCAAACGAAGGGGACTGTGTTGTAATGTGATTATGTTTTGTGATGGTCATGGTTTACATTGGCATATACCCTTCTCTTCTCTTCTCTTCTTTTCTCTATTTTTTCTCTTCGTTCTAGGAGTTTCGCTTTTTGGTATTGCTTACTGGTTATCTTGGCTACCTTGGATAAGATTATAGAATTACGTACCATACTTAATGAGAATTGATGTTTGATGTTAATGTTGGCTCGGTGTATGTTTAATTTGTTCTCATGTTGTCTGTTTGCTGTGCATTGCTTCCGATGTGATTTTGAGAGGCACATGGGGCCTACTATTTACACCCAAATACCAGAGCCATAACAACGCTATATAATAATTAATAATAATATGTGGTCCCTGACCTTTCGAGTCCTCCGGCTTTGCTTGTATGCACACTCCGACGCGGCCGAATTCCGCTCCCCGCTGACATATCACGCTCAAATACCGACTGAACCAGCAATTCTACGAGTATTTCTCATCCATTGCCTTTATAACTTCATTTCCTTTTTTATTATAGAATAAGACACTCCCAGATCTCTATTCTATAGACAGTGTATATGTCTCCCCAAACCAACCCCAGTACAACACTCAACCAGCACCATCCAAACACACATACTTCTAGATCGACGAGTATTCCAATCTTACTCGCTTCGATTGTCGCTTTACTCGCGGCGATCACTATAGCTGTTTTCTTTGGGAACGAAGACACAGCCGGTTTGTTCGGATTACGTCGGATCTTCGGGGGAGGAGTCGCTTCTTCTCGGCCTTCTTCTATACTACGACAGGCTTCTCCTGCGGTTCAAGGATTCTCGAGTTCAGCGCTTGCTACGGACGAGGTCAAGATGCGGACGCCGGTTTATTTCCTCAGTCATGGAGGTGTACGTTCCGTCTCTTCTAGTAGAATAGATATAATTGGGCTGACAAACTGTGAAGCCAACCGTTATGTACCAAATCGACCACCCCGCTTACAAAAAGCTCGGCCAGATAGGCCGCGAGATCACGACCAAAGTCAAGCCGCGTGCTGTGGTGGTGTTCTCAGCGCATTGGCAGGCGTCCCGGGATACGATCCAGGTGAATACGGCGGAGATTACAGATTTGATTTATGAGTGCGTTACCTCCCTCCCCTGTGTTTAGCGTTTTAGTAAAGTGATTGTTGGGCGCTGACGAGGATAGTTTCTATGGCTTTCCGAGCCACTATTACAAAGAGAAGTATCCGAATGTGGGAAGTGCGGAGGTTGCGAAGAATGTGCTTGATGCGCTTGGTTCGGCGGGGATTAAGGCTGAAGGGGTGAAGAGGGGGTTAGATCATGGTGTTTGGGCGAGCTTTAAGTGTGGTGAGTGTTCGTCCATTCTTCACACTTAACATACAGGCATGTCATGCTAACTCTGGCAGCATTCGAACCCGATGAAAACCCCTTGAACGTGCCTATCGTCCAGGTTTCGCTCTTCAAGACTGAGGACCCAGTGCAGCACTACCGCCTCGGGCAAGCAGTCTCCCACCTCCGAGAAGACAATATTCTCATCATTGCATCTGGCATGGCAGTCCACAATCTGCGCGATATGATGTACAGCTTTGGGGATCCCAGACCTCTCCCTTATACTGCTAGCTTCGACGAAGCGCTCAAAAACGCTGTAACCACCGCCCCTCAAGACCGCGAGAAAGCCATGTCGGAGTTGTTGAAGCGGCCCGATGCCAGACAGGCCCATCCTTCCTTTGACCACCTGCTTCCGATTCACATCGGAGCTGGAGCTGCGGGTGAGGACCGCGCAAAGAGGCTGTGGACTCTGGGAGAGGGTAGTCTGAGCTGGGCGCAGTATAGATTCGGGGATGTTGCTAATGGTAGCAGCAGTTTGTAGGTAGCAGTGCATGAATAGAAATCAAAGCATGGCCGAATAAAATTTTGAATTCATCTATAGATACAATGGCGGAAACGGGAAACAACACGGAATGCATAAACGTAGACGGATGGATATACGATAACGGTATTGTCGCTATGAAGACTCCTTGACCAAACCGGTGAGTTTTTCCTCGATCTGCTGATCCGAAAGACCTGCAACCCACATATTAGCAACATCTCTAGTTGTGATAAAGCCAAACCACTTACCCAGCAGCACCTCCTGTTTCTCCCGTCCGAGATCTGTCCATCTTGTTAGAATATCTCCGTTGAACCGTTGTTGGACCGATTTCATACCATATCTGGCGTAAACTCGAGGCAGGGTACCCGCGGCCTCACGGACCAGGATGGGGGTGTGAGGGTTGTGCTTCTTCATGGTAGGGTATGCGCGGTTCAAGAACGACCTATACATGAACGCAATTAGCTATTTGAGATTCTTTCTCGTTCCCTAGTCCAATTCAAGTAGCCCACCTTGTTGCGGCGCTCTGCTCCGAGCTCTGGCAGAATAGGAAACGGAGTTCCTTGAGACCTGTGGAGAATGCGTATTTGGCGGACATGGTGAAATGACCCTTTCACTGCGTAACGGCAGTAATTCAGCTGGGAGAATTGGGGTTGACAGGCGTTGAAGTTCGTCCGAACTGAGTTGAGAGAGCAGACCAATCCGGGCAAGCGTGATTGTCACCGCTTACCTCAGCCGGAACAAGAGCCGCAACGGGAACCCCAACTTGGACCATACGCCGAGGTCGGGGAAGACCATTCATTTTGAACTTTGTTTGACAGCTGAGTTTTGTTGCTTTTTCTGTCTTTATTATTGGGATTGAAAGATTATTATTACTTCTATTCGTTGTTGAGCCTTTGCGCCTCGATTACTCGCACCGACCCCATCTCCGCTCAATTTTCCGCGTTCCCTGAAGTCCCACGACCCCGACATCTTTTATCTCATTTTCCTCCAGAAACCCCCCTCCCCCCTCATACAACACAACGCCAGAATGTCGACATCCCGCATTGGTCTCCGTTTCTTCCAGAACACGCGCGCGGCCTTCCGCAACGCTTACGCTCCCTTCCGTCGTCCCGGCGCCCAGGGATTCCGTTTCCAGAGCTCGGATGCTGGAGCGGCGTCAGCCGAGAGCCAGAGTACCTTCCAGCGTCTGTGGAATAGCCCCGTTGGAATCAAGACGGTGCATTTCTGGTGAGTCATTTTTCCCGGGAATACTTGCGCAATGGACACAAGCTAATTGTGGTTGTGTAGGGCCCCCGTTATGAAGGTATGTGCTACAACACTGGTCACGCGAGCGGGGTTTTGCGACAGTTGATATAATACACGCTGGATGGATGGTATAGCTAAACTTGCGCAGTGGGGTCTCGTCATCGCCGGTATCTCCGATTTCCAGCGTCCCGCCGAAAAGCTCTCCCTCACACAAAATGGTGCCCTCATGGCTACTGGCGCCATCTGGACCCGTTGGTGTATGATCATTACTCCCCGGAACGTCCTGTACGCTTTCACTTCAAAAACCCCCTTCATAAAAGATACATCTAATACGTGGGTAGCCTCGCCGCCGTCAACTTCTTCCTGGGATGCGTTGGTGTCGTCCAAGTCAGCCGTATCTTCATGTACCGCCGTAGCTTGGAGGGATCGAGCGCAGAGGCTGCTAAGTCGATGGAGCATGAGGTCGCGGATTCGGCTAAGGCCGTTGCGCATGAGGCGGAGGGTGTTGCTAAGAAGTCTTCTTAGATTTGTGTTTTAGGTGTATTATTTCATTGATTGAATATAGTTGGTTTATTCTTACTGAAATGCGCATGGCTTAGGATTATCGCTTCTATATCGCCCTTATATATAACTGCATCTGAGGACTCTGTCTGTTCAACTGTACTTCAGCCACATCGTTGAATAGTCAAGCAAATGGAGTCACCCAGATGTGATATTATGGTTTAGCTGGAGGCTGGTAGGCAGTTTGTTACAACAGACGAATGGCTTGTCCACAGTGCAGGCGCGCTATATCATGGCAATTGAAACCATTGGTATCCCTTTTATAGGTCCTGTCGCGGCTCTTTGTAGGGAACTAACTTAATGTGTGCGCCCACCTTCTCTCCTTAAAATAAATCACCTGCCCAGTTAAAATATCTATGCATGGTGTAGGCTACTGTATATTAATTCAAGACGGTAACAAATACCTCATTAGCTGCTTTAAATTCGGTTGTCATCTGTTCCTTGACGCCCAGTCAAGAGCCAACCGCATATGCTGCACCAATGGGACTACTATGCCATTTGGATGGCTGATATGTTCCCATTCGCACGTTTTCGTGGGCAAACTATATAGTAGAAGATGTATCGAGAGGCCCAACTAGTAAAATCGTCTTCATCTCCGTAGCGGAAGACCAGGGGGGATTGATGAGCACTATCACATCCTACATCTGTTTCGAAATCTGGTCCTAAGAGGCAAAATTGCATCTAGGGATGCTTTTTGCCTACTGACAGAGGGACCGGTTCTTTGGCTTAGTCTTCGTAAATTATGGACGTTGTTTATCTTGTCTTCCAAAGCTTAGGCTGTCGGAGCAATGCGTTTTGCAAAGTCCGTCTGTTGAGACATGGAAACAGAAGGCTTTATTCAGTGTGCGGGTTTTAAAACCACAGCTCGCTCTTTCAGGTGTATATCGTCTATCGCCATCTCGTGTGCACGCAAGGATCATATTAGAGAATGTGGTGAGGTTATGTATGGAAAGCAAAGTAGATTTACGGGGCTACTGGGTATTCCCCGCTGAACGAATGGAAGTTATCTGCATCTTGAGAACAATTCACCCTATAGTAATAAATAGAACTATCTTAAAATTATATATTGTTAACTCAAATCAACTAACTAATCTTAATGTCAACACTAGCAAAAGGAAAGAGGGGAAGCAAGACAGAAAGCAAGAAGAGCACCGCAACACGGATGCTTCACAGATTCCCATTTTTAACAGTGTTAGAAGGGTTTAGATTATTGAGACTCTTTAGTGGAAGATAATAAGATTCCATTGGGAAGTAAAACACCGGAGTATGGAACATCTCGTTTTGTTGTGCAGCAAAGAATCACAAAGACAACCTTGTGATATTGCATATCAATTCCTGTAATTTCTCACATTGTGAGATAGAATGTGTACCCTTAACATTCTTTATCTTGACCATTGTTGGACCCCTGTAGGAAGCTTCGAACACTATCAATGATAATGATACAGATTCGTCTTTCCTTCCAGTATGCTTGCACCTAGGCTGCAGCAAATCCGCATCTGCAGATGCCATCTCACCATCCGCATCTGCAAATTTGCGGATATCTACAAAATATCCATGGATGTCTTGTTACTATCTGCACTAGCATAATTCTCGCTAGTTTACCTCAATGTAGACTGCATATGACTTTTATACAGCTGACTAACTATTAGTTCTAATTGTAATTTAAACGTGTTTTGTTTATTACAGTACTAATCTGCGTTTTGACCATATTCATGTTTTAAATAATAAGAAATAAAGAGGTATTGATCAATGGGTTCTATGATGAAAATGAATTGTCGACTATTTCTAACTCTCCGGGGTGGTAGTAGCCTGTGATTTTTATTGCCTTGGTTAATACTTGGTCTCACTTTAGAAATATATAGTCATTTAATGTGGATAGAATTCAGTATACACTCGTGAAGAATATCGACACCATCAAATCATCTTTATAATGACCTGAACCTATAATAAGTGATACAAGAAGATAGTATAGTATTTATTCTATTTGGTCCTGATTGTCACGGCGCTCTACTAGGATAATGGAACATCCAACTCATGGGTTCTACCTAGGTAACTATCAACGAGAATAATCAACATGAGGAAGGAAGAAAAGAGGTGATGCCGTATTTATCAACAAAGCAAACAACTGCATCTCATGTGATAGCCAGACAACGTGACCAGGCTGTCACACTGATTTTCAATTACTATGCAGCTGTAGAGAAATTGAGAATTAGCTGTTTATTCGTGATCTCAAGGACTTGATAAGTTTTCTATGCTTGCGGATAGCTTTGGATACATTGTAGAATTACTTACTGATTGCTCAAAAAATACAAGCAACACTGCATAATTAATGCACTCCCGAGTAGATTACAAGTCTAGGCATGTCTGAAAAGTTTACAAACCCGCAAGGCATCCACGGATGTCTTATATACAGGACTTTGCCATCCGCAACTATCCACATTGCGGATGCGGATTTGGATATGAGATATCCGTGAATTTTGCGGATGGTGCCGCAGCCTACTTGCACTGTTTTATAGGCTCACCAAGAACACATTTGCCTTTTCCAACCCCCCACCCTCCTTCAAACCAGAATCATTGTCAAGACACGATATCAATGTGTTTGGGAACTCCATGGCATTCCTTGACTTCCCTGTCCCAGCCTCGCCCAGGAAAAAGTACAATGGGGTATTGTCCTTACATGCTGAGTCCTGAAGGTATGCTGGAAAATGATACCTTAATCCAAGTTGTACTTGTTCTTTTGACTTTTTATTTGGCTGATACCACCATTGTATGCATTCATCTCTGACATGTGGACAAAGTGGTTTATATGGTAATCCTAGATGGCATTGATGTTAGAGAGCTGAAGTTGTTTTGTAAATGAAATTACACCCATACCTTGAGGAAATGCTTATTAAATATCCTGGGAATGTTCCTTGGGCTTGGTTTAAGAATGGTTATATTAGTTTTTGGATCGTTGGATTAAGGAATCGGATGAAATCTGCTGGCTTGAACGAAGAAATACAAGTTGCTCATTTATGAGATAGTATTTGACTGGGTTGGCAAGACTGTAGAGCTTGAGTTTGTGTAATGAATCTGAGCGAGCTTATTGTGATGCTTCATCCTCTGACATCTTCAATCATATCAACACCAAGGGTACAATCTATGCGTAACATATTCTTAGGATTGTTAGAGAGAGCACACCGCAATATGCGCCGAGATAATTGAGCCATTTTGGCGAGGATGGCTTTTGATGAGAAACCTGTTGTTGTGGAATGTTAGAGTAAGATCATGGGGCAGAATCGATTTCATTGGGTGGCATCATGTCGACCTGCTCTAGGCTAACCGGGAGGTTTTACTTGGAAACGGCAGAACTAACCAGAAGGGGAAAACCACAGATGCTCGCTTTACAAACGATGAATCTTCCATAGAACCAAGCCCGGTATCTACATCACAGAAGACATGACTTTCGGTCCATCCCCAGCCAGAGTCCTCCCACCTTTACCTGCTGGAGACTGGAACGACGGATTAGCGGCTCTGCAAGCAAATACTGGACAGCCGTACTTCGCGCGCGTGAGTCGGATCGCGTTTCCTGCTGTCAAGAACACATAGCACAGGATTTTTATTGAGTACACGGACCTAAAAATAGGCGGGAAGCTATGAACAGGCGTGTATGAAGCTACTCATCTGACATTTGACACTGTCGTAGCTGCCAAATTCGCACGCTTTGACTGGGAGATCCAGTGCCTGTAAAAGGAGACGACAGCATATCAATGGATCGAGGGTCATCATGGAACGAGTTTAGAATGCACGACATGCGGGTCCTCCGGATCATGAAGCCTGTCGGTAGATGCTTTCTTGATCATATGCGTTGGGAATCCGACATAATGATCTGAACTGATTTAATTTCTTATTCGCGGAGGGAAGGCGATTTTGATTGATTTCGAAACGACTCGGAGTTGTGATGATCGGGATGCGCTCGTTGGGGTATTGGAAGGGCTACCTGGGTGAATTTGTCAAATAGGGGCAGTGGTTGGATTGTTTGAGCTAAGCCATTTTTTGGGAATCAAGTATTTGGAATTATGAGGATGTATAGGATGATATACTTCGTAGTGATCGACGAAACCTACATATGTTCAGCTCCACGTGATTTACCTGCCCTGGTGTATGGAGTTCATTCTGAGATATGGTAGTCAAGAAGTCCTAGGTTTAGCGAGAAAGAATATTGCTACGCTCAATCGCATTGCCGATTTATAGCATTGTATGTACATAGTTCGGGAAACTAGTGCAAACATCCATGTACATAGATGATACTATCGGAAATCCCCCCAACTCCACAGTGGAGATCATCCGAGAGGGGTTACGAGGTACAAAATGAGCATAACACAGTAGTGAGTGCATCACATAAAACCTGTACTCCCTCGAATATCTCCCTCACACCAACTCATACTCCATACTTCGTACAGGAAAACACCCTCCCCTCCAATCTCCTCCCAACACAACAATGCCCCGTCCAAAATCCATCATCATAACTGGCGGCGCATCAGGCATCGGCCTAGGCCTAACCCGCTACTTCCTCTCCTCCCCCGAGAACACAAACACGAACACCCATGTTACAATCCTAGACATCAATCCCTCAGCAGGCGCCAAAGCGCGCCAGTCGCTTCGCTCGCAGTACCCGACTGCAAGCGTTAGTTTTGAGCACTGCGATGTGTCCTCGTGGGAGTCGCAGGCTGCAGCTTTTGAGAGGGTGGCTGAGCAGCAAGGGGGTGTAGATGCTGTGTTTGCTAATGCGGGAGTTACGGAGTCGGTTGATTTGGTTAAGTCTGCGTTGGGGACTGCGAGTGGTGGTGGGCCGGTGAAGCCGGGGTTGAAGACAGTAGATGTTAATTTTTGGGGGGTGATTTATTGTATGCGATATCTCCTCTTATCTATGGAATCGTAAATGCTAATGAGGACAGCTGTTCATTTGGGGATACACTATATCTCCAAGAATACTCCCATGGATGCTGGTGATGGGAAAGCACCTAGCAAGGGTACTATCATTTGCACCGCATCCAACGCCGGTCTCTATGCCTTCCCGATGGCGCCAATCTACTCGGCTACAAAGCACGGTGTTATTGGGCTGGTTCGCTCCCTAGCGCCAAGATTAGAAAAGGAGCAGATTCGGATTAATGCACTCGCGCCGGCTGTTATCGGTATGTCCTCCCTTCGATGTGCTCACATAAGTGAGAGACTGATGAAGTAGAAACCAATATCGCGCCCAGCTCAGACTTGTTCAAGGCGATGATTCTCACGCCCATGTCTACGGCCGTTAAGGCTGTGGAGCAGTTTGTCGATGATCCTTCGTTGACCGGGAAGGTTGCTGAGTTGCATGGGGAACATGTTACGTTTGCGGAGCCGCCGGAGTATGTCGACGAGGACACGAAGACGAATATTGAGATGTTTGTGAAGTTGGGGTATGCATAGCCAAACCCTTGAAGAGCTGACGATGGTGCCTGTGACGGCGATGAAGACAATAGTCGATATTAATACATACGACCACTGTGAATATACTCCTCCCATATGCAAACCAGTCCAAACAGCAGTAATACAAAAAAAAAAAAAAAAAAAAAACCCAACCTATTCATCCATAAGTAGCACCTTCAGCTTCTCCAATTTATCCTCACACTTCACTTCCATCCGCATCACCACATCTACGCTTTCTTTCTTGGTAATCAGCAGCTGCGAGACGAGCCAAAAGTTATATCCATTCTTGTAGAAGCCCATAGACGCCCATTGATCTCCTGGTAATTGGTTGTGTAATGTTACCCAGTGTTCGCGCCATCGTGATAGGGCTGTGCGGATTGCTGCTAGGATGGAATCATCTGGGATTGTGCTGGGTGATTTTGCGGTTTGGTATTTTCGGAGGATGGGGATTAGGAGAGTCATGTGGGTGTTGATGAAGGCGTATAGCACTAGGCCTAGTTAGTAGCTGTGAATAAATCGTATGAGAGAAAGTACATACGGTGTATTAGAAGAAACATATCGAACACTGTAAATCCCAGAGGATTACCAATATCGTTCTGTGGAAAGGAGATAATCGGTGGATTAGGCGAGTCCTCGGGACACTCCTCAAACAAACTCTGGAAAGCCTCCGAGACGGTGAGATTTCGAGAAAAGCGGAAATTCGGCTCTGAAAATGGGTGGACGGAATTGAAAATGATCTCTTCGCATGGAAGATCACAGTCCATTTCAACATGCGTCAGACGACATGGGTAGTTTTGGAAGAATGAGAATGCAGAGTCGATCAAGGCTATCATGGCCATGATACTACCAACGATCAGCATCAGGAGACTGATAATATGAGGTTAATAAGCCACTAGCCATACCGAATACGAGATTCTGTTTGAATCCACAAGGATTCATGGAGTTGATCCTGCGGCTGGTGACGACACTTGGAAAGACCGAGTTTACGAGCAACCTGCCAGTCTGGTTAGCATGTGATACTTTTCATAACGAACAGTGTCGGCTCACGTTGACAACCTGATTAAAGAGGGTCTCCATCGCGCGATTTCGTGAAACACGATCACCTGCCCAGTATTGCGTAACTGTCATGATGTATCCTGCTTGAAGATCTTGCAGTTTGACGAATTCGTTCGGATCATCATCCATGCGGTGTTCCGTACGGAAACTGACACCAATCTCATGCTTGGATGCAAAAACTTGACTCGAGAACACAAACAGCTCTGCGAAGTCAAGAATCCTCTTGGCGGTACTCGACTCCCTCACGTCATCTGAATATATGGCACCCATAAAGACGATAGACGTGAGCAACGGCAGCGAAGCAATTTCGGGATCAAAGCTTGCAATGTGGACGAGCGGGCAATTGGAATGCCAGAACCTGGAATATAGGGAAACGAATTTTCGAATGCGGGAAGTTGTCAATAGGAAGTGGATATTCATGGAGATTTCTTCCTGAGTCTTGGGCTCAAGGTGGACAGTCCAAACTTTGGATAGTATTGCCTGAATCAGTGCCATAGCAAACGGCTTCTCCGGTTCATGTGATGGTTGCCCTTGGGACATCATTGGATTGTAGCGAGCTTCGCTTCTGTAGTGCTCCTCCAATGTTTTTGGTGGCTCGCCAAGTGGAAATGGACCGTTAAAGAAATTGATAAAGGTATCCTGGAAAAAAGACAAGGCAGCTGGATCCGACTCGGCAAAAGCTGGTGCGTAGTCCGGCTGATCGCTTCTTTCAGGATAACCCAGGATCGACATTTCAGCCTCCTCAAACCCCTTCTGGTTATGGTATTCTAACCCGCGGGCTCTATCAGTATGTGGCGGAAGATGAAAGTGTTCGGTGAAACTGTCGGTGCCTCCATTGAGAAGGAACTTGATCGACCCGCGATCAGATGATGGTTCGTAGATATTGCGGGGCGCCAGCGCAGAGTGGGTTGTGCTTGTAGACTGGCTATCTGACAACGGGGATTTTTGTGGACCAGGCCCTTGCTCCTTAACGCATTCCACATTTCGTTTCTGGCACGAACCACAAGGATTCGATCCATCGCAGCGAAGCTTCATCGACATGCACTAGACGCGAATTTGATCAGCTCATCGTTCAAGTCCGTAGTAGACCGAGGTTAAGGTACTGGTTGGCACGCATGTCGCCGTCTGCCTCTCTGGCCGGTTTCCGGGATTTTCTGGTCCCCGCGTTTTGTGCAGTCCGCATAGTGGTCCCGGAGATTATCACTTGAGAGCAAATCAGTCTCGCACAGTTTTAAGACGATGAAGCAACGTACCATCGCGCAAAAGCTTCATTGCAGAAAACACACGAGTAAGGCTTCAATCCGGAGTCTGGTAGTTATGGGATTAGTCCAACGTCCCGGCAGAGAAAACCCGACACTGAAAGCTGCAGCATGCATCAGCACGAGGCACATACGACGAAGTTGGTGTCTTTTCAAATGATCAATCCGCGTGAAACCTCGCTGGCAGACCGTACAGCGAAAATGCTTCTCTGCAGAGGATTTCATTGTGGTCCATCGGGGAGAAGCTTATAAGGTAAAAGGCGGAAGAGTCCGGGGTAAGATCGTAATATCCAGCGAGAGATCCGTGTTCTGCATAAGAATAGGCCTTGACAATTGGCCGGAAGACAAGCCGAATGAGCAGGGGTCAATCCTGTCAGAAAATCAGAATCAGGAGCATCGTGCGTTTTCGACGCTTTGGTACGTGAGGGTGTCCAAAATCCTTTCTCCAACGATGCGGAGATCAAGACGTACAAGCAGTACAAAGTACCTGTCAGTCAAACTTAACCCTTTACCAAAGAACACATCGCACAATACCGTGATTAGAACCCTAACACAGTCATTGATTGGCTGCATCCTTTTCTTGATATAGCTGTCGCTTGCCCCTTTTGTCTTGTGTGGGATTTATTATCATTTTCATCATTAATTATCTAATCTAGGCATATGATGGGTTATGAATGGCTGTGCGCAGTGGCTCCACCCAGTCTTACCTCTTTTGGAGATCCCGCGTTTGATTCCCCTCATTTGGATATATGTTACCATACCGTATCGTACTGTACGTTTCCCCGCACGGGAGCGGAGACACCGCATTGCCATTTCAGACTAATGTGTGGAATAAGTTATGCTTGGCAGTTATTAAGGGACAAGATTTGTGCGCATCCTCATCTACCGAGAATCCATCTACCGGGTGAGATGCAGATCAGTTAATGGAGTACAAAGTAGCTAAAATGATGCCATCGGTAGATGTGGTTTGGAATCCTGCATAATGAGACAAAGAAATACAAAGGTACCATTGATCATCATGAGCCAACGCCCATTGTGCTGTCATTTGCAATATGTTTGCGTCGTATAAGAGCGTACCCCGCTCATACTCTAAACCACTCTCCAAAACAACCTGCTCGACAGACACCATGCCTGGAATGTTCCAAACCACACCCATATCCTTGTTCTTTCCGATCGTGGTATGTATACAAATAGGTAGAGTCTGAAGGATTTAGCTTGCTGATCTTATTCTAACCTACTTTAGTCACTCGTTGTGACCTTAATCCTTGGAGCGCTAGCCTGGTCTCGCGTATCATCCTCATTCCTTCCGCTGCCGTCATGGCTTCCAGTCCTAGCGACATTACTCTCACCCCTGACTGCTGCTGCCCTAGCCGTGTCCAATACATCCAGCAGGAACGCAGCTAACGCTCCCAACCTGCTCTGGACCCGGATCGCTTCGATCGTCGACCAACTCCATTCCGTCCTCCTATCCGCAATTGCAAGTGTGGCCTTGGCATACCTCTTCCCTGACAATATACTCACCTGCCATCTTGAGCAGCAATGGCAGGCCTTTTTTCAGTCGAAGAACGCGCATGCTATCCGGACCATTCAAGATACCAATCAATGCTGCGGGCTCCGCAGTGTCCATGACAGGGCGTGGCCGTTCAAGGATCGCGACCATGGAGACGAAGCTTGTGAAACGCAACTTGGTTACCATCGCAGCTGCTTGACACCGTGGAGAGCACAGCAACAGAATGCTTCTTGGATGATATTTGCTGCTGCTGCTTTGATTTGGGCGATTAAGGTGAGTCAAGCCTTGCTCTCCACGCTTCCTAGTCCTTTACTAACTGTACCAGATTGGGTTCGTTCAGTTTGGGGATCGTCGCCCTAGTTGGATGAGCACTGCCTCATCAAGGAATAACAGTGAATACCGAAGGATTACGCAGCCGGAATTGCGGGATGCGGAAGAAAACAACAATGATGCTGAGCGTGGAACTGGTATCAACGGGACATTTTCGCCTCATGCCGGACATAATGTCTGGGAGGAGCGTTGATTATCCTTGATTTTCCCTTTGTCTACCTTTCCTGGACCGTCTAGAAATTATGGCGATGACAATGAAATCCCTAGTCGGAAAGACATGGCTAAAATGAGATCTATGCCCATATCCATATCTAATCAAATTTAATAAAAACCCAATCAATCATCATATGAAGTTGTTCTAGATAGTCATATATTCAAGACAAAAAAAAAAAAAAAAAAAAAGACAATACAGTGATCGTACTTTTGGGGGACTTCTGATCGGCTTACTTTCGTGTCTCACGTGCTTCATGAGGCTCAGCTGAAAACTTCAACCTCAACTCTCATACGAACTTATTTCAAGTTATTGTGATACTTATTGCACTGAATTCTAGGACAATCAAAATAATCAATCAGCATCAAAACCAGCTGCTGGAACTCCTGCACTGTCAACAACCATGCTCGGAAAATCAATCTGGTCATCGTCTAGATAATCCACGCTGATCTTCTTGTACTTCTCATTCTCTGTCCAACCATCTCCAATCCAGCCATTCGGGTTATCGTTGACATACTCGTACTCATAGTCTTCCCAGCGAGGATGTATCAGGGCTTTCATGGAGTGCAGAGACGACCCTGTGGCATGTTAGTTAAGGAAAAACCATACATCTTCAAACATAAACTTGCCAGGCCATAGAGCTGTCACTCTCCCATCCTCTGTTCCACCCTTATACCAGCTTCGACACCTCTCACTAAATACCGTCCGCGAGAAGTACTGATCACAATGCTTGGTGAAGCGTGTCACGGATTCCTTCCTGGGTCCCATCGCCCGGATATTGTCACGCTGCATCTTCATCACGCATTCAGTGAAGTAATCGATCTCCTTCTCAACCAGGAGAAGCAGGTTTCCTTCGCCCAAGGCTGCGTTGGGACCCAGACAGATGAAGTAGTTGGGGAACCCATCGACAGCAAAGGATAAATAGGTTTCTGGGGTTAGTTTCCATCGCTGCGCCAATGAATCCCCATTACGGCCGATGATGGGGAAGCGGGGTGTGAAGGATGTGTCGAATCCGGTGGCGCAGACGAGGACATCAGTAGGGTGGTGCTTTCCGTCGGCTGTAATGATACCCTCTGCATCGACATTTACAATTGGGGATGTAAAGACGTCTACCTTGTCATCTGTTAGGGCTTCTAGGTACCCAGGACCAGGTGTGAGTCTTCGACAGACGGGTGGGAAGGACGGGATCATGTCATCGATAAGAGCGGGCTTTCCTGCCAGGCGGCGCTTCATGTTCTCCAGGAAGACCCCTCTTGCCCCAACTTGTTCTGGTGTGCCAGTAATGGTTGCTCCGTGGACGGATTGCAGTTCTAATTCAACTCCTATCGCATGTCTCAGCACAGATTCGAACAAAGGGGTATCATTTTTATACCTTTACGAAATTTTTGGTACTTCTGGTGGTCATGTTTAAATTCTTCAATTTCTTCCGGAGCGAAGGAGACTCAAGGGGTTGTCAGTATATCTGGAACACCTTCCAACCAGAAAGGATGAAATACTTACAATTCTCCAGGCCAGTGCCTCGCTTGTTGATCTCATCCCGAGCAAATGTTGGCGAGAGCCATGTTCGACCCCTAATATAGTGGTCTAAATGTGAAACCTTTGGCAGCATGCCAGGAACAACCTGAATACCACTTGACCCATTTCCAATCACAGCAGCTTTCTTTCCCTAATAGACGGGTTAGTTTATTCTCATTTGTGGTGATGGTCAGGGCTTTGTACGTTATAATCATAATTCTCATCCCACTTGGCACTGTGCATCAACTTGCCCTTAAAGTCATGAAGACCAGGGATATCAGGCCACTTCCAATTATTCAGCGCACCAGTTGCTGAAATCAATACGTCGGCTTCGTCCGAGTACACCGAGTCAGAATCGCCATCTTGAACCTTCAAGTTATCAATTTCAGCTCTGGTCTCCCGTTGCCCGATGAAGATGCTAACCTGAAGCTGCCACTTGCTCTTTGTCTCATCCCACACGGCCTGTATGACCTGCTGCTTGAACTTGATATACTCCCCACAGCCATACTTGTTGGCTACACGCTTCCAATATTGATAGATCTCGGGGGCTGCGGCATAGAACGTCGACCATTCTTTGTTCGGTTCGAATGTGGCCTGGTATGTGTGCGCGGGTATATCTAATCATGATACAATGATTTAACAGTTGCATGATACGAGTGTTCCCGCTAAAAGAGCAAGCATCAAAGGAAGGAAGAAAAGATAACGTGGGGTATCACATACCACATGCACAGCCGGGGTACCGATTCTCGAGCCAAGTACCGCCAATGTCCGCATTTTTCTCATAGACACACAGGTCTACATTGGGAATTCGCTGTCTGAATCTGATGGAAGCGATAATCCCAGAGATACCGGAGCCGATTATGACAACCCGAAGAGGACGAGCTTCGTCAATGGAGCGTTCTTCCACGATCCATTTGTTCTCTGTTGGCAGGGGTTCTTCTGCGTTGTCGCTGTTGCCACTTAAAAAGCGAGAAAGACGTTTCATCTTTGAAGAAAGGATAGAAAGGAAGTTGAGCAACTGTACGGAGATCCTAAGGAACGGATGTTTTGTGTGCAAAAGAAGCAAATATAAATAGGAGGAACCTGTGATATAACACGACACAACACCTCCCCGAGGACACCACCAGGGTTAAATAACTATTCGACGTTGTCCCCAACTAAACTTTCGTCCCGCAAACTACCTACAACGCCTCTACATTACCGGCCGCCAATTCCAGACCGAATCTCAATGCGCCTCACCTTCCTGGTGTTACAGGTCCCTCCATTGGCTCGGGGAGGAGAGTCTGTATTCATTGTGGGTTACCGACTTTCGCACATCTTTGCTGTATCGCTACTTACCAGCCAATAGTATGGCAAATTTTGCAAGTTAGTTTGCCCCAACCACGGTTGGGGCGGATACTCCTGGACGGAAAACCCCCTTCGAGGAACGGTTTGCGGGGACGGACATGGAGACAGGACGAGTTGCGAGCATATTGAGCATATTCGGATGTGAGGACTTGGGATGTGGTTGAAGCGTTTCGGGAATACCCCATATATAAGCCAAGGCTGGCTGCTGGAGGTAGTATATACCGGACTTGTGATGCTGTATTACAGGGGTATGCTAAGGGAAGTGCTCTGTATGTACGGAGGCTTGCCGAGCACCTCGCTAAGCCGCGGGAGTTTGCTCTTCCTCCGTGGCGAAGGAAAAACTGATGCATCTGAGACGATGCAATTTGCTAGAGTGACATCCACGTGGAACTTAATGACAGGAAAACCCCCATTATGACGAACATCATACCCTTGTTTACCGCTCGGTATTACATTTGAGGGCTAAGTCGGAATTCCCCCAGATGGCTGCATAAGCTAGCATAGACGGAGAATCAGTATCTCCGCTCGCTATGGAGCCATAATTCCGTAAAACCGTTTCCAACCTCCCCATTGCTTGTGGATGCTTACTCGAATCTCACAAATCTTCAGGATCTTCAACCGACTGGTGGATATGGCCAATCAGGATATCATAAACAATTCCGAGTGGGCCAATCCCCGTAGTTACGCAGACTACCATTGGACAAGCATACCTCCGCCCGTTTACCGACGGTGACTGCTGCGGAGGATATTAACCATGGGGCATGGGGTATAAAGTGGACAATGGCAGTGTGCTCGAGGGGCAACGTCTTGAATTCCCCTAATTTCTGCGGACATATCTTCCATTAGCATTGTCATGCCCGTCTTCACAGAGTATGCGACCAAGTCGCGCGAGCTACGGGTTCTACCTTCTTTTGCCCCTCCACTGCCCCGCGTCACACCAGCACTCATGCGTGACGAGCAGATAGAGAAATATGAGGTCGTCATTGTCGGTGCGGGCCCTGCCGGTATGATGCTGGGCTTGCTCCTGTCGCGATACGGATTGAGCGATGATTCATTGCTTTTTGTTGATGCGAAGCCCTCATTGCTTACGTCTGGACAGGCGGACGGTATCCAACCCCGAACTTTAGAGGTGTTCAAGTCCCTTGGGCTGGTTGATGAGCTTGTCCACGATGGATGTCATATGGAAGAAGTCGCATTTTGGAATCCGTCTAGCAACAAGGATGAAGTGATTGAGAGGACGTCCATTGTTCGCGATATCGCGGTGCCCGCGAGGTACAATTTTGAAGTCACTATTCACCAGGGTCGAATTGAGCGAATTCTTGAGACGGATTTGCTACGGTATTCGAAGCGCGGTGTGCAGCGCGACACTAAGCTTCTTGACGTTAAGATTGATGAGTCCGATCCGGAATTCCCTGTCGTCGCCGAATTTGAAGCGAATGGTCAGCGCAGGACCGTTCGTACCAAGCATCTGGTTGGTGCTGATGGCGCGCACTCAGTTGTACGACGACAAATGGGTCTCAAAATGGTCGGAGAATCGACTGATCACATTTGGGGAGTTATGGATTTGGTGGTCGACACTGATTTCCCTGATATCAGACGACGCTGCGCCATTCACTCCCCTGCAGGATCTGTCATGGTCATTCCGCGCGAGCGCATTGCTACAGGGGACTATCTAACTCGTCTCTACGTGCAAGTGCCAGAACTGGAGACGGAGGAGACTCTTAACGGTTCAAATAAGGAACAGGCCAAGGAGCGTCGGGGCAAAGTTACGATGGACAGGCTCTTCCAGCATGCAGTAGATGCCTTCAAACCGTACTATATTCAGCCCAAGAAGGACGGTGATGTGGACTGGTGGGCAGCCTACCAGATAGGTCAGCGCGTGGCGGAGCGGTTTGCAGTGAAGGATTCCAAGGGTGTCAATCGGGTGTTTATCGCTGGAGACGGTAAGTTGTCATCATTATTGATTTTGACTACTGGATGTTAATCATCTACAGCTTGCCATACACACAGCCCCAAAGCCGGTCAAGGCATGAATGTATCCATGATGGACTCATACAACTTAGCATGGAAACTAATCTACTCCATCTACGGTCTTACCCCCAACCCCGGAGCCCTCCTTGACACATACCACAGCGAACGACACACCATCGCACAGCAACTGATTGATTTCGACCGGACTTTCTCCTCCATGTTCTCTGGTCAGATGGGTTCCGAGGATGGAAACCAGGGACTCACGCACGAAGAGTTCCAAACTGTCTTTAGCACTGGAAATGGGTTTACAAGTGGCTGCGGAATTGAATATCCCGAGAGTCCGCTTGTGAACCGGACGCTGGAAAAGGAGGTCAACGATCCCATTCACGGAACGGACCGTTTGTCGGGGATGTTGTACCCAGGACGGAGATTGTTGAACGTGCAAGTTAAGAGGCATGCGGATGGAAACCGGCGTGACTTGCAGGATGGTACGTTACCTACACTCCTAACAATAGTTTATCTTAGACCACTAAATATTTTGCAGACTTCCTCTCAACCGGCCGCTTCCGCATCCTCTGTCTAACATCCACCGACCTCCTCGGCCCCCAGAGCATCTCCCACCAAACCCTAACAGCCCTCGGCTCATCCATCCTCCCACGCTTCCCCCCCTCTATTATCGAACAAATCGTCCTCCACCCGCGCCTATCACGCGACTTTACCTGGCGAGATGTACCCCATGAGTTGAAACAATACTCGGAGATGCAGTTCTACAACGGATATGAGAAGGAGGATGTTTATAGGGTTTATGGTGTTGATCCGGAGAAGGGCGCTGTGGCGGTTGTTAGGCCGGATGGATATATTGGGGTCGTGGCTGAGTTAGGGGATGTTAAGAGGGTGGAGAGGTATTTGGAGGAGTGTTTGAGGACGGTTTAGATGTAGATTGGTAGATGCTAGAACTGGTCAATCGAGGGTGAGGTATATATCCCTCTTACTACATATATGCCGAAATAATGTATCATTTTCAGTTGTTTTATGGGTTTGGTTACTGTCACAAGTCCCTCATAGAATAAAAGCATTAACGATCATCCCAGTGAAGCGTTGGGACAAATTCACAAGGAACCACCACACAGGAAACAGTAAAACCATATCGGGATGGAAACGGCCTACACTCGAGACTGCCTCAGAGCGATTATCTTTTTCAATATCAGCAAGACCTTCAAGGAAGGAGAAGCACCTCGATAACTCGACAATTATATCTAGTGCAGACTCTTGGTGGATGGCACCATTTCTCCTAGTCTCTCACTCATTTCTGTATCCTTTCCTTGCTTGCATTTTGGCTATCTTTCTCATGAGTGGTGGTTTGTCTGTAATCGGACGTGTCCCAAAAAACAACGATTGATTCTCCAACTCTTCAATTCAGGATACACCGCTTCTTTTCGTCTTGAAACGTAGGACCGTCTCTAGGTTGTCATAGTGCGTCTGTAATAGTATGCTCAGAAAATCTCAGGTAGATGATAAAAATTCGGGTATTCTTATTCAAGATGTACCTTCATGACCTGGTCAAGTCTCTCTCTAATCCAGGCTACCAGCTCTGCATTTCTCTGTAGGACCACCGCTCATTAAAAGGCAAGCTTTTATCTGTAATAGTCAGGTCGCGTTTGCTAGTGGTTGGGTGTAGATGATTTTGCGTTCTTTTGGTCAGATTGATGGGTTGATATGGGTTGGCAAGTTATCCGTAAGATTTGTGCTAATCGGATTTGACGAGCGTTCCGTCGTGGGTGGAAACCGGTGATATGCGTTTACCTAGTTGTAGAATTGACACTGACAGTTATAAATTTCCAATTGTTGGGAGCTTCCCAGACCGAAATCCCAGGCCGGACAATATCATTCTGCCATGATCCGTACATTGTGTCTTTATACATTGACGGTTTCCCCCTAAGGACATCACACACTACTGTCCAAGAGAAACCTGGAAATCCATCTGCGACGATGCAACCAATATCATCCTCTTGGCCTCCAAAAAAGGTATCATGAACAAAGACGCGTGGACGTGGAATTCTATCATCCGCAGGGACAACTTCAAAGCTGTCATGATTTATTCTGCTGTCTGCGACTTTCGCCGACAATTTAAGGATGAGGAAGAATGGCGGCCTAGTAAAGCTAACCAGTATGAAGAGGGGGCTGTGGTTTATGTCATGGAGAGGTATTTGGACAAGGGTGAGCTTGTTTATAAGAGGTCTGAGATGTATGGGAAATTGGATCATAATTTATGATGGAGACTGAAGATTTGACGGCGTTGGCTATTTCGTAACTATTTACCTCTACAAAATATATACAATTTTACCGACACACTCCCATATCCAGAGCTGAGTTGAGATCAGTAGGAATCACACCAGCCGAAACCGCATCTACAAGAGTCAGTAATGCACAACAAACCCTAGAAATATAGAAGGGACATACCTTGATACGACCACCGATAATCACCTAGCTGAGCCTTCCAAGTCCAAAACACCCATCCTTGCTGTTTTTCATACGCAGTAATCTGTGCCGCAAACCACTTCTTATAGAACTCAGTGTTCGAGTCCGGATCCCAGTCCGAGTCCGACTCGATATCATCCGCGACGGCTAAACTCCATTCACCCACGATAAGCGGAGTGTTACTGCCCGGGTCATCACTGCAGGAAGTGCTGATGTAGCTATCATGAGAAGCGTCGACATTAGCCCATTTCAAGTACCGGTGGTCGTCGTAAGCAGCGTAATAGAGGTCATCCAGGTACTGGTTGGGATTGCCGGAGCCCCAGGTTTCGTCCATCATTTGGATGTGCAGGTAGTCGTTTCTGTTGACTGATAGTTCTCGTTCCGCAGAACGGATACGCTGGGTAGGGTTAGCTGCTGCTGCTAGCCACAAAGTAAAGGGATGAGACTAACTCGGTATGCATCCGGGTAGTAACCCGCACGCACAGAAGCAGCCTTATCTTCTTCCTGCTCCGGCTCATTGACAATCTCCAGCATACCCACGTTACGGAAGTTGTCGTTCTGGTGGATATTGGTCGTCATCCACTCGAGAAACTTCAGTGCGCGCTCATACTGATAGTCCTCGTAGAATCCGGCCTCCGAAGCATACTGGCCCGTAAACGGGTTCTCAGGCGTCTGCGCCCCTGGAAGACCATGCAGATCCATGATTATATACAGACCGGCATCACTAGCCCATCCACAAAGTCTCTCGAGATAATCGAATCCGCCCTGTGGGAAATACTCGCTGTCGCGGTACACAAGATCCTCTTTCATCCAGTACCCAACCGGAATACGGATGGTGTTAAGACCATAGCTTTGGATCTCGTTAATATCTTCCTCTGTAATCCAGGTGTCCCAATGCTTAGCAAATGCGCTATTGGCCTTGTCCTGGCCGAGACTCGACACGCAGTCGAACTCGGACTTTTGGCCGCCGCAGCCCATGTCGGACCAGGCGGATTCGCCGATCCAGGGCTCGAAGATAAACTGAGAGCCCGTGTTCACGCCGCGGATTTTTCCGTTGGACTTGGAAAAGAGGTTTGTGCCATTGTTGGCTGTGATTTGCTTGTTGGTCTCTGGTAGCCAGGCGGCCGCGAAGCTGACCAGGGCTCCGAGCGTAGCAAATTTAGAAATGCTCATAATGAGATTGAAATTTATAAACAAAAACTTAGCTTTCTACACAAAAAGAGAGGGGGAAAATGAACAGAAAAAAGGCACAACTTATACCCAAACCTCCCTCTCCAACTCGATCCCCAAATTCCCCATTTTAACTTTCTGAAACACCATTCTCCCCTTAGGACCAAGCTCTGACTCGGCTCTTCAGTCCTAAACACGCAAATCAGATCCTGCGACTGTTGCACATATACCAACTACCCAAAGGAGTAACGGAGAAGACATCCATGGACGGGAATCATCTCCGTTTTCCGCCATCCATTCAGAGCGCCGCTATACTTCGGAAAAACTGGCCCATCTCCAACCTGAACCCCGGTACACCACTATTCTAGAAGAAAATAATCGCAATGTTCAGACGAACGCCCCTCTTACCACTCATTGTCGTCCTGCGGATCGGGCCTTAACGGCCCTGATGTTCCTGTTCGTTCGGCTATTGTTCAGTCGTCGCCGGAGTTTCCTGATGGGGACATTGGGCTAGGTCTAGATTATTATTATGTGATGAGGTTTTATGGGTCTTTTGGTAAATTCTTACCCATTGCCACGTTCTCTTGGCGGTTTAGACTCTTGAGGTATCATTTCGGTCAACCTCTACGGTCAATGTCTCCGCAGCGTGCTCGAACCGGATGCAGAGAGATCGCGTTGAATGGATACTAGGTATGATAAATTGAGATGTTTTCGTTTGAGCATACCTTTGTTGGATCTCAGTAGCTTGATCATGGGTTGTCTAACACTTGGGCTGTGCAAAAAACTGTAGAAAACAGGGTAGATACAGAGCCAAAAATTCCCCAGAAGTAGTCTAGCCGACAACCTGAGTGTATCCTTACGGGGACTATCAACCTTGATCCTAGCATACTTGTTCCCACGGAAAGCATAGCACGAACCCCCACCATCAGGTCTCTTCACAATAACATCAACAACATCAAGCCCAGCCTCGGCAAAACTCGACCGTCCATCTAAAATGGACGAAGACCCGTTAATATGTCACCCGTGAGATTGTCCACCTGGACATACTTCAAGCCCAGAAAATGTACAACGGGTTGCTGTTTCCTGGGACTTCCGTCGGTAGTGTCAAAGCCTGGCCACTTCTGGTAGACGAAATAACTGCATTGTCAACGTTCGCACCAAGTTGGAGTAGTAACCCAACTATTCTTTGGTGCCCATTTGCAGTGGCATGCTCGATGGGCGACAAATCAGGGCCCTCGCTCAGATGCACGTGAGAGCGAACCATTTGTTCATGGCCTTGTGCCGCTGCAATATCAAGGGCATGTAGCCCTGAATATGGAATCATGTTCACGTCAATGCCATTGTCTAATAACACCTGCATCACGGATTCTTGGTTATGGCGGACGGTCTGCCATAACATTTGATAATGCTGCCAGCCTGGTTTATGGATAATTTTTCCAACAGCATCGAGGATATTGATAATAATGATATGACTACCGCGGAATGAGGCCTAAAATGCTAGATAATATCCCTCTCAAGTTGCGGTGGACTGAGTGTACGGCACGAGCAAGCGAACAATATTATCATGGCCTACTATTGCTGCAGCTCGCAGTGCACCACCAACTGCATCTAGGTATATGTACTTACTCACGGGAAGATCCAAGTCTTTCAAGGCTGGATCTAGTGCCAAACGCCTAATTGGAAGATTGACAACGCGCTCAGGGATAGCGCCGCATACTGAAATATCGAGCAATATAAAGATATTCCCGGGCTGCAGCAATAGACAAAGGTATGCCAAAGTAGGGTTTTGCCCGGTTGGCAGAGTCGGACCTTCCTGGAGCAAGCGATTAGCCCTCCTTAGTGCCTCTATATTATGGGCAAGCTGAACATGCGGTTCATCACTCTGAGCCGGAGTGCCTTGACGATGCCAAACATGACGATTAAGGCCTCCATGACAGCGTTAAAGATCTTAGGAGGTAGATTGTGAAGAATCCCCATCTTGTTCTTGGTCCATTGACAGCAGTATCAACTGAGATACAGATTTAGGTAAGCTGGACAGTACTAAACCGTAGCGGGTGACTGTAGATGATGGCGATGGGTCTCCAACTAGGCGACGGTAATACTAGGAAGATGGAAGGGAATAAAAGAGTGCCCTTCAATACAAACAGACCACCATTGCTTTATTATCACGTGACTGTTTTCTCTGGCACTTCCAACCGTTGTCTATTTTTCCATGCTCATCTTGAGCAGCAATCATGCTGGCCAGAATGGCCCGAATCCAGATTCCAGGCCATCTAGGATGACTTTGAATGCGCACGGTACATGAGAGACTGGCCACATGGTCTAACATGGAATAGCAGCGTAGCTACCAGCGCAGCCCCAACTACATACACAGATATGATAGCTGGATGTCAAATAAATGCCTCAGTCAGCGACAAATCTGATAACATTCAGGACTTCAATGCCTAACTCCGCTGCCCGGCCGGTTCCGAAACAGAACCCCACTCGGACCGGTCTTATCTCGGCCGAAGCTGAGAAGCCTAATACATATTCAAGTATTTATTCTCCTCACCTCCTTCTTGCTCATGATTTCTACTACTTTCATACACGAGGGACGAGGGAGTAAGACGTTATTAAGTGCCGCTCGAGAAATGTCGTTCAATCGTTGCTTCTCATCTCGGTCCGGATATCATTCGTGCAAATGGGTATATGCTAATAAGAAATGTATCACTCCGACATACTCGGAAACAACATGACATCCGAAACCTGGTCTAGGATATTGCGCATATCCGGATATTCGTACTCCATGGGAACATAGGTTTGGCTCTGGCCATATCTCGGCATCGCAGGCGCTGCCATACCCGGGTTAGCCATCACTGACCCCGAAGCAGACGGCATCGTCACGGTTATATTGGGAGTGTCCGGCTTGGACACAACGTCGCTTTCAGGAGGCGTGCGCATCTGTCGCGCCTGGAATGCCGCGCTGATTTCGCGCAGAGCACGGAGGGAAGTTGCCAAATGTTTGGCTGAATCGGTGCGGCTGTTGTGTGCCACTGCGCCGTCGGCGTATACGTGGTCTGCGAGGACGTCTTGGAGTTTTTGGATTAGGAAACGTGTTCGCGGGTGGGATTGGCCATCGTGGGCAACTAGGAGGAATGCGCATGCGATTGCGCGCTGTACGCTGATCCAGGATCGTGAACAGTGATGGTTGATCGAGTGTAGCTCGACGAATGCTTCGATGGTTCCGACCAGGTTTGCTATACAATCCTCACGGACTAGTGCGCGGCGATGGCCATCTAGATGTGAGTCCGGGTCTAGTGAAATACGACACAGCACGGAGATCAGGTAACAAGAATGCAGTCGCAACTCCGTCCGCTCGATGTTATCAGCTATTGTGACGCAACGGTCTGCGAATCGCAAGTGCGGGGCAGCTTCTGCCAGAATGCGATGCATGCGTTGCTTATACTCGCGGATATCGTGATATCGGACATGAGAATGTTCCGAGTCTAACCGTCCTCGAAGCATCTCGAGTGCTAGCGATACTACCCGGCAGAGTGATTCAAAATATGACCGATGTCCGGGCATCGACTTACGGTCATATTGTATCTCTGGTTGACTAACCATGGTGATGGATGGTCGATCATATGCTAGCGAGAAATGGCTGTTTTGGAAAGCCATTGTCCACCTAAACATCGTAAGCGTGAAGTCACCAGCCAGACGAGGCATAGGTCTTACCATATTCTTCTGCGAACAGCCTGCTCGGATCGCGAGAATCCTGGCGTTTCGACATGAAGACCGAGGACCATGCACATTCGCTCCGTCATTCCTTTTTACGATTAATCAACTTTTTTTTGACACCAATAGGGCACGAGAACTTACCAAGCAAGGTATACGAAGCACCGGCATTCATATTATACGACAAAACATTGCTAATAATCAACAAGATCTGTATTACCTCTACAGTGGGTTGCGCGACATAATTCATCATCCGCAGACATTGGTATGAACAGGATACTAACAACAATCAGCTTTTATCAACACCACAAAGTACAAACAAGGAACGAACCGTAAACCCACGAAGTCAACTCCCGCTCACTGGCAGGCAGATCAGACAGTTGGCACCCAGAGGCAAGAATGGCAAAAAGAAGACTCAAAAAGCCCAAGCTCATACCGAACGGCTTCACCAGGCCATTATCATCTGGATGGTATCCTCCGCCAGCGGCTGCACGATTCTGTAGTAATTGCTGTACACTTTGCTCGACTTGGGCGATATCTGAAAGAACGGGGTATAAAACAGCGCCGATATTTTTGTAGTAATCAAAAAATCTGTCGGCGCGCGCATTAACAAGCAGTTCAGAAAGAAAGGGATAGGAATAATGTTGTACCTATAACATTGCACATCCACCGGTAACACATCACATACTGCAACAATATTAAACGTAAACGGGTCCGACGACCAAAGATCGACAAAGGGATAAGCGACGGACTGATTTCCCAGCGCCAGCTCCGCAAGCAGATCATCCTTGGGCAAAGCCTGGGCCGTGTCATCGGAAGTCTTCGATTTATTGAAGATATCCACCAACGCAGACCGCGAACCTATATGTATAGTACCCTTTTTCAGCAACGGACTTGGTCGAAAGATACTTCCAACTTGCGGGGATCGACGTCTTTCTCTATCCATCTCTGTCTCTGCCGGTGGCGATTCTTCAATCGATGATGTTGGCGATGAGGATGTCGACGACGGTGGTGGAGGATCAGGACCTTTGTAACGCCGCCCCGAATGTGACTGGAATATCGAATGCAAACTGTTGAGGATCTGCTCCATCGCGCCCATCTTGGTATGTATATCCTCCCATTCCGCCTGCGAGATATTCACCGTATCCGACGAATCGTCCTCATCCTCGTCATCGTCATCGCCCTCATAGTCCTCCACAGCCCCATCGCAATCTATCCCAGCCCCATAGTTCTCAGCAGCGTGATGAAACCGACTCTGATCAGGTGTAAACCGGGCCGACGGGATCGACGAATCCGACGGCGTAACAGTCACGCCAGGATACGGGTTGTTCCTCGGACATATTTCTCTCTGTATAATATGCTGCTGCAGCGACAGCGGTAATGTAGACAGTGGTTGTTGCGATTGTGATTGTGGTTGTAGATGAGGTATCGTCGCGCCAGTGGATAGCGGCGCCTGGCTATAGGAGCAGGTGAAGTTGCGCTTTGCGCAGTTCCCGCACGGCAGGTTGCGATCGCAGCGCACTTTACTGGCTCGGCAAGGGAGACAGGTCTTGCATAGGCGAGGCCTGCGGCGGATTGGATAAGCTGAGGCGGCTGTGGTGGACATAACTAGTAGCTCTTTC
>NW_024467303.1:894460-938664 GCF_000600275.1 Aspergillus ruber CBS 135680
CATCCACTCCGCGCGATCGAGAGTAGTGTGGCAAGGAGAGGGAGCTAGAGAATAGAGGAGGAACTGAGTAAGAAAAGAGACAAGTCAGCATTGTAACAAATAAGCATATTTTTAGAATTGATTTTTATATCTCAGAGGAATAAGAAAAGCAGTTAGGGGGAAAAGAAAAAAAAGTGTCCGGCTGTCAGGTTAGGCTGTCAGTAGGTCACTCACACTCAGCACCGGAGAATCGCCATCGACAGGGTCAATGTAAGCAGTGATTTACCAAATGCGGATTTAGACCATTAAGAAGGAGGAAAGAGGGATTAACAATTAGAAAGTAGCAAATAGTCGGGCTCTCAGAATTCAACTGATCTAATCCTCTCGGATACGGAGAGACAGCCGCTTGGGAGTATGTATGGCTAGCATGTGCCGTGCCCAAACAGTAGCAATAATGTACTTTTTCCGTTGGTTTTAGTAAATCATTGGCAATCGCGGGTGATTTCCGAGCAGTGACTGGGGTGCTATATTGAGCGTTATCCAGATCTGATAGTAGTGTGGTGGCTATGAAAGAAAAGAGATTCTCCGATAACATAAATCGCTTCCGACGGTTCTTGTGGAACAAGCTACTCTGTTGGGGAATGCTGTACCATGGCTGAAGAATCAGAATGCTGCTAATGCTAATATGCCGGTGTGCCTAATATCATGCAATCATGTACGATGGAGAAAAGGGAAAGTGGTCATGATGGCGCTGTGGCCCTTAATTAGATCTAATCAATCTATCGTCATGTCACTGTATTTCTAGATTCAATCAATTAAACCACACAGATTTAAATACACTAGTCCAGAAATGTATCAAAAATTACATGAAGATTATTATCGAGATCAGATCACTTGGCCGGAGACACCTGCGGTACTGCCCACCAGTCATGCCATCGGGCTTTCGATCCAATTCCAGGAATCTCAATGCGAAGGCCAATTGGAGTTGACGATGAATCTGGAGAATCTTTACGCCCAGCCAATGCCTTCTTCACACTTTCAATGGCAATACTCGCCCCAATACACGCTTTCATGGTATCTTTGATGTCCCGTTTCCAGTCCTCCTCAATGGCCGGAGCTTTGTTGACCTTTCCGTCAGAGTCGGCGAGGAAAGGTCCGTGAGCGAGGGTGGCCTCCCAAGCTTTTCGCGCTTCCGAGATGGCGCGCGTCGCACGGTCCAGGACGATCGTGTCACTGTCCCCCTCCAGGACGGCTTCCCGACGGAATTCCTCGTACGGAACCAGTTCCGGTAATGAGATTGGCAGAAAAGGCTTCATGCGGAGTTCGTATCGTAATCGTTCGCTGGAATATGCTTGCTTGGATGAAGCGGTTGGGAGGATATTGTGGCGGACGAGTAACACATACAAGGCATGCAGGGAGATCGCAAAGGCATCAACCGCAACGATCTGCGTAGTTAATCGTTCCAGCAGCCGGAGAGATCTTTGAGCGGCGAGTTGTTGCTCTAGAGCATGGCGCTTCTTTCCGATTAATGATGAGAGGTTCCGCTTAGCCGTAGAAGCAATGAATGTGCGAATCCGGTCTATATGGCCCAGATGCGTCGAGCAAATGTGTGAAAGATACCAGTACATCCCAGGGAGCTCTTCTGGCGAGTATATGGAGAGTTCAAATCCAAGTTGGATTATCGATCGAAATTGACATAACTTTTGATGGTATGTCCAGCTGCTAAGGGGATAGGAATAAGTGGTGTCGCCGTTGGGTAGAGGTAGTGGTGGTTCATGACTCAGTGTGCGCAGTTGCTCATCGAGATCTTCGGCCTATTGACTGGTTAGAAACGATGTTTTACAGAAATGATGAATAAACGTACCTCCATCTGCAGCTGATCCCAGTCAACTACAGTGTGGCAGAGTGTGCGACGAACACGACATCGGTTGAGAGAGGCACATCGATACGTATCCACAAATGGCTGCAAATAGTGAGTCAATTGCCAAAGGGTAATATTCCAAGTAACTCACCTGCCCAAACCGCTTTACAAACCCATCCATATGCCTAGCAATTTGGAATCGTGGATCAGAAGGCATCTCTGTTTCATCCGTGTTCGATTGAAGCAGCACACTGGATGGAAAGACAAGCTCTGTCAGGTCACTGTACAGGAATTCTTTAACAGAAATAGACCCAAGGATGTTCGTGTTATTGACGAGGAGGGCTTGAGTGAGTGCTCGAATATAAACAGACGGCTGGGGCTTTCTGGACAGCAAGGTCCAGATAGCAACTCTGAAATTATGAGGCCCACGATAATCAAGAACCTCTCTGAGATCAATAGCATCTTGGCACAACCGTTTTAGATGCGCCAGCGCATCCTCAAAGCTGATCTTCACAATGGGCCGGGGAGGAACCGTGCTAGCCAGTTTTCGCTGAATCTTCTCGCTGAAAGCTTCAGGTATCCGCTTTCCCAGCGAGCCAGATTCTGACAATGAGGATACATGAGGCAGGCAGGTCGTAAAGTGCTCCGTCGATTTTGTCTTAATATCCTCATCTTCGTCCAGCGCATGAAGCAAGCCGCGTCGAAGGGATAACCTAGATTTGATAGCATCTCGCAGTTTATTGTCAATAGTGCCCTCCTGCTGGTCAATCCACGAAATCGCCTGATCGATCAACTTCACGAAATGCGCCGTATCAAACTGTGATAAGAGTGTGCGATTGTAGAGCTGGGTCACAAAGTCTTCCTCCTGGGCACGGTTAATAAACATTCATCTTGGGGCAATGGTGCGTAACTTGCCTCATAGTAATATTCATGGGAAATGCGGTCATGAACGAAGTCACAAGCCTTGACCAAGGCCAGACAGTATGCGCGCAGAACAACATGTAATAATGGCGATCCTTCCTTTTCTCTATCCGTGTTCGCGCGGTTGAATCGAGCTTCCTCGACGGTCTTCGGTACCGGCCATAATAACTTGTCGAGGTACAGCGATGTAAAGAGTGTTTGAGAGAGCGGGTGCCCCATGTGCCATGCCATCTGCCCACCACAACATTCACAATTCAGCGAGAGCCCTATGCGACAAATGTCCCAGTAAATCGAGCTGCACCCACCTCATGGCAAAGCAATTCGTCCATGATTCCCAGCACTTCCTCCGGCGTCAACTTTCGTGTGACATCGTAGTCGTCTTCTAAGGCTTGCGCTTGATTCTCCCCGGGGCCAATGTATCCGCTGTCCATCTTCGAGTCCATAATCTGCGACGATTCCGAATCATTATCAGCTATCGATCGAGGGTCGACTATTGTCCCGCGTCAGCAGGTAAGGATTTAAACGGCGACACACCTCCAATGCACCCACCGCCTCGAACAGCGTAAAGTATTCATCTTTGACGAGTTGGCCCGTGCTCAGCTCTGTCGAAAGAAAAACAAGCGTCAGCGATCCGCGATTTAGGACGGAGATAACAAAGAGGATCTACTTGAGGCAGCGTTGGTGAACTTGTCGGTGATGTCGCTGCAGACAGTCTGCGAAACGACCCGCATCGACGAGACACGAACTTGGTTGTTCGGCAGCATGGGACAAGCACAGCGATATTACTCAATCTAGCGCCTAATTGATATAGAACAAAAAAGTGTTTTCGAAAAGCTATGGAGACGAAAACGAGGAGGTCAAACGAGGGGAGGTGGGGAGTTGGGCGGAACAAGAACCTCCCGCCCGCCGCAGAAAGTGCCATACGGCGGTACAGTAAGATATGCATATCCAAAGACTACGGCAATTGTTTGGTTTTACTCAGAAGCAATTGACTTATGGCAAAAGAATTCAATTCTCTATTTCTGCCACACAATCGGACTAATATTGCTACACATAATCCGCTCCTTCACTCGGATAAATTCTCCACTGTGCGACACCATCCTTCCGCCCATAACCATGCTTTTATATCATCGTATCAACTTCGCGGCAGGGGGGAATCGTTTATTTCTCGGACTGAGCAGCCATGGCGGCCTCGTTATCCTGGGCGAGCGATTTGGGCTCACCCTGCTTGCCGTTCTGTTACCGAAAAGAGAAATCCGTTAGCCAAAACTCAACCGACTCGTACCAGCGCAAAAGGTAGAACGAACCTCCCACTTGGCGAACTTCAGGTCCATCTGACCACGACGCTCAGCGGCGGCACGGGGCTCCTCCTTGAGAGAGCGGCGGACCGTACGGGCAGCGACGGCCATGTAGCGGTTGTAGCTATTCCAAGAGAACGTCAGTCATGAGTCGAAGCAGCATTGTCGGCGAAGGGGAAGGCGTACGTCAGACCAGCGGCTTTCCAGAAGGACATCTTGACGGTGAATTGAGGAATGCGGAGGTTCGATTTGGAGACAGAGGGGGTCAAACGGTCGTCGGGACTGTGAGTGTTGAAGCTTTGGAGCGGCGCGGGTTCGGAGGATCGGGACGATAGTCATGTGATCCACGTGATCAGACGAAATTCCCCGACCACATGAGCGACATCGCAATTGCATTTCTACGCTTGATTCAGTTGATTATCATTATTTATGGCATAGTCCAAAGGATTTTCTCGCGCTTGCTCTGGTACATTTGTCATCCTAACGATGGAGTTTCGAGTGTTCACCTCTCAGATTTTCTCTGCGGGGGAATTATACAGAGAATTCTGATATGTAATTAAACACTTATGGCTAACCTCTAGTTCGGTTGGGTGAGATCATGAATAGCACGATACGAATAATATTTGACATTGGGGCAGGCATGAGGACGGGCTTGCTGGCAAAGATGGGAATTTCGTACCCTGAATTAAGATCCTCATTCTCATCAATGAAGTGACTTATATCCATTGACACCAAAGCGCCATTGGTTTTATTCGCATCATCAATTCTCCTATGTACATTACTTCAACATGAGTTATGGACAGACACTCCTCGCGTCTTGTGATTGCCATTTTCACTTTTTGTCCAGATGCAAACTGATCTAACATTCTCAAATATCAAACGAACCAAGCAAACGCGATGATGATTCATTGGACAGGTTGCCCCGCAACCATAGGAAGTCCGAAGGGATAAAGCAGACTCTATTTCCTAACTACTCATTATTTCCTTCTTTTGACGTTTAATCACTGTGTGACGCAACATTGCCAAACCCTGGGTCGGCGGTCAGCATCAAGGTATCATTATCACCAAGACAAGAGCCATTAGAAGTATACACGCTTTGTTGTCTCGAATCGTAAGAGATTCGTTTTTTTTGTTGAAGTCACTTGCAAGACTTTCGCTTCTGGCATTCGCGAATACAGAAACGACAGCCAAACTCATTGTCTAATGGCATACTTCCAGAATGATTGACTACGAGTACGACAGGATGATTCATTCACAGAACGGGAGTCATCACAGGGAGGGAACTACCATATACCAGTCGGTGGAGGATGGGGTTATAAAGCAAGCTTCTGAATCAAATCTCAATCAGAATATTCAATCCACAAGTACACCGAGCGGTCAATTTACCCCTGATGAGATATCTTTCCGCTCAGATTCCCTGGAGGCGTATTATGCGTCGCCATGCTCATGTATACCTGAATCTCCTGCAAGCGTCGGCTCATCCATATATGAGTGCGGAGTACCATACGTCTCCCAGGACTACCTATGGCCCTTTGATGCTTTCATTTCAAGATCAGATAGTCCAGCTGGTGAGACTATTTGTCTAGAACCTTCTCAAGATTACCTTTCTCCCCACGTTCAGGAAATTGACGAGTTCTTGGATCTTTCGGAAACAAGCGATATGTCTACAGGTTGCATATCTACAGAGGGTGCTTCTGACCTCGGTGTTGAAGATGCATCGTTCACTTTGGCTTCGTACGTACCGGTGCAGGCCCGTCCTCTTATTTCATATACGGAACATCAACGAGCAATTCACTCGGAATATTCTCAGTATCCGCACGAGCCAATTCGATTCGATATGACCGAGACAGCTGGAGCAGCAAATGCGGACATTTTTTGCGATAACAGTGTCTGCCATGATCTCATAGATGCGGATGAACTTTACGACATGTCTTTGGAGGCTCTCGATGAAAGCAATTACTTCCATTTTCCATAGGCCATAGTTGCTAATTACCTTGCTAAGTAATATCAATCATCATAAACAATTTCTTACTCTAAAAAGCTGTAAGTGTACGGATTGCCCGTTCCGACCATCCGAGGGTATTCCCTCGGGAACGGATCACGTGAGCTTCTAGGCGGTTCTGCCGCCAAGCATCCGGGGATCGAGAAACGCCTGGAAAATTTTCGAGACTTTGGCTTCATCTTCTCCTCTTTCGTCTTTCTCTCTTTCTCTTTTTCACCTCCCTTCCTCTTTTCCCCTTTCTTACCCTTCTCTCTCCAGACCTATTGCTGTTCTGGGAGTTCTAGCTTGGGTTAATTGATTTATCCTGATTTATTCCTAATTTCATCTACCCCCCCCCCCCCCCCCCCCCCCCCCCCCCCCCCCCCCCCCCCCCCCCCCCCCCTCCCCTTCCAAGATGCAGCGTGCTTTCTCTGCCCGTCTCTCTGCCGCTGCGAAGCGTGCTCCCATTGCCAGGTCTTCGGGTTTCAACCTCCAGCAGCAAAGATTTGCTCACAAGGTATGTTTTTTCTAAGAAATTGGCGGTTCAATTGATGGCGCACAATCGTGCCATATTCGTGTTCCGCAGCTCCCGAAGCTTCCTGTGGTGACCTCGCTAACATCGCTTGTGCTCTCTAGGAACTCAAGTTCGGTGTTGAAGCTCGTGCTCAGCTCCTCAAGGGTATCGACACTCTTGCCAAGGCTGTCACTTCAACTCTTGGTCCCAAGGGTCGCAATGTCCTGATTGAGTCGCCCTACGGCTCGCCCAAGATCACCAAGGGTATGCTATCATAAAATTCTCCAAAAATGAGTTTGTTATTAAAAGGAGGGCCGTAAACTGACATTAATAGATGGTGTGACTGTTGCCAAGGCCATTCAGCTCCAGGACAAGTACGAGAACCTCGGTGCTCGTCTCCTCCAGGATGTCGCTTCCAAGACCAACGAACTCGCTGGTGACGGTACCACCACTGCCACCGTCCTTGCTCGTGCCATCTTCTCCGAGACCGTCAAGAACGTTGCCGCTGGCTGCAACCCCATGGACCTGCGCCGTGGTATCCAGGCTGCTGTTGACGCCGTCGTCGACTACCTCCAGCAGAACAAGCGTGACATCACCACTGGCGAGGAGATTGCTCAGGTCGCTACCATTTCTGCCAACGGCGACACCCAGATTGGCAAACTGATCTCCACCGCTATGGAGAAGGTTGGCAAGGAGGGTGTCATCACCGTCAAGGAGGGCAAGACTCTTGAGGACGAGCTCGAGGTCACTGAGGGTATGCGCTTCGACCGTGGATACACTTCGCCCTACTTCATCACCGACGCCAAGTCCCAAAAGGTCGAGTTCGAGAAGCCCCTCATCTTGCTTTCCGAGAAGAAGATCTCCGCTGTTCAGGACATCATCCCCGCCCTCGAGGCATCGACCACCCTCCGTCGTCCCCTTGTCATCATTGCTGAGGACATTGAGGGTGAGGCTCTCGCTGTCTGCATCCTGAACAAGCTCCGTGGTCAACTCCAGGTTGCTGCCGTCAAGGCCCCTGGCTTTGGTGACAACCGCAAGAGCGTCCTTGGTGACCTTGGTGTCCTCACCAATGGTACCGTCTTCACCGACGAGCTTGACCTCAAGCTCGAGAAGCTCACCCCTGACATGCTTGGTTCCACCGGTTCCATCGCCATCACCAAGGAGGACACCATCATCCTGAACGGTGAGGGTAGCAAGGACAGCCTTGCCCAGCGCTGCGAGCAGATCCGTGGTGTCATGGCTGACCCCACCACCTCTGAGTACGAGAAGGAGAAGCTCCAGGAGCGTCTCGCTAAGCTCTCTGGTGGTGTTGCCGTCATCAAGGTTGGTGGCTCCTCTGAGGTCGAGGTCGGTGAGAAGAAGGACCGCGTCGTTGATGCCCTGAACGCTACTCGCGCTGCCGTCGAGGGTGGTATCCTTCCTGGTGGTGGCACTGCCCTCCTCAAGGCCTCTGCCAACGGCCTTGAGAAGGTCAACACTGCCAACTTCGATCAGCAGCTCGGTGTCAGCATCATCAAGAACGCCATCACCCGCCCCGCTCGTACCATTGTCGAGAACGCTGGTCTGGAAGGTAGCGTTATTGTCGGCAAGCTCACCGACGACTACGCCAAGGACTTCAACCGTGGCTTCGACAGCTCCAAGGGCGAGTACGTCGACCTCATCGCTGCCGGTATCGTCGACCCTCTCAAGGTCGTCCGCACTGCTCTCGTTGACGCCAGCGGTGTTGCCTCTCTGCTCGGTACTACCGAGGTCGCTATCGTTGAGGCCCCTGAGGAGAAGGGCCCTGCTGCCCCTGCCGGTGGTATGGGCGGTATGGGCGGTATGGGTGGCATGGGCGGCGGCATGTTCTAAGCTCGCCCCAGGTCATCTATAGCCTAACTTCCTTTCTCCCCGGGCCTTTTCGTTTTCCGAGCGTCTCTTGCATACTTTGAGCATGTGTTTGAGTATTTATATTTATGTTATTTTCCTTTTGTGTATTAATGTCTTAAACGTATACCTCTTGTGACGTTTCTCCGATTTGACGCATTTCCTTTTATTTTCTTCATGTCATCTCCACTCTGCAATGTTGGGTCTGAAAAAGAAAAGTCTCAGGGAGTCCTGTGTATCATATGATGTACTTTATGTGCGCCGCAGTCTGGCTGCGGGGTTTTTGAGTTTCTTTTGAAAAATTAATGTTCATGGGCATGACGACTTTCAACTGGACTTGGTAACACTACTGTAGCCGTAGCTAAAATCGGCCAAGTAACATACTCCATGGATTTCGTAGTATACGAGTTTTTGCTACGGAGCCCTTAGGGCTGCAATTATCTTTACTTTGCCTGTCTTTTAGGTGATATTGTCCCTCATGACTGCAATCGCATACTGAGTATCAAAGAGCATCCAAAATCGAATATCTCCATAACATGGTTGATACCTGGCCCAAACCAACATAAGCATCCAATACATACAGTACAGAAGTAAAATTTGAAGAGAAAGAAACAGAGAGGAGATTTCAAGATATATGTGCATCGTTTTTAGATATGCCAAAATGCTCTTTAAAGACGAGGAAAACAAAGCAAGACAACAATTTTGCTTTCCCAGGTGGGAATGTAAATCTATCGAAATCAAGAAAAGGAAAGAGATGCGATATCATCAAACATTAACGGTCAATATAATGAGACGAGGTGAGTGGATCCAAAAGTCAAACAATCACACGCCGGCTTTGCAAGATACGAGACAAGAAAAATGATGTTGAAAGAGGACAGGAGATGCAGAGGATGGTAACAATGTTTGGTGGTGTATTGTATTCACAGATATGTAGATGAAGGATGTCAAGCGGAATCGGCGTCATGGGAGGTGGAGGTGGAGGATATATCTGAGGACAGCGTGGAAATAGAGGTATCTGTTATACAGAGTCAGAATCTGACTCTGGTAAGCTAGCATGATGCCGCTCATTCACACCTCGAGCCATCTTCTTCCCAAGCTCATATGTCGAGATCATAATAGCACATGCCGGAGCCACCTTCAGACACCGCGCAACCCAGCCCCGGAAAAGTCCTGCCGTACCCTCTTCGCGGAAGATGTGCATCAGGAACTTTGGTAACGAGAGCTGTTCGGGTCGAAGGTTTGCTACTGCGCTACCTCCAGATACTGCTGAAGGTGGTGATGCGTCCCCCATGTGCCGGAATACTTGCTGTCGGGTCTTCCCCACATCGAATGGGGTCGTGACGAATGCGGCGAGAGAGCCGGATGTCGCGCCTGCGATAAAACTTTCAATGAATGTGGGTGCGTCTGGCTCCAGTGGCTGTTGTTGTACAACAGGCAAGATATGTTGCCCTTGAGCCCTCTTGCGGGCGTCCATGAGGAGAGTCTTCACTTCTTCATACCCCCACCAATATAAACCAGAAAATGGCACGTCGCGCCACATTGTAAGAGTTAATCCTCGCCAGAGTGAGCTATACCCTCTAACCTGGGTCATATGGTACAGATCCTCTAGGGTTTCCTTGAAATGACCCGCTCCGGCGCCGGAGCCGGAGGTGGCCTGCAGTCGCGTCCGGAACATCTCAATGGGACTGATGGCCGACGCAGCAGCGATTCTTGCGGTAGTTCCTGCGACGAACGGGGCATATGTGTCGGGGAATGATCGTTTTATGGGACTGCGATCGTCCGATCGTAACCAGTCGTACCCGGCAAAGTAGATAATATTTGCCGGGATCCCCATCATCAGGGTCGGGCTGAGGCCGCGCCAGAGCGTCAATGTGCCTTCATTTCGAGCAATTTTCCGTAATCCGTCTAGTGTCGATGTAAATGTCCTCCTCCGTGTTTCTTCAACTGCACAGTCTATCTCAGCCGGGGCTGCATTTCCCAGGGTTCCCGTACCCGGCCCGGCTATGCATATCTCGGCATTCTGGCCGATCCAAAACACTTCTCGACAGCATGCTGTGACTCCGAGGTTGGGAGGCGCATTCTTCAAATTCTGTATTGAATGGGAGGTGTAGGGTGAAGTCTTGTTGGTTTTGTTCATAGGGGATTGGGATTGTAGGCGAACGCGGACGACATCAAGAGGAGTTACTGCAGTCGCAAACAAATTAGCTTCTTGTACGTAGGAAAGAGAATCGCGATTCGATTTAGTCTCCCTAATCTCAGGGTAACCAGTGCAGCCAGTCACTCACCTAGTACAGACGTCAGGATGCTTCCAAGGGTCGCAGACACCATGCGCTGCGAGACTGAAACATCCTCGGTGGTTTGGTTGACAGCCTGAGGAGCAGTAGCCCCCGTTCCATTTGTAGCTGCCATTGTGAAAGTGTTGTCAAGAAAGTAGCATGGCTCTCTCTGTCTTATAGAGCTGTCTTATCTGCCTGTCGGCCGTTTGCCTTGGAGAGCGGTATCGGTCCCCACGCGCAAGATCAGACCCAACACCGGACGTTGATTCGGAGTCTTCCCCTTTTTTCACTGCATATATGCTGATAGTGTGAAACGTGACTAAGTCAGCGATCGGCTGTGGAATTGATGTCAAACTGAGTAACTGAGAGTCTCTCTAGTCTCTACTCCCCGATGCGTCACTGGCAAAATGCAAGAAAAGTCGGCTGGTGGCGCTGTTCCAAACGTGGTTTAGCGCCGGAGATAAGCACCGTCTCCTCCCGATCGGAGATTCTTCTTTACAACAACAACTTGCATCAAAGCTATTTTACTACTAGTCGCGGACAGTCAATGGAGACGCAATGGCTCTGTGCTTGTGACAATTGACATTCAATATCTACTAAAATTCTTTTGTGTTTGACCTGCAGTCCTGGAGCTGGCCGCGATCCGGAGAAAACCCCGCCAGCTTATCAATCTAAAGCACCGAAATCATGGCGGACAACGCAGAACTCGAGTCGTTTCGACGCCAGTGGCGCGAAGAGGTTGCGCAGAGGACGAGGTCTACTAGGCCAGGACCCCCTAAACCCAGAGAGTATGTGCCAACATCGACAACGACAGCCCGACTAGGTCAATTTCCCCCCACTCGCCACGAAGCATCGGAGCGCGAGGATGAAGATGAGGATGATGGAATCTTGGCTCCTCCGGCAGACCAGGAGGAGATTGTGCAGCAAATTGGGCATCTGAGTCTAGCTGACGAGGATGCATTTCATCCCCGAGTTCCAGAGAAGGAGCCCAGTTCGGCTCTGGAGCATTTCGAAAAAGCGGTGCAAAAGGAGGAGGAGGGTAGCTTGGGAGACAGTCTGCAACTCTACCGCAAGGCCTATCGGGTAGGATAATATTGTTCGATTATGACTGCTTGTTTGTAGTACTGATCATGCTTGCTGTATAGTTAGACTCGACTGTCGATAAATCTTACCGCGACAAGCATTTTGCCTGGGCATGGAAGAAACCCACACAGCCTCCTGCTCCAAGTGCTCCAAGTGCTAGTACTACAACAGTGAAACAAGACGAAGAGAAACCCGATATTCTACCAATGCCCGACCTCATCGCATCCTTTGCGCATTTACCCATCCCGCCGGCCGAACCTGAAATTGAAAACACACCTCCGCCCCCGTGCCCTATTGCCAAAGTCCCGTCTGAAGTTATTGTTGAGATTCTGAAGCATGTGGCCTTGATGGACCCAGCAGCTTTTGGTCGGATATCACTGGTGTGTAAACGTCTGGCATACCATTTCGCACATGACCAACACATCTGGAGACGGCTTTGCCAGGGATCAGAGTTCGGGTTCAAATCGATGCACTATTCGTTTGCTTGCGACGTGTTTGGCAACCCAGAATACACGCTTGCTTCTCGTTACACTCCATTTCCTTTTGATACACCATTACAGATCCCAAGTCCGTTTGATTCATGGAGCGAAGTCTTCCAAATGCTCCCCCGGATCCGTTTCACAGGGATCTATATTAGCACGGCCAACTATACCCGACCTGGTGGAGCCTCCGCGTACCAGAATGTATCGTGGAACAGTCCCATTCATATCATAACTTACTACCGATACCTACGGTTCTACCCAGACGGAACTGTTCTTTCGCTGCTGAGCACCACACCACCACTAGATGTGGTTCCATACATAAACAAGGAAAACGTGATGGCGTCACGAGGAACTTCTAATCGACAACAGCATCAGCAACAAAAGCCACCGGACTCTAGTCATAAAACCGCCGGATCATCCGATTACGTTCCTCCTGTAGCAATGGCAGCGTTGAAATACACCCACCGGGGCCGGTGGCACCTGGTCAAACCGACGACGCTACCAGATCCACCAAATCCGAACGCCAGGCCCGAGCTGGCACCAGACCCATCGTTACTAGGTAGAACCCCGGAAGGCGTCGAAACTGATTCTCGAGACGTCATCATCGAAACCGAAGGAGTTGGTCCAAAGTACAGCTATACGCTCCATTTGGCCTTGCGGTCATCTTCTGGTGGAACCAAGCCTGCGAACTCCAATGTTTCACCACCCAACCCGGCCAAGAATACTAAGCTGGCTTGGAAGGGGTATTGGAGTTACAATAACCTCACAGATGACTGGGCTGAGTTTGGGCTGCGGAATGACCGGGCATTTGTGTTCCGGCGTGTTCGAGGATGGGGTATGAACTGATACGACTTACGATACTAGATACTGATAATCTTGTCAGTTATAAAATTACTGGGAATAGACATGTGAATAGTGTATAGGCCATGATTTGTCAAATAGAAACGGTAGATATATACAAAGTTTGTAGAGAGGCAAGTCGCATTGTTCGAATAGTTAATTATCATATCAAGATGACGAGACACCTTCTCACGACATAGCCTGACACTGGTCCAGTAAGTCTTGCCATCCCATGTACGATAAACTCCTGTGGCCTGCTCTTCAGGGCAATATTCGCCCCTGCAGAATGGCGATTTTCCTTCCCATTGATAGTCGTCGAAGGGTCCATCCGCATAATAAGTGAGAGCAGTGATGGCCACTGGTTTTTTAGAAAAATAGGTCGTTGGCTGTCTTGTTTTTCTCTAGCCTAATACTTTGTCCTTTTAGGTACTTTGATTTGGGGTTCATTCGACCGGAGTGTTGTTCATGAAGGATTGAGGCATGACTACTGCCATACCCATACTGGACAGCATCAAGGTTTGGAGAAGTTTGGTTGCATTTTGGAAATAGGATATATTGGAGATAGTGAGGTGAGAAGAGAATGGAGTCATTCTGATTGACTTGACCTTGAGGCACTGGGGGTTTAAGTATTCGAACACTACGCGTCATCGTCATACAACACAGAGTACAGAGTTGACTTTGAGATGTCTCCGTTGTCAGCAGCAGTAAAAGTAGCGGATCCCGGAAGCTCGTTAGTGTTCTGCGCTTCAATATGGCAGAATAATTGATCAATCATATAGTGACAGCTCAGGAAGCAGGGGGGTTGACTATATATCTATGCATAACCCTAAGACACTTGTAACGGTTCGAGATTCGCCAATCTTCTCAGTACGAGGCCGTACCCAAAATTTTCTAAATATGACAGCTTGTTATTCCATAATCTTGCTATATATTTCGTACAGAGTGGTACAAAAGCAAAGGACCTTAACTAATCAGATAGTAACTAACGGCGCCAAGCGCCTTATCGATAAGGCCAGCAAAAATTTCGGGGATCGCAACAAACTCGACCAAACCGCGATCGCAAAGCAACACATCCGGCTCGATAGCATTCGATCGAAGCGATTCTTTGGTCTATTTCATTTAATTGGTCAGTCAGAATATACCACCACGATGCCCGAAAGGGTCCTTACGAGATTCGCCGATTCGGACGACGAAACGGTCCCGAAGACGTCGCCCAAAGCGGAGAAGAGTGCAGAAACAGCGCCTGTGAAAAGGAAAAAGCAGGAGGATAAAGAGGATACGCTGAAGAAGAAGAATAAGAAGCGGAAGCATGATGATAGGCTACCTAGTGAGGAGAAGAAGTTGAAGGTGTCTAAAGAGCCGAAGACTGAGGACCAAGAGAAGCCCAAGAATGGCGCGGACGAGATGCCGAAGGAGGAACAAACACAGAAATCCGAAAAGAAGCAGAAGGATCAAAAGCAGAAGCAGAAGCAGAAACCGACTCGGGACATCAAAACCAATTTCACCCCCCTAAGAGAAAAAGCCCGAACACTCTACGAAACCCGCAAGAACCTTCCCATTTTCCCCCACGGCGATGAAATTCGCCAACACCTCCGCAAAAACGATGTTATGCTGTTAGTTGGAGAGACGGGTAGCGGAAAGAGTACACAAATTCCGCAATTCCTAGTAAATGAGCAATGGTGTCGTCCTACCACCATGAACATCCCGCAGGACGACAATTCGCGCAAAGACACCCCGGTGGGCGGATGTATTGCCATCACACAGCCGCGTCGAGTCGCCGCAATCTCGCTAGCAAGACGTGTGGCAGAGGAAATGGGGACACCACTAGGATCATCATCGCCGGCGAGCAAGGTTGGATACTCGGTGCGTTTTGACACCTCTACGGGGCCGAGTACGAGGGTCAAATACTTGACGGAGGGAATGTTGTTGCAGGAAATGCTGCATGACCCGTGGTTGACGAGGTATAGCGCCGTTGTGGTCGATGAAGTTCACGAACGGGGTGTGAATGTGGATTTGGTGTTGGGTTTCCTGAGGAATATGGTTTCTGGGAAGCGAGAGGGACGTGGTGGTGTGCCGCTTAAGGTGGTGGTTATGAGTGCTACGGCTGATATGGAGAGCTTACTAGCTTTTTTCCAGACTGGTATTCAGAATAGTCCTCGTCTGGAGAACAATGAAAAGAGTGCTACGACTAAAGAGACTGAGGATGATATCGCTGTGTGCCATATCAAGGGTCGTCAGTATCCTGTCAAGACGATCTACGCTCCGGAGCCAGTGCATGACTTTGTCGATGCCGCTCTTAAGGCTATCTATCAGATTCATTACAAAGAGCCAATGCCCGGAGATATCCTTGTGTTCTTAACAGGACAGGAGACCGTTGAAGCATTGGAACACTTGATTAATGAATATGCTATTGGAATGGACCCGTCCCTGCCCAAGATCCAAGTGCTGCCGTTGTTCGCAGCGCTTCCCCAAGCGGCCCAACAGCGGGTGTTCGCTCCCGCACCACCTCGCACACGCAAAGTGATTCTGGCTACTAACATTGCCGAAACGTCGGTTACAGTGCCTGGTGTGCGTTTCGTGGTGGACTGCGGCAAAGCTAAGGTCAAGCAATTCCGCACACGTCTTGGGCTGGACTCGCTCTTAGTTAAGCCGATTTCCAAATCGGCGGCGATTCAGCGGAAGGGCCGTGCAGGAAGAGAGGCCCCGGGTCAATGTTATCGGTTGTATACGGAAAAGGACTACCTGGCTCTGGACGAAACCAACACACCGGAGATTTTGCGATGCGATCTCAGCCAGGCTATTCTAAACATGAAAGCTCGCGGAGTAGATAATGTCATGGCCTTCCCGTTCCTGACGCGACCACCACGGGAGGCTTTGGAGAAGGCTTTGCTTCAGTTGCTGAGCATCGAGGCACTGGAAGAGTCGGGCCAGATAGGCGCTATCGGGAAACAGATTGCCAAACTCCCGCTTACACCCACTCTCGGTCGGGTGCTCTTAGCAGCGGCAGAGAACGGACCTGGTTGCCTGACGGACGTAATTGATATTATCTCATGTTTGAGTGTGGAGACTATCTTCCTGCAAACGACATCGGAAGAGAAGAAGGAAGAGGCAGAGACGGCACGTCGGGATCTGTATCGGCGCGAGGGCGACCATCTGACGATGATGGCCACTGTGCAGGCATATGCGGCCGAGAATACCGATCGGAAAGCATGGGCACAGCGGCATCTCGTGTCGCACCGCGCGATGCAATCTGTGATGGTATGATACCGCTTAGTAGTATCACCTGTTCTTTACTAACGGATGACAGGACGTCCGCAAGCAACTCACCACACAATGTCGACAAGCCAAACTCCTCCCGCCTACTGAACAACGAGGGGATCCTACACTCACACGCGAACCATCACCTGTTCTCATCTTGAAGAGTTTCCTCACCGGCTTCGCGACCAACACGGCCCGGCTGGTTCCGGATGGCAGTTATCGTACGGTGGTTGGGAATCAGACCGTGGCGATCCACCCATCGAGCGTACTGTTTAGCAAGAAGGTCGAGGCGATCATGTACAATGAGTATGTGTTCACGAATCGAAGCTATGCACGGGGTGTGAGTGCGGTGCAGATGGACTGGGTTGGGGAAGCGCTGGCTGGCGGGTCATGATCTACTTTCTTTTCTTTTTTCTTCCATTTAATATGCATCATAGATATACCCATAGAATAAATCTTCTGCATTGCAAACCCCATAAGTGCGTTATATATACCGTAATTCAAGGCGCATTGCATACTGTACACTGCCTGTAATGAGGCTGTCAGTTCATGGCCAGTTGGCAATTACCCTGCTTGGGTCCACACGGCGCGAATCAAAGAGGAGAATCGAGTGATTTGTGTGATTAAATGCATCATGTCTGTTTTGCTTTTCTTTGATTCCCTTGCAGAGTTTGCTGCATTTTCTGCTCTGGTCTCGTAGTGTGCTCCACAGCGCATAGGCTCTTGTATAATCGTATATAACGCCACGCCGTCAGCCAGACTATGTCTCATTCTTCTCTTACTCTTTAATACTCTTCCCTATGTCTTTTTCTATATAAATTATCTACATATATCGCTCAAGTTGACTTCTTCCGTTATCGGCGGTTGTTGACTCGCTGTGCGTCAAAATCACCGCATCGGGCATCATCTTTACCTATTTGGGGTTTCCTTTATCTGATCTTTGCCTCCGAATACCTTGTCTCTCTTCTCTGTATTCTGTTTTCTCTTCATCATTTTTCTCTCTATCATCACCTCATCTCATATTCCTCTCCTACTGCTTCCGCTGCTCACTTGACCGATAACGTCAGTCACGCGGGGACGATAAGAGATAAAAACAATCGCGATCTCCATCAGCCTCACTTTCAACTTTTTTTCAATCTCTCGACTTTTGCATCTTCACCACTCATCTTCTAGTATATACCTCGAATAACCATTTCCCATGGCCCTCCGTCTACCAACCCAAGCCCCTCCCCGTCGCACCACTTCATATCCCCACTCCCAACCCTCTCCGGCACTGAGTCCTTCTGCGCCCGCCCAGCTACCGGAAGGCAACGATGAATCTACACAATGGGTGGTCTTCTCGCCTTCTCAACCGTCTACGATTGCTCCAACACGCACGGCCTCGACAGAGCGGGCAACAGGAATTTCGCGGCTGAGTGATTTTGAGTCGTTCGGTGGGACCCAGACGCGGTCCGTGTTTGAACTAGGCGAGGACGAGGACGACGAGGAAGAGGCAGAAGAACAAGAACAAGAACAAGACAATAATAATATCGATGAACAAGACGATGATGGTACAGAGCTGGACAGTTTGGATGATGGTCTCCATGCCTTTCGCGCACCATCGCTAGCCGATGATGAACCGCCTACCGCAGCACAGTGGGACCAAGACCGGCAAGGGACGCCAGCGGTGCTCCCCACACACGATGGACTAGGAAGTTTTCAAGCGTCTAGTCAGACTGTCCAGGATAAGCTGTGGCAGCATGAGCAGTTGAATCCGCAACGAAGGCCCGAGTTGCGGTTACGACGGCGTTCCAGCGTACAAAGACATTTAGATATGGTCGCGGAGCAGGAGCAGATGACCAACGCGGAGCGGGAGCGGTGGCAGCGTATTGAGAAGTGGAGGATGGAGCAGAGTCGATTGTTGTTGCAGGAAGTTGAGCGGGAGACTCGTCGGCGCAGGCGTCGACGGAATAGTCGTGCTAGTCGGATGAGTGAGCAGACTGCTTCTACTCAGCAGCAAGGTCAACATTGTGCGGCTCCTTCTGGTTCGATGAAGAGCGCTCCTGAGACCAATAATGGGCGACCGTCGTCGCAGGCTTCCTCGTCTGGTTCGACAGAATCAGGATCTGATGAATCGTTGTGGAAACGGATCACTCGAAAGGTTATTCGCGACTTGATGGGAATTGATGATAATGTGCTGTCAGTAATCTTCGGAGAGTCGCTGCCTGATGATCCTTTGAATGAAGAACTCGCCAATGCTACGGAGCTGGACTCCTACGGCCTTGACGACCAAAATCACTGGCAGCCCAAGCTGCTTCAACGCATTGCTCGCGAACTCGGGGTTCTTGTCCATCAACTCTGCGAACAACCCGGGGCCTTCAGCACCTACCTTAGCATGTCCAACCAGATTGGGAATGAATATGCCGGCATGCCTCTCGAACGTCAGAGGAAAGAAGACGCGCAGATTCGGCCTTTGCGGACGAGAGCACCCTCTACTTCACTTGAAACCTCGAATAATGGTGGCTCTATGCCATCACCACACTTCTCCCCTACCCTGCCCGAACCCAGCGGACGGGAACATGCCGCACAATGGGGTATTGAAGAAGACGACGACCGCATGGCTGGCACATCCGAATCCGTCCTGCAACAAGAAAAGGAGTACTGGGAGAGCGATCTAGACGTCATGATGGTCTTCCGATACCTGCGGAACCGCTTCGGCGGAAGCGGGAATACCACGAACAACGGCAGCAGCAACAGCAGCTCTGCAACCACTACTGCTCCTGCGTCGACAGCCGCCAGTCGCATTTCCTCCCACCGCCAGACGCAATCTCAAGATGCTTCACGACGCGCAGCAATGATCCGCCAACACCACCCTCTCGTTGCACATGCTCACTCCCGTTCTGAAGCACAGACACGCCGTCAATCTCAACATTCGGCTGTCCATTCAAGCGGCATCTCCTCCCCAATTTTCCGTCAAAACTTTCGCCGCCGTCCCAGTTCCAGCTGTGCCAGTCACAGCGCAAAGTTGTCGACTATCTCCAGTCGACGGACCATGACTGGCTCCAGTCGGAATTACTGGGATATTGGCGGGAGTGTTGACAGTGGGAGTGCTATTGCGCCTGTTGGGGGTGCGATGGGGGCTTGGGGGGATGTTTAACATTCAACAAAAACATATTGCATTTTGATGTTTCTTATATAAGGTTTTGGGGTTTTTTTGGTTTTTGGATATCTATAAATATCTTGGGTCGAACATGAACATGAACATCTCTTGTCTGATATATAATTACTTTGGATATGGCGTTTCCTAAGTCTTGATCATTCAACATCATATACATTCTTGGTCCTATTGTTGATAAGTGCATTGAGACTATATTTCTCAGGATATCGTGCTTACACCTACTATTGACTCAGAAATGGCCCGTGGGAGTCAAAAATACATACATAGCGTATTCATGAACAGAGCAATTTTTTCAAAGGCATGAATATCTCATGCTCCTGCCTTTTCTACACCTCAGCATCACCCCAATACAAACCTATAAGCTCAAAATGTCACCACCCCATCAACTCAGAGGCCGAAGCCGCAGCATCCACCGGAACCCAATCCCACAGCGCCAAACTTGACACCCCCATCTGCCTAGAAGCCATCCACAATGGCTATGGGGACATATATATACTCCTGCCGCTTGGAGTGGCGGTATGGTTTAACAAGGATGTCAAATGGACGAAGCGGCTGTTGAATGCTGATGCTGGGCTGGGGCAAGGACGAGAGGGTGCGTTGCATATTGTTGCTGATGCTATTAGAGGGGATTCGGAGAGGACGAAGCTGTTGCTTGGGTATGTATGGGGCGAGGGTGGATGAGGTTTCTGGGGTGAGGGAGAGGGTGAGAGAATTGAGGAAAAGGCAATTCAGATATAAAGTTTACTGCAGATAACATAGATGAACTTTTGTGTCATTGGGATGGCCTACAAATTCCAGTTAAGTATTCCGTACAGGCACTCTTACTATGGTGAGGGTATCGAAGTTAATTAGGTCCAGTAAATGGAGTACAGCAAACAGGAACATTTTTAGCCTTTTTTTGTTCTCATTTGGCCCTAGTAAAAACGATAAATACGAACAGCACATAAAACACCTAAATCATCCCAATCTACTGAGCAACGCCCTCGTAGGCCTGGGGGAAGCGCTTCATGTTCTCCTCGATCAAACCGTGACCACGCAGGAACTGGACGTAGGCACCGTCCTGCTTGAGCTTGCCCTCCTGGCGGAGCTTGACGTACTCCTCACGGCGGACGGGGGTGAAGCCCCAGTTCTTGGAGATAATGATCTTTTGGCGACCAGGGAACTTGTAGGTGGAGCGACGCATGGCCTCGATGGCGGCGGCGCGGTTGGAGTCACGGGTGCGGATGGACAGGAGAATCTGGCCGATGTTCACACGGGCGACAACACCGTTGGGCTTACCGAAGGCACCACGCATACCAGTCTGGAGACGATCGGCACCAGCGCACGACAACATCTTGTTGATACGGACGACGTGGAAGGGGTGGGCGCGGACACGGAGGTGGAAACCTTCCTTACCGGCGATCTTGACAAGGTACCTAAGGATGTCATTAGCCATATGCCCATCTTGCTGTATTCGGGTTCATCGGGTCGCATACTTGTTGGCACAGATACGGGCAGCTTCGAGAGCTTCAGAGGAAAGCTGTTCGTATTCGTTGGAGACCATGTGGACGCACAGAGGGAAGTCGTCCACGGAAGCCTTCTTACGACCCAAGTCGAAGATACGGATCTTGGGGTCGGGAACACCACGGTTGAACCGGGACTTAGGGTAAGGCTATATTGAAGAAGATCATGTTAGCTTCGTGCTCGATTTCCATTTTAGGATCCATCGAATCCATCTTCAATTCCCATCCAGTTTTGACATCGAAAAGCTATATGGTTATGAGTTCATCACAAAGCGACCGCAAGTTCCCTGCCGAGAGATGCCTCGCCGGTCGCTTCGCTCCCACACCCTCGATATGAACCTCCCGATCACGCCCTTGGATGAAAATCGCACAAATCCCTCTCAAAATTCGAATATGGCACAAACGCACCTTGTTCTTGCAGTAGCGGTAACATCTCGCGGGACGACGGGCCATTTTGACTGCTGAAAACGAACTTCCTGCGAAACGGAGGGTGTGGTTGTCGAAAAAAAGTGGTGTCGGGGAGCAAAAAGAAGGGGATTCAGGCGGCCGTCAGCGTTGATTTCCAAGCACCGCCGCTAACGAGTGGCAAAACCCTAAGCCCTAGCCGATCCCGCCAATCAGCGATCAGAGCCGAGATGACGCATCCGCTTGATTTATAAGAATTGTACAAGCATAGAGCAGCATTAGTTACAGGGATAAGATTATGTTATCTTATTCCGATAAGATTTAGACATAAGTTCTTCTTTACTGATATCTCAAAAAGTGCCCGTTTCTACTCAGAATCTACTGGCTTGAACCAAGTACTCATAAGTTTTTTTTTTTTTTTTGTTATTATCTAGCATTATCCGAGTATTTCAAACGTCCATACTCGAGTAGACATAACATCAAGTCTTTTTCATAACCTACTGGGCACCGGAGAGGATGTCCGAGTCACCAGCGTCCAAGATGGACATGGTCGAGCAACGGAAGAGCTTACCGCAAGCGGTACCAAGCTCAATCTGTCGAGCAAAAAGAGCATACGTTAGCCAATGTTTTTTACCCTCCAAAGCCAAAATTGACGGCTTCTTCTCAGGGTGGCTCCCAGAGCATAATTTGATTGCCGGGGCTGTGAAGCAGAGCAACCTGGAGATCCGTAAAGCAGAAGAATAAGCACAAACTTACGTTGTTGCCGGAGAAGTGGTGAACGGGAGCCTTGGCAAGCATGGCGTAGTACTCGAGCTCAGACTTGCGGAGAGGGGGAGCGTTGGCGGCGATGATGACGAGCTTGGCCTTGCCGTTACGTAGGGTCTTCAGGGTCGACTTGTATCCCAGAGTGACTGGATGCAAAAATATGTTAGGATCATCCTGTCTCTGTATTCGCATGCATGTCTGAATGCAATCTCACCCTTTCCACTCTTCATCACCAGGGCCAACCTGGAGTTGATGTTGTCACCAGACTTCTTGCTCTTGGGGGCCATCGTTACGCTGTCGTCGAAGTCACCGGACTTTCGATCAGATAGAAAATAAAAAGGAGGATTGAAGGATTGAGAATGCGCTCCGGCCGTTGATGGTGTCTGGAGATGGTTGAGAGAGAATATCCGATGGAGTTTTTTTTTTCGTTGTGGGAGATCCGCCGGATGGGAGTTCATCCGCTCCGGGAGATATGAGTCAGCAAATCCATCTTCGGCACCAGCATGGTAACATACGGTAACGGCAGGTAAGATACATTCTTTATGCCTGAGGCTATTAAACATACGCATAGAATGGCCGAGTCGTCGTGGCGCAGAGAGACGAGACTCGCTCTGGTGGCCCCGAATCCAGAAACATCCAACGAGGATCCTTGTGGCGGTGGGCTTCATATTGTCATGTCCCTGGGCTGACATAGTATGACTTACAGGGTATCCTCTGATCCTCTGGTCACTGCAAGGCACATTATTTCGACTGCTATCTTTATCTTCTGACTGAGGGAAAGGGGCGGTTCTTGGGGGCCTTGTATGTATTGGTATTACCAGACTTGACTCCCCGGAAATAGTAACGGATCCCCAGCAATATGCCGTTTCCATACATACATACGTGTGTCCAAACGTGTACTTACAGACATGGATCCGTACATACAGTCATGTTGTTCATATATTATTTTGATCAGGCCAATCTTAAATTCATAAATAAAAAGAGTGCAATCCTGCATGGTTCATATACTGTTTTATTAACTGGAGGTGTTTATTCGTGGTCCCAAAAAGAGTTGTCTGCATATTAACTGTGCTGCTCCCACCTTACTCTCTCCCACCAACTACGGACTGACTTCTCCCCACCACTGCCTAACAACGGATAGTGTGTTTTGACCGCTACTACTCCGTACAACTTCCTATATACAACTCCTAATAATTTCCCGGTCGTTTCATCGTCATCGCTTGCTGACCATTCCCGGGCCGTTCTCCTGAACTTCCCCTGAATCCATAATTGTCCTTTTATTTACAACGATCACTGTCACTTTGCGTACAATCGCGGAGTTGATAGAGGAGCCAAAAAAAGAAGCCAACACACCACCCACCAAACCCGCCGTCGGTTTGGCCACACCGTCACCAACGCCATGTCTGCGTCACCACGCAAACCCGGAACACCCAAATCCTCAACTGCTGCGGAAAGCCCCTCGGTTAATGGTTCGCCTTCGCGGAGTCATACTCGATCTCCCAGCGCCGCCGCGACAAATGGCTTGACTCGTACTCCCTCCGGCCGCCAACCCGTTTCTGCGCGTGCTGCTGCCCGAAGGCCAACCCGCTCCAATCTCAGCATGTCGTCAAGCATTCCGAAAGTGAATAATGACCCGTCGGAGGAGGAGGCGCGGGCTCAGAATGCTGCTCTTATTGAGGACTTGAAGGAACAGTTGCAGAAGGCGGAGACGGCCTCCGAGCAGTACCGGAAGCAGCTCGGGGTCTTGCAGATGAAACTTGACGAGGCGGTTAGTGAACAGGGAAAATTGGAGGACCAGTCTCATGAGAGGGAGAGCAAGATTGAAGCGCTAAATGGTGAGATTCGTGAGCATGTTCGCCAGATCCGGGATCTGGAGCAATCTCATGAAATGGAACGGAACGCTATGCTACAGGAGAAGGAACAGCAGGCTAGCCGCGAGGAGGAGATGCAGGCTACTATTCAACGATTGAAGGAGTCTGTGGCACAGAAGGACATGAAGATTAATGCTGAGAGTGGTAAGGACGTGTCGCGCTCTTGTATGGGCCCTCACCCTGAGTCCTTTCCTTTGTCGAGTATCACAGTTTGCTAACGCCCACGCAGCTAGTTTCCGTAACCGGTCTTCCCCAGAAGTCGATGGACAGTTTGCGCCCTCGTCGCAACTCGAACGCAGCCCGTCGCGGAATAACTCTAAGCTGCTCCTGCAGAAGGACAAGTTGATCGAGTCTCTCCGCCTGGAGCTGGCGGAGTCTCAGATTAAGCTTGTGGAGATGGAGAACAAGGGTGGTGGTCGTCAGCGAGAACTCGAGAAGGAGCTCCTTGAGGCTCGCATGGCCAATGCTCGTCTGATGGAGGACAACGAGAGCTACCAGTTGCTTCTGAGCGAGCGGACCCTCAACGGCGACTTTGCCAAGGGCGAGTTTATGCGTGAATTACACCCTGACACTCCTGAGCCCTCCGAAGCCGCCAACGATTCAGGAAACAACCTGGGATCCTTGGCTGAAGAGCTGGAATCCATGGACGCCAAGGCCGAAACGGACCATATGCGCAAGCTCGAAACCGAGGTCCGCACCCTGAAGGACCAGAACAAGGCGTTGACCCTCTACATCGAGCGCATCATCAGCCGCGTCCTTCAGCACGAGGGCTTCGAGACTATCCTGGACAAGAACGAGAACGATCCCCCGGCCAACGCGAAGCCGAAAAATACCAGCACCGAGAAGGATCTTCCCCCAACCCCTCCTGAACACGACGATAGCGGAGGGCAGTCCTTTCTTAAAAGAGCTAGATCAGCTGTTGGACCGAACCAGCCCCCGGCCAAACCTAGGTCCCGTCCAACTAGCGTTATGCAACCACCTACAAGCGTCCCGACAGGTCCTCCCACTGCTCACGAGAACCCAAATACCGCACCTAGCATCCCGCTCAACCGTGCCCAATCCGTACGGCTTGGCCACCGTCGGGCTCGATCTGACCAAGCAGATGTCTCAGCCGCCACAGTCATCGGCCAGATATATCGTGGACGAAATTCCGGAGGTCCAGTGAGCCCCACAATCATGGGCCCCGGCTCCCGCCAGAGTCTCTTCGGTGGAAGTGTCATGTCTTCGGGTATGAGCAGCACTGGCCGTGCACCGTCACTGTCTAGTCAGCCCGAACGTAGCCGGTTGAGCAGCTCGGAAAGCGTCACTAGCGACCTTCACGAAACCGCTTCTACCGGTGCAACTTCCAGCTCTCCTCGTTCCAGCAGCGGTATGACCAACTATACCGGAGCGGTCATGACCCAGAACAAGCTGCGTCCCTTACGCTTGGTCAGTGAGACGCACAAGGCAGCCGAAGAAGAGGAACTTGCTCGCAAAAAGGCAAACCGACAAAGCTGGATCCCCTGGTTCAACCGTACGAACACGAATGAGTCCACGCAGTCTCCAACCTAAGATTACGTTATGATGCGGTCCGTTGATGATTGATATATTTACGCGTTTTATTCGTTTTTTTTTTTATTCTATCGGCTTTTCGAATTTGATATGCCCACATTGTTTCACTGTTATCACGATGCCTACCCCCTTACTTGATCGAACGTCAGGAAAGTTGGGACGTTATTATTGTTTTGGAATACCCTGTTACTTACTCATGGTTGCGATAGTGCTGAGTCGCTATCATATGATTTCTATCCATGCACAGAGGAATGTTTATGGTTGTCAATTTTCTTTTGTACTTTGACGATGGAGACATCACTTTTTATTGGATTGTTGTCATTAGAGTCTTACATTCTTTTTTAATAGGCTCTTTTTGATACTCCCCTGTTGCCGTTTATCAGATCATATGAAATCCCTTTTGACGAACATACGAAGTTATTATACATTGTTGTGAATAGATAGTTGACATTTTATTGCAGTAATTAAATCAGACTTGATATGAATCCTGTAGTAGGTCACAATATATATAGATCGAACCTTCACAAATAGAAAGAGATGCATATTAGCCCAGGACTCCTTCCAAATCCCAAACTACCATGCCCTAGACGTGCCACAGGGGATGGCTTACTATAGACCACTGAAATGGCTTGACATACTGATTCAGCATAGACTAAATCTATTACAATAATTCAACCCACAGAATTAAATGAATACCATGCATAGCGTGGATAATTGATCTCGGGCTTCTCTCAATGGGCATGGATATACTTCGGAACAACGTTGTGGCGTCTCCGCGCTCAGCGGCCAGGTTACAGTAACTAAAGTAAATACGGAGAAGCGCCTCGACCGCAGCCATCGCAATCAGCAATAGTCCCTAAGAAAACACCTCCCACGAAATAAACGCCACAATGCCCGGCTCCCTCTCCCTTTTCTCCGTCAATGCGGTCGTCCTCATGTCCGCCGACGACGGCTCTCGCATCTTTGCCAAGTATTTCTCGCCGCCTCACCCCCCAGCCGGTGTTGCGCCCAATTCCACCGACTACCCTGGTGCCAATCCCTATCCGACGGTGAAGGAGCAGAAGGCGTTTGAGCAGGGCCTCCTTGAGAAAACGAACAAGCAGACTAGTGATGTTATTCTTTACGATAACCGGATTGTGGTGTTTAAGATGGAAAGCGATGTGATGCTCTATGTGGTTGGGAGTGCAGAGGAGAATGAGGTGTTGTTGTATAATGTGGTTTTGTCGTTGAGAGATGCATTGGGGATTTTGTTCAAGTAAGTTTCTTACTGGTGGTGTTGCTGCTATGTAAAGAGAAGGACATGTGGCTGATTTGGTATACCAGGGGCGCCACGGACAAGCGCACAATCGTCGAAAATTACGACCTAGTCGCCCTCGCCATTGACGAGCTCATCGATGATGGTATTATCCTCGAGACCGACCCCGTCCTCATCGCCTCTCGTGTCAGCCGCGCACCTGCCCCCGATGCGCCGAACATGAAGAATATCGACCTCTCGGAACAAGGATTGATGAATGCCTGGGAGTTCGGAAAGAGGCGCCTGGCAGAAGGATTGCGACAGATGTAGATTGTCAGGTTTCTTTTTTCTTTTTTTCTGTGTTTTAAGCATTGGTTCTGAGATTTAATCTGGCTGGTCCGGCGCATTATTGTGTGATGCTCTTTGTTTATGACGGCTATTGATATATCCAATTTCTTCGTCTTTATATATTGTATACTGGGATTGAGCATTCTGTATAGAACTTGTTTGCTGAGTTGCGGCTTTTCAGGATTTCTCCATTGGCTGGGCGTAGTGGGCGTTAAACCAGGACAGGAATGTACATCGAAACAGCTGCAATTGATGCTCTAATTCTTAGGCTTCTTAGATCTCCGAATAATGATTGCCCTGAATAAGCTACTATCGAAAACAAATCGAAAGTGATCGAAAAAGGAAACGGAAAAAAAGCTGCCCCGCATACGTCACGTTTCCAGTCAAATCTCCTTCGGAGCTTCAATTTATGACTCTTTCCCCCGAACAGCTTTGCTGCTGAACAGAGGTCCATTGACTAACAAACAGGCAAGATGAAGCAAAGATTCTCGTCTTTGGACGTCAAGGTTTGCTTCCCTTTTTGGGTATACAATATCGCGCACAAACTCATACGACTAGGTTATTACCCGTGAGCTCGCCTCGGAGGTAGTCAATCTGCGAGTATCCAACATCTACGATCTCTCATCGGTACGTCAAGCAATTCTACCCTGCTCCTACATCAACATCTAATCTGGCATTGCATCGTAGAGAATATTCCTCTTTAAACTCGCCAAACCCGACCATCGCAGACAACTAATCATCGACTCCGGCTTCCGCTGCCATGTCACGCAATACTCACGAACAACAGCAACAACACCCTCCCACTTTGTAACCCGCCTCCGCAAAGCCCTGAAATCGCGCCGCGTGACCTCCGTCCAGCAAATCGGCACAGACCGCATCATCGACTTCTCCTTCAGCGATGGCATTTACCATTTATTCCTGGAGTTCTACGCAGGCGGGAACATCATCCTCACCGATCGCGAGTATAATATCCTAGCCGTGTTCCGGACGGTGCCAGAGGAGAATGTCCGGGTTGGGTTGAAGTATACGGTTACCGATAAGCAAAATTACCACGGGGTGCCGGATATCACGGCGGAGAGGGTTCGGGAGACGTTGGAGAAGGCGCAGGAGGCGTTTGCGAAGGAGGATGCGGGGCCGAAAAAGTCGAAGAAGAAGGGTGTGGATGTCTTGAGGAAGGCGCTGTCTCAGGGGTTTCCGGAATATCCGCCGCTGCTTCTGGATCATGCGTTTGCTGTGAAGGAGTTTGATTCGGCGACCCCGTTAGCGCAGGTTTTGCAGGATGAGAGTCTTTTGCAGGGGGTGTTTGGTGTTTTGGAGGAGGCGCGAAGTGTCTCTGAAGAGCTTTCTGCGAAGGATAGTCATCCGGGCTATATCGTCGCGAAAGAGGATACTCGACCTGCCGAACCCACCGCTGAGGGCGAGAATGAAGAACCGAAGAAGCCAGCTTTGCTCTACGAAGACTTCCATCCTTTCAAGCCTCGACAATTCGCAGAAAAACCGGATATCACGATTCTGGAATTCGACCGCTTCAACGCTACTATCGACGAGTACTTCTCGTCCGTGGAGTCCCAGAAGCTGGAATCGAGACTCACGGAACGCGAGGAGGCAGCGAAGAAAAAGCTTGATGCAGTCAAACAGGAGCACCAGAAGCGCCTGGGAGAGCTTGAGAAGGCCCAGGATCTGCATATCCGCAAAGCAGGTGCAATTGAGGATAACGTTTACCGTGTCCAGGAAGCTATGGATGCAGTTAACGGCCTGATCGCCCAGGGAATGGATTGGGTGGAAATCGAACGCTTGGTTGAGATGGAGCAAGGTCGCGGTAACCCGGTTGCCAAGATTATCAAGCTGCCGCTGAAGCTGCACGAGAACACCATCACTTTGCTCCTGGGTGAAGCGGGAAATGTTGAAGACGAGGATGAGAAGATCTTTACTGATGACGAATCCGAGGAAGAATCGGAGGATGAGGAACAGGAAGAGGCTAAATCTGTGGAGAGGCAGTCCGCGTTGCTGACGATCGATATCGACCTTGGTCTCACGCCGTGGGCAAACGCGTCCCAGTACTATGACCAGAAGAAGGTAGCTGCCGCGAAGCAGCAAAAGACGGCCCAATCGTCTACCAAGGCGCTGAAAAGTCATGAGAAGAAGGTTACTCAAGATTTGAAGCGTGGGCTGAAGCAAGAGAAGCAAATATTGCATCTCTCTAGAAACCCTTTCTGGTTCGAAAAATTCTTGTTCTTCATATCCTCAGAAGGCTACTTAGTCTTGGGTGGTCGCGACGCCATGCAAAGCGAAATGCTTTACCGGCGCCAGCTCAAAAAAGGCGACATCTTCGTAAACGCCGATCTGCAAGGCGCTACTCCCATGGTAGTCAAGAACAGACCCGGAGCTGCCAACGCGCCAATCCCCCCAAGCACCCTTTCCCAAGCTGGTAATCTTTGCGTCTCTACCTCGAGCGCTTGGGATTCCAAGGCAGTCATGCCTGCATACTGGGTTGAGGCGAGCCAAGTGACCAAGACTGGCCCCGGCGGTATTGTGCCTACGGGTGAATTTATCGTTAATGGAGAGAAGAACTTTTTGGCTCCGTCGCAGCTTGTTCTTGGATTTGGTGTGATGTTCCAGATAAGTAAGGAGAGTCTTCGGAACCACAAGACAGGGAGATTTGACACCTCGGAGGTTGCTGAGGGGCTTCCTGCGGTAGAGCCAGCTGAGCGCAAAGAGTTCGTCCAGGAGCAGATTACAGCAGAAGTTCCGAAGGAAGCTGGGGATGCTAACGGAAAGGAACAAGAGGTGAAACAAGAACAGGAGCAAGAACAGGAGCTAGAACAGGACTCCGAATCGGATGAGGAGGATCAAGATCAAGCTCCTGCGAAGAATCCCCTTCAACGCGGAGTTTCTGAAGCACAGAATGAGCCTGGTAGCCCTGGGCCAGATGAAAAGAATGCTGAAGGCGAGGATCAAGAGAATGGAGAGGCGGAACAAAAACTAGAAGAAGGGGTAGAGAACGAAGAGGCCCAATATGAGGCAGAGGAACAAGCACCAGAGGCAGAAGAAGACCAACAACTCTCCGCAAGAGAGCGACGCGCGCTTCGAAAAGGACAAATCGACTCGCCTGCCCCAGCACTCAAAGGTAAGCCTTCTGCACAGCCTAAACAGCCAGCAGCCAAGCAACCGCCTGCTCCTACACGCGGCAAGAAGGCCAAGAACAAGAAGGCCGCAGCCAAGTACGCAGACCAAGACGAGGACGAACGCGAACTCGCACTCCGCGTCCTTGGCGGCAAGAGCGCCAAAACCGAAAAGGCTGAAGCCGCTGCAGCAGCAAAGGAAGCCCGCGAGCGCGAAGCTGAAGCAGCGAAGAAGCGCCGCAAGGCCCAGCACGAACGCGCCGCGGAGGCAGAGCGCAAACGACAAGCCCTCTTTGAAGCTGATGACTACGACGAGGAAACTGCGGTTGCTGAGGCAGCGGACCTTTCCTGGATCCCGGCCCTTGTTGGTACTCCACACCCCAAGGATGAAATCATTGCTGCGATTCCCATCTGTGCACCATGGGCCTCTCTGGGTCGCTATAAGTACCGCGTGAAATTGCAGCCGGGTGCCGTGAAGAAGGGCAAGGCTGTGAAGGAGATCATCGGACGGTGGGTAGCAGAGACGACCACTGGCAAGGTGAAGAAGGAGCAGGCTGAGGATCTGGGTCTCAGTCTGGCTGATGCGGAGAAATTGCGGACTCGGGAGGGGGAGTTGATCAAGACGTGGAAGGAGACGGAGATTATCAACACGGTGCCTGTGGGTAAGGTGCGGATTATGGGGGCTACAGGTGGAGGAGGAGGCGGTGGTGACTCCAAAGGGAAAGGCAAAGGTGGTAATCCCAAAGGTGGTAACGCTAAAGGAGGAAAGGGTGGGAAGAAGAAGTAAACCTGATATTTACACATAGGATAACTATGGTTCGAAGATATGGTTTGTATAGAATAGAGAACATGATATCTATGTTCAATTGCTGTACAGCACGCCAGCTCCAATAGAAATACCGTCTAGAACCGAATATTTGACTGGTATCTACGTCTTTTTGCCTCAATCCTTTTTATAGATCTGGAGACTACTCTGGAATAGATATGCGAAATCGGAAACCAAATGCATACCGCTTAGTCATCGTTGATGTCATCGTGAAGATTTTCGATCGTTTCAAAAGATTGATTTAAAGCAGAAAATGCCATGAAGGATTGTCGTTCTTAGCCTCGCTTATCGCCCTTTGCCAAGCACAAAAGAAGCTATTACACTCAGGGACACATACGAAAAGGATTCTAGAAAGCAGCCCTACGAAGCCCACGCACACTCCAGACCTCACCCCGCGACTACGACATCGCACATACGGAGCATTATACTTCTGCCCAATTCCCGGTCTTGATCCCAGTGGACTCATTAGATCATATCCACTGTCGTCATAAAGGGTGTCAAGTTGTTGCCCTATTTCCGTCCTCTTATTGCTGGCGGCCGCGCCGTCAGGTCTATCACTAACGCAGCAACCGTGGCGATGACGAACGACCAGACCACGCGAATCCTCCCCGTCCAACGATTGAACATTAAAGGTCCCACGGACAAGCCTCTTCCGGAATGGTGGGCGAGTGAGCGCCAGAGCAAGACCCCTGAGGCCACGGCCATCGAAGAGGCAGCGGAACTTCTACGAACGAGTGATATCCCCGTTGCATTCCCGACGGAGACGGTATATGGATTGGGAGCTGATGCTACACGGAGTGCAGCGGTGCAGGGAATCTACAAGGCAAAGCAGAGGCCATCGGATAACCCGTTGATCGTACATGTGGATTCCCTGGCGATGCTGGAGCGTCTGCTCAATCCCGGTATGAGCGCGGCTGACACAACCGATACACCACTCAAGTCAATTCCCTTGATCTACCACAAACTGCTCTCGCGATTCTGGCCGGGACCACTTACGATTATTCTTCCGAATCCGTCCGGGTCGTCGTTGGCTAAGGAGGTTACTTCATATCTGACTACGTTTGGTGTGCGCATGCCTGCGTCGCCGTTGGCGCGTCTGTTGATTCATGCTGCGGATAGGCCCTTGGCTGCGCCGTCGGCTAATGCGTCTACCAAGCCGTCTCCAACGACGGCGCAGCATGTTCACCATGACCTTCATGGTCGGATTGAGGTCATTCTGGACGGTGGCCCGTGTGCGGTCGGGGTGGAAAGTACGGTTGTTGATGGACTATCAGACCCTCCTGTCATTCTACGCCCTGGTGGAATTGGCATTGACGATCTGCGCCAGTGTGAAGGCTGGGAGAATGTGCAGATCGCATACAACGATGGCAGTCACGAGGTCAAGGAAGCCCCGCGGGCACCAGGAATGAAATACCGCCACTACTCCCCCAAGGCGCGGGTAGTCCTATTCGAGCCCGAATGCAGCGAAGAGAAGGTCGCAAAGCGCGTGCGCAAGGACATGGAAGACAGCGCAGTGGGCTCGCACTCGGTCGGAATCGTGCGCACCCGTCACTGGGCACCAGGACTAGGCCTGTACGAACCCGCGGAGAAAGAAAAGACTCTACAGCGCATCCAAGAAGCACCTACCGGAAGCTTGGTCAGCTTCTCTGTCCCGCTCAAGGACCATGTGAAGGACTGTTTTACGTCGAAGCCGGCATACGATTGCGCGCTGGGGACGGATGTCGGGCTGATTGCTCGGGGGCTGTTTGCGGCTCTGCGCGCGATGGATGATGAAGAGGTAGACGTCATATATGTCGAGGGACTGGTGGCTGAGCATGGGGATTTGCATGCTGCTGTTATGAATCGGTTGAGGAAGGCTGCTGGTGCAGAGTTGAAGGTATAGCGTAGTGAACTGCACACAAATGCCTGGCATGGCTTTTTGTACAAAGTTCCTTTTGGCTTTGCTAGTATACTCTCCTCTTATGTCGCTATTTATGAGCAATGAAGCCAATGCATACGAACTACAGCCTGATTATTCATCCTTCTCTAGCCTTATGACTCCATCGGCACTCTCCGACGTCAACGGTCGACACCGTCGTTGAACTCCACTTATCAGAGACAATCTTCGATTCTTTTCTTCTATCTCAATAAGCATTCTCTGTCGCATCGTTTACTTTATTATTTTACCAGTCTGTTCCGGCGTGTTTACTCGATTGAGTATGTCCGTTGTGGGCCGACGCGAGCAGAACCAGATATTGGCGATTCACGCGCCTCAGAGCTTGAACGGGATTGAATGACTAGAATATATTAATCTTGCTGATAGAGCGCAGAATTTAGCGGGACGATTGATGATTCACGATTTTCCTATATAGTTAACTGCCGCATTTTGTGTTCATTTTCTCATTTTTCCTTTTATTATCCGGCAATCGCAAGTACAGACACCATGTGCCAAACCAAGCTGCACGAGTTCCTTCAAGGCCTCCCCAAATGCGAGCATCACCTTCACCTTGAAGGCTGCATGACACCCCAATTGATCTTCCAACTAGCCGAAAGAAACGGTGTCAAGCTGCCAGATCCCGAAACCAACCCAGCCTACGAATCCATCGAGACTCTCACACGCCGCTACGGCCATTTTACATCCCTCGATGACTTCCTCAGCTTCTACTTCCAGGGCATGTCAGTGCTCCTCCATGAGTCTGATTTTACAGATCTCGCATTCGCCTACTTCAAAAAGGCCCACGAAGACGGCGTCCACCACGCAGAAGTCTTCTTCGACCCCCAGGTCCACCAGCAGCGCGGTATCGCCTACGAGACTATTGTCTCGGGCTTCGTTGCAGGATGCAAAAAAGCAGAGCAGGAATTGGGTCTGTCAACCCGTCTGATTATGTGCTTTGTGCGCCATCTCCCCGTCGACTCCGCGCAAAAATTGTACGAGGAAGCTCTTGCATATAACCACTTCGAGAACGGCACGCTGCACGGACTCGGCTGGTCGAGCAGTGAAGTCGGTCCGCCAAAGGATATGTATCGGGAGCAGTACGCATCTGCCTCTGCCAAGGGTATCCCACTAACCGCGCACGCGGGCGAAGAGGGCGATCCGACCTACATCAGCACGGCGTTGGAGCTAGGCGCGCAGCGAATCGATCACGGGATTCGGTTGGTAGAGGATCCCGAGTTGATGGAGCGGATTGTCCACGAGGAGATTCTGTTAACTGTGTGTCCGTTATCAAATGTGCGATTGCGTTGTGTGAGTGCGCTGGATGAGGTGCCGATTCGGAAGTTCTTGGATGCGGGTGTGAAGTTCTCAATTAACAGTGATGACCCGGCGTACTTTGGGGGGTATATCTTGGATAACTACTGTGCAGTGCAGGAGGCGTTTCAGTTGTCGTTTAGAGAGTGGAGGGCTATTGCTGAGAATAGTGTGAGTGGGAGTTGGGTTTCGGAGGAGAGGAAGAAGGAGTTGTTGGGGCGGATTGATGAGCATGTTCGGAAGTATGAAGTTGAGGCATGATCAAGTAAATGATATATGACTATATATAGAAGACGGATTGGGAAGGCGGTCGTAAACGATCTGCTATATTGATACTGTTCTTGGATTAGTACATTTAAAGATCATGTGATCTTTATCTTCCAAAAAAGGAAATTCATTGCCAGGCGAACAACACAGTTTCGTGTCGTTACTGGTTGAAAACTCGAGATTATGGCTATATTTTAGTTGAGCGACTGCTATGTTTACCATGTATTTGTGTTTCTATAGGAAATGTCGCTGGGATTTTGTTTTAGACTGAGACTCGAGCGCTTGAATCGAGTACTATTGATCGCCGCAAAAGTCCATATTGACCCAGAAACTAGAGAAACGGTGAATTGTAGTCTCAGATCTAATGAAAAGAGCCACGGAAGAATGAATTGGTATGTAATCTGTAATAGGCGACATTGAGTGGCCGCCGGGGTAATACGCCTGCATCCCCTCACAGACAGTCGGCGGCTTCATGCTTCACTCTGCATCATCTTCACTTTCACCATATTTTCTCCCCAAGAAACATTTTCCTACTCTTCGTCTCATCCACACAATTCTTCTATACCTCTTTACGAATATCTCTTTTGCCTTCCGTCGCTACTAAGTCCCTTCCTCTACCTGCAGCCTGTTTCCTCTGGTGTTACTTTTCTGCCACCCCTCTTGCGGAGCGTCAGCAACCCCGTTACCACGAGTCTCCCAGCGCTTTCGCCACCAGATATCCATCTACAGTGACTTATTCGTCCTTTTCATCCGACAAATACCTCCTCAGCTACTTTGAAGCCATACAGTGACTGCTGTTAATCCACGATCCCTGCGATATCCTCTCGAACAAGCACCTACCGTCCTACATCCCCGTTTTCGTCCTTTCACGACCTCCTTTCCTCCTTACAGTCCCACGTTCCTTCACCCGCGTTAGTATATTTTTCCTGAAGGATCGATCGAATAGTTGTATGTGTTGAGGCGGTCTACGGATATCCAACACTAGCACACTGGGTGGACGGCCGTACGGCCGTCTCACATTGAAACGCGGGAGGAGGTTCTCGAAGCAAAGAAAAGAAGGGCTAGCTATTGTGTTATAACGGTCAACTACGAATAACGGAGGTGTTATTTGATATTATTTGAACGTGTCTCCAGAAAGTTGCAAGCTGCCTACTGAGGTTTCCTTCCGGTACTCGTCTTGCCACTACGTGATATTGTTGCACTTGCGTTTGGATTAGGCTATGGACGCCCAGTACCCCTTTGCTTCTCGTGACGATATTTGGCGGGTTTTCGACGAACTGAAGGATCTTCACGTCGCGCAGTTTGAGCAGGCGGAGCGGATTGCGAGGTTGGAGCGCCGGAGGGACGAGGATGCGAGACTGCGGAGTGCTTGGGGACCAGTGTCGCCTTTTTTGACTCCTATTGGGGGGCCTGTTGCCGTAGGTATGTTACGGTTTTGTTTCTGGTGCTGGGATATGTACTATACTGACGGCTGATTGCAGAGTCAGCGTACCACTCCCCAACCGACGCGTTCAAAGGATTTGATCAAGGGCAACACGGCGTTATGAATACTATGGATGCGGAAGAGGAACCGAGGCGAGGAACATCCAGGGCAAACAGTGTTCGGTTTGATGAAAGTGCGATTCACGGGTACTATGGTCAAGCCAGTCGGTCCACCAGTGAGCTTCCGCTGCGGACCGGAAGTGGATTGGCAAGCTTACCGTTGTCGGAACGTTCCTTATCACATCGGTCTGATGGAAGGTTGAGCTCGTCCGGCCAGTCCCATCATTCCGCGCGTACCAACAGTTTAGGTCTGGAGACGACCAGTCGGATGATGAGTTCGTCGGCCAGTGATTCACCTCTCATCCCTCCGCCAGGTCTCTTTCTGTTGGGCCCGGTACCATGCATTATTCGCTGTTGGTTGACTACGAACTTTTCCAATGATTCTCTCCTTTATGCCGCTGTATGTTCAGGCTCCTACATGTCGTCGTTGGGCTACCCAATGGTACGGAAACTCGGTTTGGAGGGTTTGATGACACAGGAGGAAGATTCCCGTTTCATTAAACTGCCGTTATATCTTCCGGAAGCGAGCGTGCATCAGACGTCATCTCGTTGCAGTAGTCCAGAACCGCAGCTGCCGGCATTAACCATTCGATTCCTTGTGCGCAACGTTGATCCAAACGACCAGTCTATTCAGATCGTGCTTGGAAGCGATGTTCTTCGTTCACACAATGCAGATATTCTCTTCTCACAAGACAAGATTATCATCGTGGATGATGAGAGGAATAAGGTCTCCATACCTCTTGTACGGCCGGAAAACGACTCCGTCTTCAGATCTCTTTCCACTGTGACTGATGCCTCGCGTGTTGAACCTTTGACGCGTTTAAGACAAGAGAGCGAACCACAGACTAACGGACATGCCCCTGCTGGTGTGATTGGCCAGCCAACAGTCAGCACCATGCACCGACAGTCAATATCCGTGCCTGCTTCCGCCAGAGACTCCGAGGGAGAGGAAGAGCGAAAGCTCCCTAGCCGCCCTTCGACATCGCATCAAGCCGGCGATACTAGCTACCAGCAGGGACCAATCAAGCCAGAAACACCCACTGAATCTCAACCCAACACACCTACTGCACCTGGCGCTCACGTCTGGGGATCCTGGAGACGTGAAATTAAACCAGACTCGACCGCTTCTACGCCAGCGACAAAGCCATCACGGGGTCGTACAATGAAAGTCCTCCGTCCTACAAAATCTTCGACGCGAATGTCGACACAGGGCGGTACGGATACCTCCGCAGAACAACAGAGTAATAACAGCCAGATTCAGTACCAGTCCGAGAATAATCGGTTGAATAAGCAATGGGGATCGAATCCTGTTGGAGGCGCATCGGCGTTTGGGTGGTTGAATCCGTCACAGCCGAGGTAGTTTGAGAAGAATCCTAAGTGGAAAAGATTAGGTGTTTCTTTGTCTCGTTTTAGTTGCTTGTCTGGGAGTTGTGATCGTATGGTTTCGTGGCAAATGTCATGAGCTGCGCATTCTTAGTGATGAATCGAAATACTTCATAGGGGGCTTTATACCTGAACTATTTACAGTAGCAAAGCCGATCACATCTTCGCCAAAACCCCCAAAGCCTCCTTCGTTTCCTCCTTTGTCTCCTTAACCAACCCACTAATCGCCTTAAACTCCCCCCGATTCGCATCCCCCAATATCTCAAAAATAACCCCCTCACTCGTCGTAACTACAACCCCCGCATCCCTCAACCTCGCCAACGCAACCCCCCTCTCCTCAGCATTCATACTACTCACCCCATCAACAACAACATAAACCCGATGTCCGCAATCCAGCAAATCAAGCGCCGTCTGCGTGACACATACATGCGTCTCAATTCCCACGATAATCGCATCGAGTGGCGCCTCCCCCTTGGTGGTGTTGGGAAGAAGAGGAATGATCTCGGGCGTTACCATTGAGAAAAGCGTTTTGTCGACATTGGCGCGGATATGGGGGCCTGTGAGGTGCGGCTGGAGGTCGGTGATCGTGTCGCCGAGGCGGGACCGGTTTTGGGTGGTTATGTAGGTTGGGATTTGGAGGGTTGTGGCGGCTTTAAGGAGTTTGGTTGTTGTGTTTACGCTGTTCTTTTAGTTTCGAGATCTAGAAGTTGTAGTGGTTGAGGAGGGCGTACAGTTTGGGGAATTCGTAGATGCCAGGGCGGAATTTCTCTTGGATGTCGCAGATGCTATTGTCTTGTGTCAGTCTCTAGATTTGGTGTAGTTGGCCACGGGGACGTACAACAGGGCCGGGTTACCTAGTTCATGGTTAATTCTGATGTACGAGGTTGGGGTGCTCCAGGGACTCACGGATTCGACATGCTCTTGAAATTGAACCCATTTTGGTATAGATTTGGTATATATCGCTATACTCGATTGCTGTAGAACAGGATGAACGATGGCGAAGGAGTGAGATTAGAGAAATGCTGCGGAGAATATCGGAGCGGGGAAAGATTGTGCGGGGAAACGGAAAACTTCTGTTGCCTGATTCATCAGGCATGTTTTGAGTTGGAGACTGCTGTCTTATGTCCCGGGTATCTATCTACTTTACAACACTGCCTACCGAGGCAAGATTACACCTTAACCTCCCGAATCTTCCCCCGTCCTTCAAACCAACTATCATCACCCTTCAGCGCCGCCTGACGGATAGCGTACAGCTCATCCAAGAAAGCAGGGACAAAGCTTCCTGGCCCGCGGACGTATTCCTTAGCCGCGGCGTTCTCGGCTGCGATTTCGTACATTAGGAGGCCGGAGAGAACGGCGAGGAGTTTGTCGGAGCGGTGAGTGGCGAGGAAGCAGCCGGAGATGGAGCCGATTGCGCAACCGGTCTGTTCATGGCTAGTATTAATATTGATGATTTTGGGGGTTAGGAATGGAGATGCGGGAAGGGACATACTCCGGTAACCTGACCCAGGAGTTCATGGCCATTTTCGACCGCGATCACGCGTTCGCCGTCGCTGAGGTAGTCGACGGTCCCTGTCATGAGGATGATGTTTCCTATGACTGTTAGAGTCCAAATAACCAAGAGATTAGAGAATAGGCCACTTACGCTTTTTCTGTGCCAGATCCCGAACCAAGGCAGCCTTCTGTTCACCACTGAGACTGCTGGGCCCACTGTCAACGCCGCGTTGTGTTGTCGCGTTCCCCGAGATATGCTTGATTTCCCCTTCATTTCCCTTGATGAGATCGAAGTAGCCGCCTGCCATGAGCGTATTAACCGCGTTGCGTCGGATCTGCGTGGCTGCTGCGCCGACAGGGTCGTATACGACAGGGTTACCACGCTCGTTGTAGTCTTTCATGGCTTTGAGGTTGTTGGGGATGCTTTCGCTGGTCAGGGTGCCCATGTTGATGACTAGAGCACCGTCGAATTGGGCGATGTCCACGGCTTCGTCGCCGTATGGAGACATAATGGGAGATGCGCCCCTGGCAGTTGTTAGATTCTAGGTTGCACAGTAGGCATACAATATAAATCAAAAACTCACATGGAAAGCACAACATTCGCAACAAAGTTGGCCACGACATAATTAATCATGTTATGCACCAAGGGATGCGCCTTGACAACTTCACGCACAATCTCAGGCACCTCACTCAGCAATGAATTCGCTTCGTCTGCCCGCGGAGCTTTGGAAAGTGTAGCAAAAGGAGCTGCAGCATTGATCCGCTTTGCGAAATCATCAGCAGCGGCCTTCGGGTCATCCGCCGCCATGATAGCGCTGACGATAGCAACACCATCTAGCCCCTTCCTAGGAGCCTGGGACTGGTACAGGACGCGTTGAACGTTGGACAGGTTGATTCCACCTATGGAGACGGTGCCAACGGAGCTGCCAGTGTCAGAGATGGCGTCGAGGATGGCTTGAGTGCCGGCGGTGCCGATGATGTGTTTTGTGTTGGTTTTTCTGTTGTCGTTAGGTTTTCAAAGAGACGAGATTACATTGGCCAGGAATACGTACGTTGGTGTCGCAAACATAGTTCCTATCCCGAGATAGTCAGCACCAGCGTCGATTGCTGCTTGGGCTTCCTCGACGGAAGCAGCGCTGATACCGATGATGGCATTTTCGGGGAGGATTTTTTTTGCTTCGGTTATGACTACCATAGTCAGTTCAAGTCTCGTTGGCCAGTGTCGAGCGAAACATACGCATATCATCCTGCCCCAAATGAACACCCTCAACACCAGCCGCAAGAGCAACATCCACCCGATCATTGATCAGCAACGGCACGTTATAAGCGCGAGTAATCCCGTGCAGCTTCTTGGCCGTCTCGACCTGAGCGGCCGTGTCACTTTTCTTATCTCTGTACTGGACAATGGTTACTCCTGGATGGATATTAGCGGGAAAGTAGCATTAGACACGGGGAAGAAAGATGATTTCTGACCTCCTTTAAGAGCCTCCTCCACGACAGCGCAGATATCCCGGCCTTTGAGGATTGCGGGAGTTGAGTCTGTGACTAGGTAGACGGAGAGGTCTAGGGGGGTTTTTTGAGCCATTGTTCTTTTTTTAACTATTTATATTATTGGGGTTGGGGTGTTATGGAGGGGTTGAGGTTTTTTGCGATGACGTCGGGAGGGATGTGGGTCTACGCCGGAGGGCTCTCTCCGGCCCTAATCACGGCACTATAAGCAACTGCATTCATATATTTCTTTTGTGTTGAATTACCCCAGAATTATCGTAGACTAATGCTCTTCCCATCAGCACGGCTATGTCGGGAAATTCATTCAGAGGTGTTCAATACAAGCATCCAACACGTCTATCAAACCATGCAGTTAGCTATCAATGCCACCAAAATGTCTTACTGGCCACCCCACGGACTGCAGCTGCATACCCCAGATAACTATATACAGTCATGTTGCTTCCGCCCTATTTGTGAATCTATTTCCCCGGACATGTGCGATAAGAAGTTGCCGCTTCCATGCGACAGTCGGGTTGATGTCTTGAGCATGCTACGTTTAGTCTTTCCAGCATTGGAAGCTTTTCTCGGAAAACTACAGCAAATTGCTTTTAGTATTGATGTGTGGGTGGCTGTCGATTGGAAATATCCGCGGTGGATATGGGATTACATGTCTGTTCGAACCCATTGGTTCGATTTGGGGATGAGAATGGATCACACATAGTAGACTGATTACCTCACGTCAGATTGCTACGCATATAGATTGCCATTATCAGTGGAACAAGAATGAGACATCATTTTCTTGAAGAATTCCAATTGCCAGGGAACAGGCAATAGGGGAGCCTATATAAGACGGTGTTAATCTAGCATTGAAGCATCAACGAGACAGACAGTCAAACAGAAATACAAATATTAATTCAATTGTTTACCATAAAGTTCACTATTCTCGTTCCTTAGGTCTCGCCCTCTTTACTGCCCTTGGCGCGGTGGCCAGCCCGGTCGACTTTGATTTCAACTCCCTGGACGTGAGAGACGAAGCCATTGAAGCTGTAATTACTGAGGCCAATGTCTTTGATGAAGCCAGCATTGCTGATGAGGCTGGTGAAATCGATGTCGCCGCTGAAAATGGCGAAGCTGGTACCTTGATTTGTTACGATGGAGTAAGTGCCCTCTCTGATATCTGTTTCAATGTATTAAGGAAAAAGAATTAACCAATTGCATTACCATCAGACCTGCTCCAGCCGAAACAATCAATGCCGCTACAGGGCCCAAAGCGGTAAGACTGCTATTTGTCGTTGCCAGGTCAAGAGGGTAAGCGATTTTCATACCCCGATGTTTGTTATTTTCATGTTTTTGGCTAATTTGTTTTCTACTTAACTTTAAAGTGTGGAAGTGCGCACGGAAAGTGCTTCTTTGACAGCGTTAATAGACATTGCACTTGCTACTAGGGATATCATCTCGTTACCCAAAAGATTGTCTCTAAGGGAGTTGTGGTGAAATGAGATTTTTTTCATTACGAGGAAGTGGCGCGGTTAGTGTATTTAAACTAAGTCATTCGTATACTATGAAGGAGCCTAGGTCAGTAATTAACAAGTCTACTCGTGAAAAACATGTTCTTGGACTTGATGAGAACATATAAAATGGTTTCATCACAACTATCCCCAAAGCCTGGTGATTTCAGATACAGAACCATAGTCGGTGGAAGCAATGAGCAATCATGTAGACCTGATGAGAAGGGGATATTGAATGCTCTCGAAGTCTCGAAAATAACATGACCCACCATAGCTCGGAATCGTCCCCTCTTGACCAATTTCTCCAGATCCGAGAACGCTTTATCCTGACGCAAACCGTCACCTGTGGCCTCATACCCGGAGAATCTTCGAGTATCTCTCCTCAACATGACTCAGCATGATCTCCATAGCCTCAGCAGCGCCATTCATTCTCGAAAACTCGTGGAACACCAATAGAGAGATTTGGCAAGGTCTATCCTTATTGAGATGCGTAGAGGCAAGCTTGGCGAGAAAGGACGCAAAATCCGAACGCTCGTTTGCCTTCAAGGTCGCAGTCATTTACTCAAAGTCCATCATATCGCGAAAAAAAAAAAAAAAAAAAAGGCAGGTCATTCCAAAGAGCCCCAGCAGGGGTCCTAACAATGTAAAACCCACAGCCGCTTGGTGCAGGTCTCATCAGCGGTCCTCGACCCTTGGTGCGCACGACATCAAGAACCAGCCATTATGTTCAGCACTTTCATAGGAGAGATGTCTGCTTCCTTGGTAGTATATATACAAGAGATCACGCAGGACGGGTTCAAAGGAGTCAGCGGAATCCCCAATCCGACTGTGTCTCGCGCCGATATACTACGTTTTGTTGTAGGTTGCGGAACGGAGGTCATCGAATTCGCCTCGTTTAATAGCCTCTCGCACTGATTCGCGATCTCCAGCAAAGGCGGCTGCGAGGATGGGATCGGGATCATGTCTGGGTGATGGGCTTGTGGAGTCTGCTCGTAGGACTTCCATTGTGAGTTGAGATGGAGGTGAGGCGATGGGGAGAGTGTAGCGAAGAAACGAGACTAGGTGGATGTAATGAGCTGGCAACTCTCGTATCAGGCAGCAACAATACTATATGATGTAATTATCTAGCATTCACTTCGGGGCCTTCTCCCGGCGGCGAATGTTGGTAGAAGCTGCTGGTAGCTTGTGTAGAGCTAAGGCACATAGCGGTGCGAACATGTTGGTGGATTAGGGCACTATGCTAACTACGGGCGACGCATTTTCAGATTGAGTAACCCAAGTTCACGTCCTGAGCCATTCAGCCACTCATCTGTCAGATACATCTACGTCCAGGCATGCTATCACCCCAAATAGCACCAGGTTGCTAAGCCCTAGCGTGATGTCTGCCCAAAGTACCATACCGAAACTGCAGGGATTAACCTTGAGACGGTTGACATTCAGCACCCCAAAGCTCCTATCAGATTTTGCAGGCATATCCCTGTAGCCCTGTATCCTCAGATCATTCGTATACCACGGTTCATGCTGAGTGAGACCCTTTGAAGGGTAATTTCGGACCGAGAAATGATAGCAGCAAGAAGACGTCATGGGGAATGGACAATGGTGTCTTTTAGCAAGGATCACTAGTCAGCAGCGATTCACTGAATTCCACAGCATCATGCAGTGGTTGCAGAATACATACCCCGTGCTGCAAAGGGCCATACGTAGTTGCCAGTGCGACCTAGCATGCTGAACGCTCTAACCGGTAATTGATCATGCTAACTGTTGGTTGAGAGACATCAAAACCTGTTATTCTACCAGTTAGCTGGGTGTTATAATGTAATTAATACACTGATACCGCCAAGTTCGACAGGGTTCCGTAATTGTATTACCAGCCAATATGTCGGAATATAGAGGTTCCTTACCGAACAATACCAACTGATGCCTGATTGATGCCTTGCTGATATCATATGGCGAAAAGCAGCGTATTTACTCTGCTATTACTGCTTTTGAAACCGCACAATCGCTTAGTATACTCTATAAGGTATTTACGGTCGTATATAGGATCCTAGATAGCACACTTTTGCAAGAATCAGAGACCTCAACCATATACGCTTGATACGTACTTTCAACCCTGACTAAGCCACATTTCCGACAGTTATGAGCCCGGCTTGTCTCTA
>NW_024467304.1:0-21436 GCF_000600275.1 Aspergillus ruber CBS 135680
CCGTAAATACCTTATAGAGTATACTAAGCGATTGTGCGGTTTCAAAAGCAGTAATAGCAGAGTAAATACGCTGCTTTGCGCCATATGATATCAGCGAGGCATCAATCAGGCATCAGTTGGTATTGTTCGGTAAGGAACCTCTATATTCCGACACAGAGGATGAGATCACGTGATATCTCGCTAAAGGTTAGCACATCTATCCATTATGCTATTCTAATACTAACCCATTCCTTAGGACTTACCAAGGGGCACCCTCGTCTCTTTTGGAAAGAGCATGAACATGATGTCACAACCTGGCTTCTCTCGTATCGTACCTAGGGTTCTACTTAGTTGTATTTCGAGACAGGACACTTACCTGTCACAACCTGGCTCCTCTCGTATCGTACCTAGGGTTCTAGTTAGTTGTATTTCGAGACAGGACACTTACCCTAAGTGTCTTCCAAGCACTCATATGCTCAATGACCATCCAGGTCCTCTGTATATCACGTCGAAGGTATCTCGCCCCCTCCAGGCTCCGTAAGGTAGTCAACAGGTAGAATCGGTAAAGGTAACGAATAGAGAAACAAGGTCAACCGAGCACGTATGCTGGGTTGTTGGTTAAGTGCGGACGAGTCAGAAACTAGAAGGTAACCAATGCTTGATTAACTGAATTGATTGCGAAGAACTAAACTAAGTACATGAATGAGTGTCCTTATATATTGTCCGCCTGTATATCATTTCTATACCGTGCCTCCACGGTATATTGGGTATAGCCAATAACAGTCAGTCATGATGGTATACTGGATATACTGCCGCTATCATAGATCATAGGAGTATACGTGATAAACGATCACGTGACGGATATGATCAGATATCAGCCTGATCCTTGTCTCTTCTTGCATTTCCATCATTGCCTATGGTCCAATGATTCTGCCTTGACTTCCCGCATAGTCACGTGAGACTGATGTGGCTGTCGGAAATGTGGCTTAGTCAGGGTTGGAAGTACGTATCAAGCGTATATGGTTGAGGTCTCTAATTCTTGCAAAAGTGTGCTAGCTAGGATCCTATATACGACCGTAAATACCTTATAGAGTATACTAAGCGATTGTGCAGTTTCAAAAGCAGTAATAGAAGAGTAAATACGCTGCTTTGCGCCATATGATATCAGCAAGGCATCAATCAGGCATCAGTTGGTATTGTTCGGTAAGGAACCTCTATATTCCGACAGTGGCTAGGTCTGTAACAGGAGCACGCAGGCGCGGTCAGGCAGAATTCGGAAGAAGCCAAAGCTGCCGGATGGATTTGAGATTGATAGACTGTAATAGTAGTAAGAATTTTTCTCTGCAGAAAAGACCAAAGGAACTGCATTTCATCTGAAATCAATCTTACCAAAGAATTCCTTTCCAGCTTATTTCCTCGGAAATCATTAAATAAAGAACTGCTTGACCACCATCTCGACCAAAATGCATTAAATAAAGAAATAGTTCCCAGAATGATTTCGAGGAAATCAGTTACACACTGAATACGTCAAAAATACCGCGAAGAATGCATAATCTATGCAGTCTCCTCTAGGTCATGAGCCTTGGCATATTTGTAGTGTTTGATATACTGTTGGATATCTTTTGGATATCCAACAGATCGAGTTGGACATCCAAGTCTCATCGCTGCGGATGGTTGAATGTCAAATTGGCATCCAAGTCCGCAATCTGCGGATGTGATAGTTGGATATCATATGATCTGTTGGATGCTGCCGCAGCCTAGCCCTGTGGCACTCCTGAGTTGATTGGGTGTGCTGGGCACTGTGTGTTGTCAATCTGCAGCTGAACCCATCTGTCAGTCAGGAAGGACTGAACCCATCGGACCAGGTCCCCATCCAGGTTGAACTCAATCAGTCGAGTTATCAGTCGCCTTGGATTCACATGGTCGAATGCTCCTTTTACATCAAGGAATAGCGCTCCCACCAGCTGCCGGAGTTTCCAGGCTTTGTGGGTGTTCTGTATTAGACATGCCACTGCATCGATTGCACTTCGCTGCTTGCGACTTCCCATCTGTCCTGGGTGTAGTACTCCCATAGTCTCGCAGTGGCGGGCAATTGCATCCGCTGCTATCTTCTCGACCACCGTCACTGCTCGTTTGCGGAGTGGATCTTTGTGAGTCAAATTGTAAGCTTCCATGGAAGTCTTTAAACGAAGCTGAACCGAAAATAAGTTGAATATTTTATGTAGGAGATGGTTTAGGGAAAGCTAGTTCTCATGGGATGTGGTGATTCTTACCGGTGCCCTCACACTTGGTGTCACGGCGCTCTACTAGGATAATGGAACACCCAACTCATGGGTTCTACCTAGGTAGCTAGCGACGAGAATAATCAACATGAGGAAGGAAGAAAGGAGGTGACACTGTATTTATCAACAAAGCAAACAACTGCATCTCACTTGATAGCCAGACAACATGACCAGGCCGTCACACTTGGTTAGGTAAAGTGAATTCGCTTCGAGGATCTGGCAGGGTGGTATTAGTAGTTAAAATTTGACAGACAGCAAGTAGCTTATTTGGTTCACAATGGCGAATAACTCGTACTTGCTGCAGCGATCATAAATTTGAATCGTCGGATATTGCATTAAATTCTACATACTAAATCTACTAGTTTTCAAGCCCATGACACGCGTAACACTTACAACAGCCAAGACCACTATTCAGCAGGAACATGACAAGCGACTTATTTACCACACTTTAATACAACAAATTATTGATAGAAGACACTTATTATATCTATGTAAAAAGAGATGCTCAAGACCAAGCAGTCTCGGAGAAGTAAATGCCATCATTCTGACATGAGAAATTCATCTAAATCTGCATTTGGCGAACATTCGTTGAGCGATTCTGTTGAATGGTCCAGGCCTGAGGAGTTACAAACACTGGATATCTTTACTTGTTGTTCACGACAGTGCACCTTGGTCTATAATCTTTTAGCTTAAATTTTCAATTGTGCAGCACACAACTCATCATCATTGGTAGACTTACTCTCTCGACCATCTGCTGTAAATAATTAGTAATATGATTATCTGTACAGTCCGCATGCTTCAGCACCTCGTTTTTGAGACTGAGAATCTCCAATCGGAGGCACCGAAATTCAGATTGGAGCTGCTGATGCTTCTCTGATTGCTCCTTGAACCGAGACTCCAGGCGCTGCATGTGTTTTTTCCTCTTCTGTCGACATCGGCTGGCTGCCTGACGGTTTCGCTCCAGAAACCTCTCCCGTGATGCACCTTCTCCGGCTATCTGCGCTGGCTTTGTCACACCAGGCCGGTTCTTGAGGCAGTTGTTATCCGTAGCAGGTAGGGAGCCGTTATCGGACAATTCGCAATTATTCCATTCAGTTAAGTAGTTGACGCACAGTGGCATTTGGGGAGGGACGTTTGTTTCATTCTCCAGAATTGACTGATCGCTATCACGAATCGAGTCCAATTTCCAACCGGGAACATACAAATCCTGACTGATTTGAAGATCTTGTGCTGGGAAAGCCGATGACATCAAATCACAAAACCCAAGCGGACCACTTGAAGGCGAAAGATTGAGGGCGGGACTCCAAGAATCACTGATGGGTATGCATGATGGTTGAATGTCAACAGAGGAGGACATGACAGGTGGTAAGAGGCAAAGGTCTAGGAAATGTGCATGAATACTAGAATTTCAGATTGCAGGACTGTGACTTCACAGTGACAGATTGTAGAACAAACAATCAAGGCCACAATAACCCAGGCAAAAACGTCTTAAATAAATTCTGGACTAGAACACCCTGTATCTTTGGGACAAGCTATACAACAGCCGGAAGTGTGAGATAGAATATTGGAAGCCAATCAGCAGTCTAGAGTGGGAATGTCCATTACTACATTATTTGATAAGATACTGAGCTTCGTCATTGGGTAATTGAAGATCCCCATTTTCGCTGATTTCAAAAATCCTCAGCAAATATGATATCAACCCCGCCACTATCCTGGAACCGAAAAGAAATCATAAAGCCATGATTGTTATGATAATTTAATTGCTTGTTACTAGCATCCTAAGGGGCAGAGAGCACAAACCGGACAATGATGCTGCACGAGTACTGATACTCAGAGCAGTTGACATCAATGAATCATGGACCCAATGAGCCAATGCAATGGGAAGCGGGGAGACGGCTTTGTGTTACACTCTGAGTTTAGAAACAGTCTTCTAGGGGACCCTATGAGATTTCCATCCTATGAAGAGACTATTACCAAAAAGCAGGCGGAGTTGTTCCACAGTAAATGTCATTGATGTCAACCATAGATTTACTGGATTTTCCCCCGGTATTGTCACAACGGCTTTCTCTTCCACTAATCACAATGGACTGAAACCCTCAGACCAACCAGTTTCAATTTATGATTATATTCCGGAAGACGTGGCATAACAATTGTACCGAGCTCTGATATCCACCCAATAGGCTTGACAGTGAAACATAGAGTTACCGGCTCGTTTCCATTTACTTTCATCAACCACCCCTGTCGGATATTCATATCCATTTATTTCCGCCGAAAGGGTGGGATTTTCAATGTCGATTGTTGTGACAGGATTTTGAAGGTGTTATGTATTACTGATTGGTTGTAAAGGGCTTTAAAGGCATCAACAGTTCTGTTGTGTTATTTCAAAGACTGAATTTTCGCTGATCCTCCGCTTGCAGCCGCAGTCATGGCTAGTATTGTTACATCCATGCCCCCGTTTGCGGCACTACTCCTATTGGTCATAAGCAATACGAATCCCTGGCATTTCTTGGTATGGAGCGGCGCTGCAGAGCCAATAATGAACCAGCTGAGCGCGGGACCTAATATGATGGGATTGTGCGGTTATTGCTTGGGGCGCTCTGCTAATTTGTCTAATTCTTGCTGTATGAATGCCAATAAGGAAATGGCAACCCAGATTACAACTCATCCATAGAGCGGCGGTTCGGTCTACAGATCTTTCCGTGACAGGATGAGGGGCTGGGTCTTCTCCAGAAAGGAAGAGATGGGCAGATCCAACTGAATAGTCTTTATCCAGGGCATATCAAGAGGTCGGTAATTCTTATGACCCAATGATAGAAGGCAATGATAACAGTCAATATGAGAAATCATATTTCAAGCGTAGCTCGATTACAATGTAATACCGGATATCATTGTCACCAATTATGATTGAATAGTACTACAGTAAGGGCGCCAATGAGGCCAGTCATGGGTCTACAGATGAACTTCCTTATATGAGAACTTGATGAAGATGCATTACTTCAACAGCTTGTCTGCATTGAATAACTGGTTTGTTATGAAAATCCCGCCCCACATCTGACTATTTATACCCCATTCGCCACTCATATTTCTCAAGGAACAAACAACCGTTCCTCGTGTCATTGGCAAACATCATGGATCCTCTGCTAAAACCCTCATCTCAAGCTGTATTTTCCTCCTTCAACCCCAGTGCAGACAGAGTCATCCTTCCGCGCGCTGGCCCCCTACTACCATCACAACATCGCCAACGAGCCAGGCGTGCCTGTCAGGTATGCCGCGATCGCAAAATCCGTTGCAGCGGCGAGAAGCCTTGTAGGCATTGTCTGAGTATGAAGATTGATTGCATTTATCCTTTGTCCAAGCAAGAGATAAACAAGGAGGAGTTTCAGCAATTGAAGAAGCAGAATGAAAAATACAAGTTTTTGCTGCTCAAGTTTTCTGAAAGAGCGGGCTATATCGTTGATGATATCAACCAGGTGTTAGAGGTCTGTTATCGCATCCAGCAGAATAAACAAGCCAATCTGACCAGAGTATATAGCCCCAAACAAAGCAAAGCAAAGATGCTCCCAGTCTCAGTCATGAAGACAGCAGCTCCTCATATCGATCAATGTGGTCTTCCGACGCCGAAGGCGTCATAAATGAAGACATCAGCCGAAATGAAGAAAGCAGAGCAACGGGTTTTTTAGAGAAAACCTCCGAGCTATCGCAGTTACAAAACTTGCATATTGAAACTGAGAGTTGCAGCCGTCCAGGGCATGCACTACCCAGGCAAACCAGCTCAGGAACTTCGCATGAAAACCATATTACCTCTGAGTGCTACCATGCAAATGAGGCACTGATGCTTAAGTCCAAGCAGTTAAACCTGTATGATTTGCCACCGAGACATACAGCTGATAAGTACTGTGATATCTATTTCAACTTTGTCAATATTCACTTTTCCATTGTTCGAAGGTCGCTCTTCTTGTCTCAGTATGAGCGGTTCTATGCTAAGCCATATCCAAGACCGGAAATAAGTGGCTTTCTATTTTGAACATGATATTCGCGATTGCTTCTCGATATTGCGCGGTGGTTGGAAAAGAAATGCATGGTGGGACTGAAGATAGGGTTTTCTACTCCAGAGCGAGAATGCTGAGTGCAAATGAGAACATCATATACAGTCATTCAGACCTTCAGCTAGTACAGATTGAAGCATTGATCGCGTTCTACTTTCTTGTACAATCACAAGTTGGCAGGTGAGCTCTCATTACTTGCCCTCAATTACTGTAAACAGCGGTCTAACTGACAACGTTCCAGAGCTTGGAAGATGATACGTATTGCATCGAGCTCAGCAATCGCTCTTGGAATCAATCTGCGTAATGTAGATGACAAGACAGATTCCATATGCAAAGAGTCACGGTGTCGCCTTTGGTGCTCAATATTCATGCTTGAACATTCCCTTGCGACTATGACTGGAAGACCATCAAGCTTGAATGGAACCTTTTCTGTTCATCCGCCTTTCCCTTACAGTGAATGCTCATTCTCATCTTTCCCAGCGTCTCGGTTTCTCAATGATGATTCAGAGCGTGAGAGAATTGCAAACTGGACTTTGTTTGAAAACAATTCGCAGACGAAAGCACGGTTTGAACAGCTACAGTCAATCAGACCAAACTCATCACTTTACTTCACCTATCAGATGGACCTGTCACACATAGCCAGCATGATTAGCAGTCGCATATATGGAGTGCCTACACTGTGGAAGGAGTGGGACCAAGTAGAAAGTTCAATCAAGCTATATTCACAAAAGCTGACTCAATGGTTGTCCACCATTCATACGTCGTTCGCTTTTGCTGATAGCGAGGGTGAGCTGCTCCAACATATTTCAACGCGCGAACAAGTCGGTCTTGCTTTGTACTATTATAGCACTCGCATTCTGATCAACCGCCCATGCCTCTCACGATCTGGGCTCCGAAAGAACAGTGATTTCGAATTTCCTAGAAGTCATTTCAGCAATGATGCGGCTATCACCTGTTTGCGCTCGGCGCTGTTACTTATTTCAGTCTTACCAGACGAGCCTAGTCAACAGTGGTTTTATACCATATCACCTTGGTGGACAATGCGGCACTTCATTATACAAGCAATAAATGTTTTGCTTGTTCATCTCAGCGTCAACTCCGCGCCTGTGCAGACGGGCCTAGGCAGTGAGCAAACAAGCGAAATGGATACAACTGAATCTCTCAGTGCAGTTTTCTCAAGCTGCAAAAAGGCACTCTGCTGGCTCCACCACATAGCAAACCATGACCTTGCATGTCGACCGAGCTTTGAGGTCTGCTCCAAGCTACTCCACCGTATCGCATTGTCCAAGGACCTTGGCCTTGAGGGTGTTCCTTCTGCTTCGTGATTGTAACAGAAATGTTTGAGTTGCTCATATGGTTCGCCTAATGCGCGACTGGCTACCACTGGCTTATTGCGTTGATGTGTGATATGATCAAAACCAACAAACTTTAAAGAAGGTAAGTCTAGCTTAGTATCTTACACTTCCTTGATAGTGCTAACTACTACTATATCTAGATTCATGGGCTAGCTGTGTTCATCAATGCTAGTCCACAGCGCCGGGAAGCTTTTATGGCTCTACAGACTGCAGTGCCAAAGCTTTTTCCAGTTCAAGATGTTCACACGCGCTGGAATTCTACTTTCTTGATGCTTGACTGTGCTAGGAAGCTCCAATGGGTCTTTGACCAGTACTGTCACGGAGTACGGGCATTCACCAACAACGCAAGATGTTTGTAAACTTTGGCCTGTTTGAATATAGGGCAGGAACCCCCTTCGCACACTAGATAGCGCAGCGCTGGCAGGCCCAGCTTCTTTCTTTCCTTCTCCATGTTAGTATTTCGATAGAGAGTCTACCAATAAATTTATATTGTTCGAGACTGTCACATTCCCCTTCATTGTCGACACCAGAAGATGTAGGGAGTTTCGAGGATTTCAAGATAGTTATATAAAATTCCAAGGCATTCTTACCGCAGTTAGAAATTATCATCAAGGCCAAAATTCATCGGAGCATAACATGATTCTTCATAAAATAATAGGGTAACTCGCAACCATAGGAGCACAGCGTACAGAGTAAGCATGTAATCATTACACAGTATAGATACCATACAATACTATATGTTTGGCTCTGTAATGGGGCTTAACCGGGCCCTGGGGCACCCCCAAACCCCGCTGCCCCAACTCAGCCCGCCCCAACGGGGCGCCCCAAGAATCAGCGGGGCGGGTTCGGGGCGGGGTCACGGGGCCGTCCGTGACACTCTAAACTAACTAGAACCCTAGGTACGATACAAGGGAAGCCAGGTTGCGACACACTCACACACAGCCTTGTCAATCACCTTTTGCGCGGCCCGACCCCCAGCATTCCCCTCCTGGAGTTCCACACCTTCATGCGACTTAATGTGCGTGTGGAGATTGTTTGTTGCTGTGTAGCGCTTCTAATCAACCACCAACCAGTTAGTAAGTACTCAACAACCAGTCTGCAACCACTTACCTGAGCTTTGGAACAGTCGGGCACACGGCAAAAATCTTCTCAATACTGAATTTTGACAGAGCCATCACCGTTCTACAGTGGCAGCAGCATTTAGAAGCCACTTACCAAGCAGTTAGCTGGAGTTGACTTACCCGTTTGTATGCGGGTATTACAGATACCTAAGGCACTAATCTCACGTGATTACGCGGGGAGTCTTGAAACGGATAAACCAATAAGGCGGCTAACTCCGAGTCGGGGAAGTCGGGGAGTCGATTATCCGGACTGCACGAGGTTATGAGGAAATTCAGATTACACGGAGGGTGACAATGATATCTATAGACACCGTAGATGGTAGAATGAGTGCTTAGCTATCTAAACGAGTGTGTGTGTGTCCGTAGATGAGGGATCTGTCGGCCTCGGTAATCGGACCAACTATCGATCCACCTCGACTTTCATCAGTTTACTTTGTTGATAAATTCGGTGTCACCTCCTTTCTTCCTTCTTCGTGTTGATTATTCTCGTCGATAGCTACCTAGGTGGAACCCATGAGTTGGATGTTCCATTATCCTAGTAGAGCGCCGTGACAGTACCTACATCATCTTTACGCCACCAATGGGTGGCGATTGTCGAACAAGTTTGTATGGAGCCACTCAAATGCAGAATTGCTCTCTCTGGAGATAAAGCACATCGAGCCAAAGTGTAAAGGCAGCCAAACCTATAATGAGAATGACTAACATTGCGAATAGTTGCAATCGGGCGGGAAACCTTTCAGGAGTTACAATGCCCGTAAGTTTCTATTCTCAGCCCAGTTAGCAAGGAGAACTTGGCAATTCATGAAAGATACTCTGTCTGTGAAGCTGGTATGCTGGTTTCCAATATTGACGATGGCGATCACTGGAAGTTGAGGAATAGATTATCTAGCAAAATTTGAGTACGTCATATTGAAGCCACAGGGAGACTTCATGCCATGTCTTTGCAGAATATATAGTATCCTTTTTCATTTCTCCTCGCACGAGTCAATCACAAGCATACATCCTTGGATTCAAGTCACCCGCAGTGAATCTCAAAAGCCAAACACCATGAAAGAACCGCATGTGCCCATAGGGGTGGACGAAGGCTTCGCAGGTAGGTGATGGTGAGACGACTCCTTCACATGAAGGCGGCAGGGGGACTGATATGCTCGGGCAGATATTCCCCGACAATTGGCCATGAATGTTGAGCACATCCAGGGTCTGTTCACTGTTGACACGAACAATCTCCAGTATATAACCGACCATCTTGTGAAAGAGCTCGAAAAAGGTTTGTTACTTATAAAAACAATTACCGCGCCACTGGACTAATGATGCTTAGGTCTCACCTCAGATGACAGTGACATTGTATGTTAAGAGCCTCTAGCATTTGCATAAAAACTCATTGCAACCCCCAAACTAATCTGCTATGACAGCCGATGAATGTGACGTGGGTCACTCGCTTCCCAACCGGTAATGAGACAGGCCGATACTTGACTGTTGACATAGGCGGAACAAATCTCCGCGTTTGCGACGTGCTTCTGACAGAGGAAAAAGGTGGATATAAAATTACACAGGACAAATATATGCTGTCAGAAAATCTAAAAACTGGCACTGGAAGCCAGCTTTGGGATTACATTGCGGATTGCCTGCAGGATTTCCTTCAACAGCGTGGGCTGCATCAAAGTTCAAAAGAGCTTCCCTTGGCTTTCACCTTTTCTTATCCTGTGACTCAACATAATATCCGACATGGCCTCCTGCAACGCTGGACCAAGGGCTTAAATATCTCTGGTGTGGAAGGTAAAAATGTTGTCGCTGAGTTAGAGAATGTCCTGCAGAGGAGGGTAAGTCTGGCTTATCAAGGTGATGAGCAACAGCGAAAGCTATAGAGACATGCTCACTTATTTTGACAGAACTTGCCCATCCGGGTGGTTGCCCTAGTCAATGATACCACAGGCACACTGATTGCCTCTGCCTATAAAGATGGCAACACCAAGGTTGGAAGCATCTTTGGTACTGGTTGCAATGCCGCTTATATGGAAGAGAAGAACTGCATCTCCAAGATCAGTCCCAGAGAGTTTTCCACTGATATGAATGTGGTTATCAATACTGAATATGGTGCCTTCGATAACAGCCATCAGACACTTCCCCGAACATCATTTGACGAAGAAATCGATCGCCTATCTCCACGACCAGGTCAACAGACCTACGAAAAGATGGTGGCTGGTCAATACATTGGTGAACTCGTTCGCTTGATCCTTTGCCACCTGCATCAAACGGTTGATTTCCTAAGTGGTCTGGAAGTCCACCGCCTGCAACAGAGACATTCAATGGAATCGTCCTGTCTCTCCAAAATGGAAGAGGATGAGTCACTCCCGGAACGCATAGCGAAAACACGCATTGTTCTAAAAGAAGTGTTGGGGATAGAACCTCCCGAGTGGGAGCTTTGGGTGTGCTGCCGTGTGGCGGAAATTGTCTGTACCCGGGCGGCGCGACTCTATGCTTGTGGCATAGCTGCTATCTGCAAGAAACGAGGTATTAAGCAATGCCGGGTTGGAGTAGATGGTTCTGCATTTAGTAAATACCCTCGCTTTCAGCAGCGGGCGGCTACAGCTTTGCGGGAGATCCTAGAGTGGCCGAAGGATTCGGAGGATCCAGTGCAACTCTGTCTGGCCGAAGATGGCTCGGGTGTCGGGGCAGCATTGATAGCAGCCTTGTCGAGTGACGGTGGTACCTCAGTTAGATAAATAGGTAACATAATCCAAAATCAAACCGCCACATTTAGGTGAATGATGGATCTGCGCATTTTGGAAGGGGGTCGTATTATGTGGAATCCCACTAGATTTGCTGTCAGTTGCAGATTAGTTAGAATTCTTTTTCAGGATGTGCAAGTGAAGAGTGCTTAACGCAGTTGGCTTGGCAGTTGTGTGACCTAAATACCATCTTGGTGTACTTCGGCATTCCAAGATACTTTCGTCTAACGTTGGTTCCGATCGCTGTCCGCTATGAAATGGGTTCCGTCGGAGGTTCAGGGGAAACCGAAGGAGTCGATTATCCGACTGCACGAGGCCTATATGTAGAAGACCCAATTAAAACGAACGATTGATATACTCTATCTAATGTAGCCTAGAGTACACGGGTGCTTGAGTGCTTGATGAGTGCTTGTCTTTCTATATGTGGCGAACGCTGGCCATATATCGGAGGTTCGCTAGTCGGACTAATGTTATCCCTTTGATCCGACCTATCAGATCTCATCACGCTAAAATACTCTGAGTCAGTGATCAGGATATTACTACCATACGCACGCCGAGTGTTAACAGGAATGATACTATGTTGATGGAGTCATCACACAAACCCCGCCAATGATTCGGATCCCGGTCAATCATTGCTGTATTTTCTGTGGACCAGATTCCAGCACGTCAACTCCACGTGGAGAGTAATAAATCTTACAATTGGCTTCATTACGTTGTGATGATGACGCTGAATAAAACCTTGAGCCTGAGTGGGCAGCCATCCACATCTGCAGTTCAACCAGGGTCCCACAATCATGCCTCCCTTTCAAGTCTCGATCGCGATACACTCACTGGCTAGGCCATTGCAGCCACAGTGGGAGACAGTATGTCTCACAATGACGTCCTGCTACATACTGCGCTTATAAGCGATACTAGTCATTCATGTTTGCACCTGTGCGCTTGTAACCTTGTTCTACATTTCGAAATGACAGCCCGCCGTCTCTTACAATCTACTCGCACGTCTCTAGAGCAGTTAACATTTTCAAATCAACGCCGCCCAATATCCCATTCATCCGTCGCCATGGCGCCCCGTATCATTGACGCGATCAAGACAGACCACCGCGAGCTCGAGGACTATTACAACAAGGTCCTTAACGCAAACACTGAGAAAGAAAAGATCCAATGGCAAAACCAATTCACCTGGGAATTGGCCCGTCACTCAATCGGCGAGGAGTTGGTTGTCTACCCGCAATTCGAGAAGAAGCTCCTTGATGGCCGCGCTATGGCAGACAAGGACCGTAAAGAGCATCAATCGGTGAATCAGCTTTTGGCCCCCCTCGTCTTACAGCGAGCTAATGATGCGCCATAGGTCAAAGAACAACTGAAGCAATTCCAGAACATGGAACCTTCAGAACCCCAGTTTGAATCTACCATCAAAGCCCTGATGCAGGATCTTTCCGAGCACATCAAGGAAGAGGAGAGCAATGACCTCCTGAAACTGGAAGACGCCCTGGCAACCGAGGAGAGTGAAGAGCTTTTCAATTCCTTTGGCAGGACTAAGATGTTCGTTCCGTCGCGTTCGCACCCCACTGCTCCTGACAAGCCTCCCTTCGAGACTGCAGTTGGACTTATGACGGCGCCGATTGACCATTTAACCGATTTGTTCCGAAAATGGCCGCATACTTCTGGTATGCCGAACCCGTCAACTAAGTGAACTACTTGGTGATGCTTCAGGATCGGGGCTTTATGAGGCCTACAATGACTCCCTTTATGCATCTAAAATACTGTACGAACGAGGCACGCTCAACAAGAGGTAGGGGCGGGTTTTTTGATAAAATCTAGACAACGTAATCTATCACCGGGTTGCGCATATTATCGAATTGCGCGGTCGGCGGCGGCTTTCCCCTAAACCCACCTCATACTACTCTTTAATTTTCTTTTTTTATCATCATATTTATCGTGGACAAGGAGGAGCGAATAAAACTAGCTATTGGGGCCTTTTTTAATCAAGGCCAATTTCAATCCAAAACTGCAGTTGCAAAGGCATTTGATGTCATTCCAAGGACTAATGTATCGCCTGAACGGAATGGCCTCTCGACATGAAATGACGACCAATTGTCGGAAACTACCAGAACTTGAAGAAGAGACTATGTAGATGGATTCTAGATGTATCAGCGTGGCCTACCTCTTCAGATATCAAATGTCGGCTATCTTGCCCAATTACTGCTATCTGCACGGCTGAAATCCCCTGGGAAAGCCACCATTGGTGAGCTATGGGCTAAGCGGTTTATTCGACGCCGTCCTGAGCTCAAATCCAAATATACTTGCAAATATGACTACCAGTGTGTCAAATGTGAGGATCCTGAGTTGATAAAGGGCTGGTTGATCGCGTTCAGGAGACCATCCAAAGATATGACATTCTGGAGCAGGATATTTACAATTATCACCTTGCAGCCTTTTTTCATCTGGGATTGATTGTAGAGGGCTATATTCAGATACCCTGGCGCCCGTCATCGAACTATGTACGTAAGAAAATCATTATAGACACCCGTCGAAAATGGGCAGGAATTAAAGCTTCTGACTGATCCTGACCAATTGGTCAATTGGGCCGCCGACGTACATCGTACGGCCCTTCATGTTCATGCCCAAGTGTAGTCACTCCTCAGTTTTTTGCACCGCCTTCTCTATATCCTGAATTTTCCCCTTTCGGAACCGCAATTTCCGCCGAATATTCTTCTCCTTAATGAGCGCCGCGCGCTTTCGCCGTCGTGGAGGATAATTGACCGGACTCTCGCCACCGGTGAAGATGAGAGAGTCATAGGCAAATCCCCCACAGAGTCCTCCGGTAATGACGGCCGCCCAGGGACCCCAGATCCACCATACGTCGTGGTCCCGAAAAACGTGGCCGCCCCAGCCGGCCATGACAGCTACCAATCGAGGGCCAAAGTCTCGCACGCCGTTGAAACATCTGGATAACACGTTAGTTACACTTCAGAATCAGACAAGGACAGACATTGTGGTGGCGAGCTTACCCTCCAGTGTTGTAGCCTAGGGCTAAAAAAATTGCACTGATCAATATCGCGATGATAAATGCCTGCATGCCTGCGCCCGGCGGGGCGTTGGCGTCATCGCCCAGCGCCATGATCGAGCCGACCAGGACGGCCGTTGCCAGGAACTCGGTGAAGAATGCGGTTGCCGGCTGAACATTGTCCTTGGGGAAAGTGAGCAGTCCCTGTAAGGCGGCGGAATGGTTCTGGGGTACTTTTCTCGTCGCGGCGGCTGTGACAATCTGGTCATGGTAGATGGCGTACGCGAGTCCGCCCGCCGTCAGGCCGCCGAGAACCTGTGCTACAATGTAGGTCAGGCACTTGCGGAGGGGAAATCCTCGCCAGACGGACATGGAGATGGTAATGGCTGGATTGAGGTGCCCGCCGGAAATGCCACCTGCCACGTATATGCCAATCATGTAGGCGGCGCCCCATGTGAGTGCGATTGACGGGTAGGTGCCAGCTTGGTTGTTCGAGGTGTAGGTGGACTGACTGGCGCAGAGGCCCAAAGTTATAGCAACGGTTGTGCCAATCCACTCGGCCAGCTCCTGCCGGAAGAAGTGTCGCAATTTGCTCCAGCGGTTGTGAAAGCCCCGGTCGTCGGGTCGGGCCACTTTGGCTTCGGGACGGTCTTCCTGCTCATCAGTGGGTGGCACCTCTGCTGGTGGCTCTTGCGCGGCAGGGCCAGGCCCTTGATGGTCCTTGGATGGCTTGTCTTGCTCTTCTTTGTCCTCTTCTTTGATCGCACTTTCCGGTCGCATTCCAGGGCGCACGACCCTAGGTAGTGGTTGGGCTAAACTCCATACCGGTTCACGGTTTTCCTCATTGTAGTGGGGGTTGTACTGGGTGTACTCGGGGTCAACATAGGCGACTGGCTGGTTTCGTGATGGGGGTTGGGACCCGGCTAAGGAGAACATTTTGCTGTCCCGCCCGGGCTCTTCCTGTTGCTGTTCCTGGCCATCTTGGGTAGATTGAGGAGCAGTTCCAGAGGAAGAGCCTTGGTTCGGTTGAAGCTCTTCACTGCATGTCAGCATTGATCCATGGGCAATAAGGAATGTAATCCGTACCTTGGCTGTCATGGGTCATCTTGTATATACCCACGGTGCAACTCGGCAAGTGAACTATCAAACTAAGTACTCAATGACTGAACGGGGAAGTGCACCGACTGACAGGAACAACGGTTTTATCATTCCCTGGATGATGACCAGGGCATGAATTAAGTCACCATTGTCCAGCGTGAACAACTCTGGTACAACTGCCAGGTCACTTCAATAGGGGAAGGTGAGGTTGACGTCATTCTGATACATATTGTCGACTAATATAGGTCAATTGAGAAACCTGCTCGGATTAGTTACGGATGAGCGTCCTGGTACACGTAATACTTGTTTAGAGCTATGCTGGTGCTGGCTAGGACGAGTAGATATATAGAGGGCGCGGGGCCCATAGAAAACTCAGTGGCAAATCAGGGCGTCTTGCGTTTGCAGACTTATATTAAGTATCATACGTTGTCTCAGGGTGTGTAGTATTCGCATAGTTGGCGTTCCTGGCCTTAGTTGCTTCTACTTAAAGTTGCCTAACTTGTGTAGTCATGGCCTCTTGAAGCCATCAATAATAGCGACGGCGGCAATCTTAAAATGCCAGTAGAATTCACAGATGAGCTAGTAAACGATACAGACACTATTGTACAGTAAAGGATATATCGTTAATCTAGAAATTACATGTGCCACGACGCGAAGGATCCGTCATACATTACATTGCAGTGAAAGACCATCTTTATATTCCCTAACAATAATATTCAAGTCGATTCTGGTGCGCAAACACCCTTAGACATTGTACACGGGCCCAGCAGGGCATTTCCCTGCCAACTTATCCGTCTTCAGGCTCGGACAGAACTTCGGGTCCTTGCCATTTTGCTCCGCACCTTCCGACCGCTCCTCAACCTCTGAGAACGAGAACGTCTTTTCCGGGAGCAGATTGTAGATGCCCCTTGCATATTCCGGTGCAATCCGGAAGGCCTGCGCGAGGTACTTCACCTGAATCTCAGGGTACTCGACCAGCTTCAGCAGACGCGCTGTGTTTTCGTGGAGATGGTGGCGGGCACGCGCATCCATGACCTTCTGGTACAGTGCGCGAGGCTGGTCATATTCAGATGTTTTGCCTTCGTGGTAGTAGTGTGATTTTCGGCCAACTGTATTGTCGGCGAGCTGGTAGGGAGCTTCGGCGGTATCAGGCCGGAATTTGTGCGTGAAGCTGTTGGGTGCGTACTGTGGGTTCATGGCGTGGTTGGCGTCGACGCGCAGGGGGCCATCGAAATTGAGTGAGGAATAGGAGGACGCCATGAATGGACAGTTTACTGGACGCGCTTTTAGTGGATAGTCTCGTCAAGGTGATGACTCGCCCTTACCTGGAATCTGATGCAGGTTGACGCCAATTCGGTGGTACTGGGCATCACGATAGAAGAACATGCGGAACTGCAGAAGTGCATCAGGGCCGTCCTCGATGCCGGGCACCATGCTTCCTGGGGAGAAGGCCGCCTGTTCAACGTCACGGTGGAAGTTTTCAGGGTTTTTGTTAAGGGTCAGTTTTCCGAATTCATGGAGCTGCTTCTCATTAGTCAAGTCCACAGCCATACGTGGCTTAGAAAGGGTACGCACCGGGAAAAGATTTTTTGGCCAGACTTTGGTCACATCAAACGGGTCGAAGCCCAGCTTTTCAGGATCTGCCTGCTCTGGCTCCATCACCTGAGCATGGGCAGTCCAGGTAAGTTGCTCTCCTTTCTCAATCGCTTGCCAAAGATCACGCTTTGAGTAGTCTGGGTCTTCGCCGCCGTGCCGCAAGGCCTCGTCTGCAGTAAACTGCTTTTGCCCGCCATCTGCCAGGAAGTGGTATTTAATATAGACAAATTCACCCTTGGCATTCACCCTGTATAATGTCAGTATTATTGACATTCTAAATAGACCACAGTATACACACCATTTAAACGTGTGGCATCCGTATCCGTGGTTGTTTCTCCACCCTACTGGGGTGCCATGGTCACTGAAAAACATCATTCCCGCATGATTTCTACAAATACGTCAGCACCTAGCTTCAAACACTGCAGCGCGGTATGGTAGATGGTGCACACCCTTCTGGAGTATTGGCAAGCAGGTCAAAGAGCGAGTTATGATCCAAGAGGAAGTTCTGCGGATTTCGGGCCTGCGATCGTATAACATCCGGGCCCTGGATAGGGTCACGACAAAAGAAAACGGGCTGCACAATATGGGTCAGTCATTGAAGTGAGCGTGGTTCGGTGCCCTTACAAAGTTCAGTCCAACAAGGTCGTAGTTCCCCTCGCCCGTGTAGAATTTCATGGCCATGCCCCGTGGGTTCCGGGCAAGATCTGGAAATTCTCGGCCCAGAGTCACGGTGGAGAACCGGACGAATACTGGGGTCTTTATGCCGGGAGATCGCAGGAAGTGTGCCTTTGTATATCTTAGTATTTAGCTATGTATGACACTGGGAAGCCTACCTTGGTCAGGTTAGAGACGTCCTTGGTAACCTCGAAATGGCCAAAGGCACCACTTCCACCTGCGAGGGTTAGCTGCCAGAACAAAATACAAAAGAAGGGGCGTAGCGAACAAGGATGAACCATGCGCTCCAGAAGTTTCGAGCGATTGAAGTGCTGCTGCTTCTGGAACAGAAAGGCATCAGATGCCAGAGGCAGACCGCCTGCGGTTTTGCTATGAGCAGGGTCAGGGAAAGGGATTGCCTCGTTGTTGGTGAAATAGGGGCCATCGTCTGTTCGCTTGCCTGGGCCTTGAACGCCTGTTAGCTTGGCCGCCGCCTTTGCTGGGCCATCGTTGGCGCCCTGGAACAAGGAGGAGAGTTGGACGGGACGAGGATCACCGCCGGTGGTCCCGACAGCTTGGCTGATTGCTTGAAGTGGATGAGTCGCCATATTCCGCCGATTTGGGCATCGAATGTGCGATGATGAGCTAGAGGCTTCCCTGATATAAATCCATGCCTCATGAGTCAGTCTCGCTGCTATCGGTCTGGCCCAACGTCAGTGTTCTGTCAGAGTGACGGTTCTATAGTCTATTTGACCCTTAGAATGCAGTTCTAGGCTCTTAAGCATTGTACGAAAGCAGGAAACGATGGTCGAAGAACAGTAAAATGTTGGTGGTGATTCGCTCGTCGCGCAGTCGTCACTATGACGTCCAAAGAAGCTGGCATACTACCAGTACACGTTGAACAAGCTTTTATTTCTAAACAAAAAGGGACTTTTGAAATGGATCTATCCCCGTAATCAAGTCGGCGGTCGAATACATTGTGTCTTTGGCTTGTCACTGGCGGGTTGTTCTTATCATCCGACCCCTGGTAGTAGTAATCAAGTTATTGTCCTTACCGAGCCCTATGGGCTATGAAAGACAATGCAGCTCGTGAACACAAGCTCCTAATTAGTTTCTATATACATCTTTGTTTGTTCAGTTTCCTTTCCCTCACCCCATTCCGCCTATTTGCGTGGGGCATTTGGGTAGTACTCATCGCAGGTTATCCCTCTAGGTGCTACAATAGCTGTGGTTCGAGGCGCCTGCAGTTTTCCATACCCTCCTCATGATCGTGGCATTCTTGGCCAGCTCAAGCTGCTTGCCCGCGGGAACTAGGTGAGCTAGGAGTCTGAGGACCACACTAGACAGAGCTAGTAAAATTCAAGCGTTTCGTGGTAGATTTTAAGTCGGCGGCGGGAATTTAACCCACGGCGCCCGGTTTTGGGGGCAAAACTTCAGCAAAACCCTTACCTGGGAGCCTACTCGGTATATGTACCACAACACAGCCGCTACTGGCCCAATCAATCGTAGGCATAGCGGCACAATCTATTGTCGATAGTCGCAGGCACAGCCGCGCGACTGATTGTTGGCAGGTGAGCAGTGTGATGCCAGCATAGTCTTCGCATTTGGGCAGTACAGTGCCAGTGTGTCTCTCGCAGGCGGGTCGAGTCTGGGAGTCAGATGCGTTGCAAGCAGAGTCGTCGGATAGCATGATGAGGTCAGGGGAAACCCAACTGTCTTCTCGTCTCATAGCCTAGAATCAACACAGGGTGGGCGCGTTGGTAATACGCCTGGTCGGGGACATGCCCACAGGCTGTGGCCCCATCAGATGATAGTACGATACCATCCTGTCATCCTTGTAGGCATTTTGGCACGGAGTAGGTAGTCATGTCGCAGGCATATCGGCGTGGCTAGTTGTTGGTAGGTAGGCAGTATGATACCAGCGCGTCTCCCGCAGGCAGATCGGCATGAGTGAAGTAGTCAAAACACTTCTCAAACGAGTTCGTCAGAAGTACAAGGTCAAGGCAATCCTCAGTATCTTCATCCTTTTGCAGACATGTATCATGGCATGGAAGACGCGTCATCGACGCGTCCGGTCTGGGATGCTCACCAACAGGCTGTATCCCCCATCAGATGGCAGTATGATGGCAGCGTGTCATGGCATTATAATTCAACGGCCATAGCGAGATAAGGCAGGCAGGAACCTTATCTATTCCTTGTTGTCATCAACCATTCTGTGCAGTCAGGCGGGTGCGGGCGCACTAAGGGACAACAACACATTCACACAATCACCACCACAGGGGAATTCTTCTTGGTTTCCTCACGCAGATGATGAGTACTGACACCAGACACCACAAGAAGGTGAGAATTCATTATCCTGAGGGCTGGAGGCAGCGCTCTCATCCAGCGTGCTCGCCGGAGGCTCCTACCCCTGGTAATAGATAATGGTAATAGTACCTGTTCGAATAGCTACAACAAATTTCTGGTTCCCGGCTCAAAGTATCTCCATCCCACTGATAGTTCATCGCCCTTGCAACCATCTATCCGTGTAATACCCCGTCACGAACGCAAAGACTGCCTTATGAACAATATCAATGATCTGCTCGTTAACCGGCCACGCCCTACATAGCCCGTCAGCATTAACCTCTAAGGACACCTTGTGTATACTAAGGCAAACTCACCGTGGAAGCGCTCCAACACCCGTCACATTCTCCAACGTCTTGTCTATCATCAGTCGTATAGAAATAAACATGAAATCCGAAAATAGCCCGCAAATCCCATTTGCGTCATAAGGGCTCTGATGATAGCTGCAGCGGCTCCCTGGCCGTAGTGCATTGCCATGTTCAACCAGAAGCGCTTGTGACAGTCTCGAACAATATAAATTTATTGGTAGACTCTCTATCGAAATACTAACATGGAGAAGGAAAGAAGGAAGCTGGGCCTGCCAGCGCTGCGCTATCTAGTGTGCGAAGGGGGTTCCTGCCCTATATTCAAACAGGCCAAAGTTTACAAACATCTTGCGTTGTTGGTGAATGCCCATACTCCGTGACATTACCCCCTCCCTTCCGGATGAAGGACTGCCCTCAGTCCTTCGGAACTGGATAATCGTCATCTGGATGGTCATCCAGGAACTCTTCATCTTCCGCCGCGCGGAGCCATTCAAGCAATCAACAGGGTGGACCTGGTGCTTCGGGGTTCGTCGTGTGGAAAATCTGCAGCTTCACTGGACTGTTCTTGAAGTCTCGGGCAGGGTACCAGTTCAGGTCGTTGTCATAACCAATCCACTTTGCTCGGTACTGCAGTTTCCGGTATCTCAGGCGGGAGGCAAGGATCTCTTCCACTTCCCATTCATCTTGGTCATTGACAGTGATCGGTGGTGGTGCGTCTGCGTGCTGGCCGGGGAGGGGTTCAGATGTGGAGGCCCTTCGGAGGTGTTCTGGGTTGATAACTGGGTGGACCTTGATAGAGTCTGGCAGATCAATCCGGAACGCGTTTCCCTCCTTTGCAAGGATCTGGAAGGGGCCCGCCCACTGATGATCAAGCTTCTTGCTCGGGCGGCCTGTGTTCCAATTCTTTGTTGATACCATTAT
>NW_024467304.1:24221-29496 GCF_000600275.1 Aspergillus ruber CBS 135680
GCGTGCAATGGTGCGTGTAGAGATGGGCTTCCCAAGTAATTTGCAGATATCTTCAGTTTTGATGAAGGGATCCCGCTTGATTTGTAAAAGAATATATCGCTTATCAGCATCAGAAAGGATCTCCGGCCGTCCAATGCGAGGAGAACTAGTGCCAGTGGTGGAGGACTGGTATGTTTGAATGGTGGTTTGAATTGTTGTATACGGTAAATTCATTTCGCGCTGAATACCAGCCTTTTTCTGGCCTGCAAGGAATCGGCCAACTATAATTCCCCGTTGGAAAGGTTCTAATTCCTTTCTATTAGTCCTATTAGAACTAGTAGATCGTAAAGGGGTGCGAGGCATGGTGTAGGTGGTTGAAAAGATGATGGACAATATCAGGTGGCGCGTCGCGCGACGCGGAATTACGTAGACTTTTGTCAGGTGACTGTATATATAGCCGGATATAGTAGACTAATCATGCCACATGTAACAGCAGTTTATCAAGCCGTCAAATTCCTCTGAATGGCCTCCTCCACCGCAAGTTCCCACCTCGTCCTCCGCAAAAACACCCCTTCAATCAACGAAACCAACCCCAACGCAATCGCAACACCCGTCCAAAGCCCATAAAGTCCCCATCCCAGCCCAAACGTCGTCCCTAAACTAATCGGCATAGCAATGGCATAATAACAGAACAACTGCACCCAGCCTCCAAAGGCCTGTCGTCCTAGACCGCGGAGGAGGCCATTGCAGTTTGCTGCAAGAGCGTCAAAGAGTTGGAATGCGGCGCAGAGGGGGAGTATGGCTGCGACGAGGTCGATGACTTGTTTGTCGGAGCTGAAGAGGCGGGGGAGGTAGGGTCGTAGGGAGGATAGAAGGAGGACGTTGAGAAGGCCAATGATGGTTGCGCCGGTGAAGGATACTTTTGCGCAGGTGCGTGCGGAGTCGACGAGGGTTGAGCCGATTAGGTTTGCGACGCGAGTGCTGGCTGCGATGGAGAGGGGGAAGGGGATTTGGAAGGTGATACTTGCGAGGGTGGAGAGGACGGATTGGGCGGCGAGTTCGTCTGTACCTAAGTAGGAGGATGCGAGGGTAAGGATTTCGAATGCTAGACATTCTGCTTCGACCATGATGAGGCCTGGGAGGGCTAGTTGGATCATTGGGAGCCAGTTTGTCAATGCGCGTTTTGAGAGACTACTCCAGCATTCAGAGCCGGCGATAAAGTAGACGTAGAGGCATAGTAGGATAGGCATCAAATTATCAGTGATCATCACTGCAATCGGAGCTCCAACAAAGCCCCAGTTAAAGTGCTATATTGTTAACATCCTTTGCTGACACCGAGGGAGCAATACTTACCCAAACAAACAGCCAGTTCATAAAGGCATTGAGCGGCGCGCAAATAAGGAGGATATAAAAAGACGCAGAGAATAATCCCTGCGCCTGCATAAACCGCTTCCCACTCTCAAAACAAGCATACCCCGGGGCTCCCAAGATTACCACCTTGATGTACAATCCTGCTAACGAAGCCACTTCTTGATCCGGTACAATCTTCATCAGAATCCTATCCGCAAAGAACCACAGCAGTGCAATGGGGATAGTACACGTCCAGAGGAAAATGACCATCCTCTGCATCTGCAAACCGACCAATTTCTTCTTCCCAGAACCATAGGCTTGCGCACACAGGGTATCCAAGCTAGTAGCCAGACCTTGGTATACTGCGTATCCGGTGATATTCACGCTCATACTCGCCAGACTGACCGCGCCAAGCTCTCTTTTGCCCAGATGGCCCACTGTGAATATACTAGCAACGGTCAAAGAGTACTGTAGCAGAAACGTCAGAATCAATGGCGCGGAATATTTGCTTATCACCAATGCTTCGCGCTTCCATGAAGTTCTTATCCGCCCCGCAGCCACTGCTTCCTCCCATTTGCGATCAATCTCTTCTTGGTCTGGTTCTTGGGCTTGAGAATTGTCTGGCCTGAGCAACGGCGTATCTGCTGTCACGGCATGCACACTATGCCGTCTCAAAGGTTCCGTAGAACGACGCGACAAAAACCCCGAAATCTTCTGCGGCAGACTCATCCCCTTCCCACCATATCCACCCTCAATAACATGGTTATCACTCAACAACCGCCTCTCCTCCTCAATCGCCTGGTCGCGTTCCCCGCGCGTCAATCCCTCCCGATCCGCATAGTATGGAACAACCGTCGCATGCGAGACGGTGGTGAAAAAACTTGGTCGCCGATAAGACCCCGCTAACGAGTGAGGGTTCGTCCCGGGTTCGCTGCCGTTCCACGGGCGTATAGTGTTTGTTTCCGAGTCTTCGTCATCGCTTGTGAGCATCGACCCTTGATCGTCTGCGTAGTAGTTTTGGATGTCCCGGGCGATGACGGTTTCGGCGAGGGGGGAGGTCGAGTAGCCGGAGGTTAATGGATGGTGGTTTCGGTCGCCGAGGCCATCGTTGCGAGCCATTGCGGTCGTGAATTATGCAAAATAATGCGATCAGTTTCCGCTGGACATCATGTTCTGTTAATGGTGAACGAGTCAATGAACTGGTGAAGTGACAATAAGGAATACGGTCGGATAACGTGACGAGCCGAGGGCGAGCACGTTATGGGCTGACCAATGAGAACGCAGGAATATAGCCGTGTTATTCTGGCTATTTTGCCCTGCGATTAAATTAACCAACCCCGCATCCTCCCCGCACCAACTACAAGATGCCCTAACATCATGTCGGCGTATCCGGATGTCGACGTATATAAAGCTCCGTCCTTATTCTCCAATGCCATAAACTAGTCAACTCGTCAACAAGATGTTCCTCAACTACATCCTCCCCCTCTTCTCTCTCTTTTCCTTCCCCCTCACAACTGCATCACAACCACCAACCCCCAACCTCTCTTACCTCTACACAGCCTACGTCCAATGTGACGGTAACCTACTTGAAGACCCCGGTCCCGTTAGCCCTGCTGGGGTCCGAAAGACAATCCCAATAGTCGGCGGGAACTTCACCGGGCCGCGTTTATCAGGTCCTCACCTGTACCCCATGTCTAATCCCACAAGCTACTAACAGTAAACGCAGGCCAAATCCTCAACGTCGGCGCAGACTGGGGCATCACAGACCCCGCAACAGGAATCTTCTCTGCTGACACGCGATATAACCTCCGGACGAACGATGGGGAGGATATCTTTATACGGACGTCAGGGCCGAAGTCGCCGTCAGGGCAGTTGCATTTGAGAATTTTGTTGGAAACGGGGAGTGAGAAGTATTATTGGGTGAATAATATTGTTGGTGTGTAGTTATAGGACCTTGGTTTGTGGTTGAGTATGTGTGCTGATTTGAGGGTAGCTGTCGGGGTCTTGACGAATGTCGGGAAGACGGCGAATTCGTCGCTGCTTAAGATTGATGCTTGGAATGTGAGTGCTCTTCTCAACATGAACGAGAAAAAAGAATAACTAACAAATCAGTTTGCATCGGACTGGAATACCACCAAGTTCGTTAATCAGTAATCTCTCTGCGTTAATGCTGAGTGCACGGCCAGTCACCACATTCTCAAGGACTGTATATAGCAATCTGTACATAGACACAGCCATTCAAAAGGATTGTACATGCATATTTACCTTCATTCTCCCAAGTTCCCAATCAATCTCAACCCGTATACTTCTAGTCGCCGATAAAATCACGTGCGTCATATCAATTATCGATAAGCGTCATTTCATCTATCCATATCCAACTCCTAGACTCAACTCAACTCTACATAACTCAATTTAATACCAAATTAATTATTACTACATATACATAATATATAATGCCAGACCCAGAGGACCCAGATCCCCTCCAAACGCCCTACAACCCACTAATCAACCTCTTCAATTCGCGCCCCGTTCTAGTTGACGAGTATTCCCTCCTTCAACCTTCCCAACCTACAAAGATACTAACAAACGATCAGACTATACCACCCCACCGAATCCAACAATAACCCAACTTCTGACCACAACTCCCTCACCTCCCCCAGCACCGAAATTAAAACAAAACACATCTTCCTCACACGCCCCTTAACATCCCCTCTCCTCTTCGAAAACACCACCTCCGACGCCCGCGACCACTGCGCAAACGAACGCACCTTCCTCTCCTGGCTGCGGTTATCGATGTACCTTGCAATCGTCTCCTCTGCGATAATAATCTCCTTTCATTTCCGGGCTCCGCCGACAAAGCTGGAAAAGCGCATGGCGTTACCGCTGGGGTTGGTTTTTTGGGTGCTTAGTCTGGTGTGCTTGGCGAATGGGTTGGCGAATTATGTGAGGACAGTTTGGAAGTATAGTCGAAGGGCGGCGCTTGTGCAGAGTGGGTGGAAGACGCAGGTGCTGGTTGGGATTGTGGGGGGTGTTATCTTGGGATGTTGTGTTTTGTTTTTGGTCACGGATGCGAAGACGCAATGACCGCTTTAGAAAAAAAGAAAGCGATGACGGAAAGAAGAAAGTATGGTATCTGATTATAAGTAGGTATGTAGGTATGTATGTAAATATGTATGTATGCAAGTTACATCCGTCTAATGCCCGTCTCTCCCTTGTACTTGTCCAACGAAGGCGAACCGAGTTGGCTCCACCATTCGAACAACATCGTGTCGCAGATGAGCTTGAACCACGGCGTGAAGATGAGCCCGGGCTCCTGGAACATCTGCTTCAATTCCTGTTCAGAGACGTATTTCGCATCGCGCACTTCGTTGGGATTGACATTTAGATCGACATCGGCCTGGATGAAAAGGATATAGTCGACTATCCACGTTAGCTTGTCTCAACAAACAAAAACCGAGATACACGGGGCTAGCTCACTTTCATGCTCCCCCCACTTCCCATCACTCGGCGCCTTATAATGAATCCTCGTAAAAAACTCAAACTTCTCCAACGGCACCTGCTCCGGCGGAATCCCCAACTCCTGCTCCAGCTTGCGCTGCGCCGCGCGCTTTACGCCCAGAATAGCCGCGTCCAGCTCCGCGCCCGTCTCCCCGGGAATTCCCAGCGGATGCGAGCAGCAGGTGTTTGTCCACATGTTGGGGAATGTGATTTTCTCGGCAGCACGTTGTTGCAAAAGGAGGCGCTTGTTGGAATCGAAGAGGAAGACGGAGAACGCGCGGTGGAGGAGGCCGCGGTTGATGTTTTCCATTATGTGGCCTACACCGTTCTATTAGCCAGTGTTCGATTGATTTTTTTTTTTTTTTTGGGATTTATCTTTCGTGACCTTTATCCATACACTAATATACCTTTTTGGTTAAAGGCTGTACATACACATTCTTCACACATA
>NW_024467304.1:29596-58113 GCF_000600275.1 Aspergillus ruber CBS 135680
TTTTTTTTTTTTTTTTTTAGGAATAGGGGGGGGGGGACGTACAAGTTTTCTTGCTAGCACTTCCAATTGGCTTATCATCATCGTCCAAGACGATACATACCTCATCCATCAACCGCACCTGCTCCTCATCATATCCCTCAAGTTCATTGCCCTCACGCGCTGTCGTCGTCGAAGCAGTTGGGAAAACCTCACGAGCGAGCGAGGTGTCCACGTCGGGGAAAATCGTCGCCACGTTCTCTGCGGTGATCCGCGTCACGGTCTCGGTGGCACTCATTGCTTGGTTTAACTGACTCGACCGACTAGAATAAATTCTGTTGTTGAATCTGGGGTACGGATAAGACTCGGGGAGATGGAGAAGGCCACCAGTCAATAATAAATCCGCCCGCATCGCGGGGCGGTCAACACTGGCAAAATCACATCCAGAGTTTAGGGGGACAAACAACGATGTTGTGACACAATAAGGATTTATTCTGGGTTTGTTATATGGTCACTGGCAAATAGTATCTCATTCTTTGCTGCAATGGCTGGTTGTGTTGTGAATATCCAATGGCGGGTTGGGCATAAATGCAACATCAAATTCAGCTGAGGGGAAATGGCAGCATTGCTAAGAGGGATATGTGTTGACTGTTGTGGTTATGCTGTATAACTTGGGGTTGGGAATTGGCCTATCATTGTGGTACTTCATTGTCATCATAAGCGTCAACATTCCGTACTCCATACGGAGGATAGCACTTCGTACTTGTGCTGACAGGTTGTGCTCCGAGATACAGAGTCGACGGCTCGAAGAGGGTAGTTCTGAGTTATTCTATCTAGTGATTCAGATCGTCAACAGGATCAATTGAGTCCTAGTTCACATGCCATGGATACGACCTCGTGTCCGGAGTACTCCGTAAACACTCCGTACATACTCCGTAGAACGAAGCATACAGTAGCCCAGGTAGCTCAAGCCCAGCTCAAAAGTACGAATATAACGATCCACTGAAGACTGACATGGACTCCGAATGAGTTGACTTCAAATCCCGAGTCGGAACACTGAACAAGCACTGGTTAGGCTTGTCCACAGAGTACTCGCCCCGTTCGTCTGGTGATTATTGGTCAGACTAGGAGATACCCCGTAGTTACTCCGTCTCGTATACGTGCGAAGTTCTCCGTACAAAGCACTGCACAAGCACTGTAGCACTATGTACGGTCATCCGTACTCCGTACTTGTACGGAGACTGACTCGAAAGTGCGATCTTCAGAATTCTGCAAAATCATCGGATAACGGTCCGCGATGGCCTGTGTGTTCTGGTACCTGAACTGCTGCCCCCTGCCTGCCCGGGGAGGAGACAGCTGAAAGAGGGGTAAAGACAGACGGAACAAAGAACCAAAGAACTAACCATCGCGCGCTTGTTCTCTGCATTAAATCAGTTTTCTGATTCGGAGATGGGTCGCGGATCGAATTTCAGTCTTCCGAGGTCCTCCATTCCTCTTTTCTACAAGGGAGGTCCTTCTGTACTCCATTCATAGTACTCCGTACAAGTACGGAGAATGGATCCGTCAGCCGCGCGAATCCGGCCTCGTCTTTGGAGGTAAAGTAGCGTTGACAAGCGTCAAAAAACCGCGCGCGCCGAAGGTGTCTTACCCTGTTGAGGATAGAGGTCCCCCATTGTGGAGAGACTGGAGCATGACTAGCTCAGGACGGAGGAGCGTTCCGGGACTCCATCGGAGATAGCGATTGGCGTTTGTTCCTGTACCGGATTCGTTTTAGCGGAAAGGCTGTGGATCCCCATCCGAAAAGTTCGACTCGGGAAAATCTGCGTATTCATTCCGAACCGAATTAATCCAACAAAAGGACGAGATTTTCTTTTCTTTTTTTTTTTTTGGATTATTCAATGCTTTTTTTGTGTGCTCCTGAGTGTCCAATAATGCATTCTTATTCTGTTCAACGGCCCATCGCCGTGCGTGGCAGTTAACGACTGGCTCATCGGCACTTTTCTCGTTCTCCACCGTGACCACGAAAACAAGAACCGGTGATCTCTGTGCTGCTCGCGGTGACGTTTTCGGTAAGCAGTACGGAGCACGGAGTACGGGGAAAGTTCTGAACTTCATTCCTATCCGGCGTCTGTCGCAAAATGCCCGTCGATCCTGGATGCGGCTTTCATCGACGGGTTCTGGTCCTGAGTTGGACCCATCTCGCACCATCTTTGGATAGCACGACTCGCAAACCTTGGTTGGGACCCATCCAAGCGACGGACGGACCTTAAATCTTTCCCGGACGGCTAAAAAGCCTGTCAAAGGCACCCTATCCATCCTTCTGCCCATCACTGAGTCGACCTGAAACAAGTGGTCGCTAGCAAATTCAGTATGAAAGCCGTGGGTAAAATGTTATTCAAATCTATCAAAATCAAATTGTGAATCATGAAACAAAAAAAAAAAAAAAAGTCTGGCACCAGGCCATAACATGCTGTCCAAATCGGTGATAATACAACCTCCGGGGCACTTCCGCTGTTAACCAATGCAGGTATATGGTTCCGTATTTGTCAAAACCGAAGCGAAACAAGAATGACAAAAAAACGAGAGAGAGAAAAAAAAAAAAAAAAAGGACCTCTAGCCTCAAGATGATCTCAATCAAGGGCTGATCATTTAGGCCCCTGCACCAACGCCTAACTCTATCCCCCAAAATATGCTGAATCTAGAAGGGTTTCCAAAAATGGCTGTCAAGAACGAGAACAAAAGAACAGAGAATGACCCAAACATGCCTCCAACTCAACCAACAAAAAGTAAACAGCCTCCTTAGTCAAGAATGCCATGGACCTGTCTTTCATGGTATCTCATTCCAATGAAGATAGAAAAATAAAGGGTGGTTAGTTCCTTGCCGAGGTACGTATTCGGAGCAACGTCGGAAGATGGGGGTAAGATTGTTAGTGTCGTCTTGCGGGTCGAACATAGTGGCCACCAAGAAAGCCAAAAAAAAAAAAAAAAAAAAAAGGGCCCGTCACAATGTAGGTCGTTACTATATTCATTTGCGGAATTTTTTCGACTCTCCCGGATAGTCATACCAAGTCATCAAAAGAACATCCCCCGATTAGTGAGATTCGGCATTTGATTCTCTCGGCCGCGGCCGCGGACGAGGGTTCCGGTCCAAGTCTGTCTAGCTTCCAAGAATTCATTTGGAGGGTTTGGGGCCTTTCCGGCTGCATCCATCGGTTCTGTGTCTGAAAAAAAAAGTTCTTGGTCAGTGCCCACGCTGGTATGATGGTAAGGTAATTAGTCGAAAGTCATTTGTACACACCTGGACAGCGTGTCGTGTCTCGTGAAACGACGACCACACTGGTCACAACCGAATTTTCGTAGTCCTTGGTGAATCTGTAGTACATCCCAAGTTTTAGTAAGGATCAACTGCTGATTTCAAAGCTAGGGACACTAACGCTCTCTATATGCCGCTTCCGATCCGTCTTCCTTCCGAAGGTTCGACCACACAACTCACACTGATAGACACTCTTGCGACTTGGGTCGTGTCTCTTCTCGTGCTCGCGACGGTTGGAGCGCCGGGTAAACCAAGCCCCGCAAATGGAGCACTGAAGGCCGCTTGTAGCGCGAACGCTGGTCATGCGTGGCTTCAATACCGGAGGGGACTTGGTGTCGTCTCTGTCGGTGCTTGAGGCTGATAGTGTCGGCTGTCGTTCAGTATTGGGGGTCTCGGGGGTATTTCGAGATTCCTGTTTAATTTCGACCTGGTGGTCTTGTTTATCGAATGGCCGCTGACTGTTGTTGGTGGTGGTGGTGGGTGCTGGTAGCTGTGGGTCAGAAAAGCCATCGTTAAGGACGACCTGTGGCATGGGCATCATCATCATCATTGTCGATGCTTCGAATGGATTCCTATCCTCAGGAATCACAGGTGGACTCCAGTATTCAAGCGGCTCGTCTTTGATGAAAGTCTCTGGTGGCGTAGTGATGTCGGAGCGGGGTGTGGTCGACCAGTACCCAAAAGGCTGGCCTGAAAAGGTACTGTGATGGTCTCCCCGCTCCATGACAGAACTGTAGCTGGGCGAGGCACTGAGTGTTTGGGCACTGTACAAGCTGAGGGGAGATGCGATCTCATGATAGGGTTCGTATGATGATGTCGTCGTCGTTGTCGAAGGATATTGCCCAGCCTCCAGGATGTGCTCTTGTCTCTGCTGCAGGGAGGCGGAAGGTATGGACCAGCCAGTCGTGGGGAGGGTTGTGTATGTTTCGGAAGGCGGACAGAGCCTCGAGTGATTGGGATCTGATTCGAATCCACAATGAGCAATGCCCAACCCAGTGACAGGAGGATAATCAGTGTAGCGAGCGGACACGGGGGAAGAGTCTGATGGTACGGAGGAAGCGTAGGGATCGAAGGCCATATGGCTTCCGGACCAGGCGCGGGCTCGAGGTGAGGATGGGGAGAAGGAGTTCGGGGACCAATCCATGGTGAAGCGAGCGTATTGTTGAATGTTCGAATGTTCGTCTCGGGTAAACAAGCAAGAGAAGAAGTAAAAAAGTGATGAAGAAGTAATAGAAAGATGATCTATACAAGTTGAATCTATAGGTCACCAGTTTAGAGGCGAGGGAAGAGGCGTATATAAAGCCACGGAAGGTTAACAGCAGGGCTGCTGGACGGGCACAACCGCCGCAAACATGGATGACTGTGGCTGATGAAACGAGAGACCAAATAGGAAAGCAGCCATAAAACGAGAGGAACGATGACGATGGATAACAATGGAATGGAGAGAGTGACCGCCTGGGCACTGCGCGATACAGCAGTTAAACGCCTGCAAAAAAAGACAAGGCAGAATCGGAAGAAACGGAGATGTGTTGAAGCGGTGGACGAATAAAAAAAAAATAATAGACAAAATAAGAATAAAAATAATAAAATACAGAATGGGAAATGGAATAAGTAGAAAAAAATAATAAAAGAATCCGGAGATTACTGTAGAAAATAAAAAGAAGAGGGAATAAAAAAATACTAATAAAATAAAAATAAAAATAAAAAAAGAGAGAAAGAGAGAGGGAGGAAGGAAGGAAGAGGGGTGACCAGACAGCTGGAGCCAGACAGGCAGATAGGCGCGAGTGACAGACAGTAGCCAGGTAGCCCGACAGCCAGAACCGGGTCCAGACGATGCACGATGATTTAGCGCCGGAGAGAACGACAGAAGGGAATTATTCGGGTCATCCGAAAGGGCGTTGACGATTGATTCATTAGGGCAGACGATCACAGCCACGGGCCCTATGGATACAGGACTGGGTTAGCATGATGGCTATACACAATTAAGGAACACTGACAGCCAGTGGTTGTCTTGTACTATATGCAAATATACACAGATCATATCCAAATATCTAAACTATGATCTGTTTGCTGTAAGTATTTCTGTTTTTGTTTTGGCCCTGATGCACCGTACATACAAAACGGGTTTAGCCCTGACCCGGCATTCTGGTAACGTCTTGGCAGTGCGTGTCGCCAAAATGCATTTATCCTTGTTAGTTTGTATTGTTAATTGTTGGTTATGTTGATTGGGATAACAAGGAGAAAAAAAAAATTGACTCATTCACAGCGGATAATGACAGCTGGGCTCTGCAGACAACGGTTGCCAATTTAGGAAGGAGCAAGTGCTTTGGTAGAGCACTCTGTAGTGCTCACAATTTGTATACAATGTACAAAGTAGACATAAGACATCTATGGATATGATTGGATCATATACTTATATTATAGTATACTGGTAGTATACTTTGAGTATTCCAAATAATAAAGTGATGGGTAGAAGTATCCATGGTACGGAGTATGGAGCACCACATCCAGCCTCCACGGTTTGTGCGTATCCATATTACTCTCCGCTGTGGCCCGTCCGCTCCCCACTATCAGTCAATTCTTCCCCTCTTCTCCTTCCTTTTTCCGGTCTTCCTGAGTCATTCTGCCATATCGTCACACATTCCTACCATCACCACCATCAGTTGGTTTCGAGTCTGCTCCGTATTCAGCAGTCAATGCCTCCTCCGTACAGCCATCAGGGCAACCACCCGATCCACCTGGGTGCGCAACTGATCCACCTCGTCGATCACATCCGTCAGTTCAACCACATCTCGACCGGTCTGTTCCGGTGCTGGTCCGCGCGCTTCGGGTTGTCCTCCCGCCTTAGTTTTAGTCCTAAATGCCCTACCAGGGTCGGGCCCTAACGCCGTCGGGGCTTCGTCCCTATCTATAAGCGGGTCGTGGTCGTAACAGTATCTTCTCGTACTTGTGCTCCTTCGTCTTGTTGTAGGGGTGGCGATGGGACGGTGTCGTCGGATGGCTTCGTATGCCCGAATCGAAGCGACAAATGGGAGATGTGTAGCACGGAGTAGGAGAATGCGAACGCGACGGATAGACTCTGCAGGTAGAAAGAGCCGCAAAGGTCGGATGCACAAAAGGGGGATCAGGTTCTGTATTGCATTGTGATTGTTAAAGAGGGTCCAAGTGTGACAGGTTGGTACCCGATATGAGACAGCAATCTACATGGCTCGAAACAGTGGAATAATACTAACCATTGGTGGCATGAAGTAGGTCAGTCGTCGAGAATTACTGCTTTCCAGCACGTAAATAGATAATCTAGTCTTCGGTGTCAGCGATTGGTCCATTGAATTCCAATTCTTTAATTCCGCTCCCGCTTAGTACTCAACTCACTGGAAGAGATATTCCTCGCGCGCATGCGACAGCACCTATCCCGGTTAGCTACATATTTCTGTTATAGCCACGGGATGATAGTGACATACACCCTCCAAACTCATACTCATCAAACTGACCAAAGAGGAAATTAACAGCAAATTCGTCATGGAGACGAAAATCAGCCTGCGAGCATCATTAGCCGTTTTCCCCTCCAAGGACTGGCCACCGCATCCCCAGAAACTCCATCTGCATAGTCCACGCCACAATGGATTCGAGAAAAGAAACGTGATCAAATCCGTATGCGACGATATTCTTTCACACAAAAATAATAAAATGCAGATAGCAGGTAAGAAGTGGCGCACTTACATCAAACCGTAGCCGAAGATCGGGGAAATCTAAGCACATTAGCGCCATCCTCAACGACACACCACAGCCAACCAATCTCCGGACAAATTCCAACCCCGATGCATGACAGCGAAAATGTTCAATAAAATATGCACTTACATCATGAGCAATATCCTATGTGGGCCAATCGATCATGCATTAAGCCACCGTTAGTGAAGAGCTCAACGTGCATCGACAACCAACCAATTTTGCCCGGAATTTGAACGATAGGAAAAGATGCTACGAGAGGAAAAGGGCAGTGAACGCACAAATCCCAAGACGTTTGATCTGCCTTGCGTTAGTATTTTCGTAATGTTAGGATCTGTGTGGCGTTTTTTTTTTTTTTTTTTAACCGCGTACCCAAAGAACACCTTGACCAGGATCCATGACATTTGTCGAAGAGTCAGTCGGTCTCGCGCCAGCATCGTGAACGTTGTTAGGAACCCTGCGAGTGATCAGCAATGGTTGGTATAATTGTCTCTCCACCATGTGGCGCCGTGGCTCAGCAGGTATAGAGTCTCGGGTCTATGCCCTGTACGACTCACTCACCTAAGTACAGCACAATAACTACAGGGATGAAACGGAAGAACGCTTTGGTCTAAAGGGCTCGAAAGTCAGCCTTACTGCTCTCTTGTGCGCTATTGATGTAACTAGGCGTCGGGTACCATTTCTTTCAACACCGGTATCTATGCATAGAAACGTCAGTGGACGATCCAGAAAACGTTCGGACAGGCCGTCGGGCATACCAGACTTCCAAAATAAGAATTCAGACTAACGAGCGAGCAGATTCTGTATTGCGGTCAGTTTACAAACGCCACTAAGCCTTGTCGCAGCCGAACATACCTCGGAACAAGGAACAATGCTTCCAAAGATAGAATATCAAAGGAGATGTCCGTAATACCATCACTCTCCTTTGCCAGTCCCACAACTCCTAGCACTCCATTAGTGAGATGCAACTAACATGACCAGTCCCATGGCACAGAGCACAGTTCAGCTGGCTAAGAGACAGCTGAATGCTGGCGAGGCACAGTGACTCACTTGCAATAACAAAGGCAAGCCCCGTGCCGATGATTCCTAAATTCCAGATCTTCCAGAAATCCATCTGGTAGAACGCTACCCCTGCGTCGGTCATCCCACTCAGCTCGTCGTATGCGAATGCGGCAATCCAGATATACATCAGGGTCTCGAAAACGCCTATCCCCGTGGGCTTTCTTTCTACCAGGACGGCGTAATAGAGGCACAAGAATGAGACGAAGAATCCGGCCTCAAAAGCTTTGCGGTACAGAGGAACTCTCAATCGTGAGTATGGGTCTGCTGTTCTATGAGGAGTCAGTCTGTTGACAATGTCTAGGAGTATCGAAACATACTTTTCGTTGAAGAAGTGCGGTCTCTTTCTTGAATGCACGCTCAGTGAGTCCCAGAATACAATCTCACCATTCCAGATATTATCGATAATCTTTTGGACAACCTTCTGACTGAGAAACTTCTTCGCTTGTGCTATAGTCGCAATCTCGAGAGCATTCAAGCCAAAGAATAGCGAAAGTCTCGCATAAAAAGGATCCTCAGTATCTCCAGCATCTTCGCCCGAGGGAACATCGTCACTTTTCCTTCCAAGAAAGCGAGAGATATACGAAGATCTCCGCAGCGGTGTCCTTTCAATATCATGCGAAGTACCTTGTTCCCCAGTTCTGAAGGCAGCTTCTCTTTCATCCAAGGAGAACGAAGCAGATCTACGCTGGGGACTAGGAATCTCCCACAATAGATACTCGATTTCTTCATCCTGGGTCAGATGACAGAGGAACTGCCAGGCTATATATTCGCAGGCGAATCCACGGCTCTCGTTCACGGCCCAGTCTGTATCACCAGTGTTTTCGAATTGCCATTTTAGGATCCTTGTGCATGTTAGCTGATTACTTCAAATGTCGGATACGTTCTTTCCACGTACATCAAAGCAGCAATTATTAATGGATTGCGCGAGTTGTCCGCCAGGGAATGTACAAGCAACCGGATATCATGACCATGAGGTGACGACCTCAATTGCTCAAATGTATAGGAGACCTCCGGAATTGCCTGACTCAAGTAACTAGTCATAATTCAGTCAGACTATCGACTGTGTAGTAATGGATGATCTTACTTGGATAGCTTTCGAACAACATCAACGAGTGTCTCATCATCCTCAATAACCGGGATATCCGGTTCCTTCTCGGTTGGCCGGGCGGATATATAAGAAGATCTCAGGCTTTCAGAAGCCATGGAGTCCTGTATATCTCAGTGATAATAATACGATGTGTCTAGTCGAAATTAGCAGGAGATCTCGGTTGTAGGCAAACTCCGCTTACCATAGATATATATCTGCTGTTCCATGTAACTGGGGTTGGGTTAGTGAAGCCCCAAGAGAAATTACCTTTTCGGCAGCAAAATAAAAGCATGAGGTCAGAACTTTACTAAACTGAAACAAATACCAAGAAACACACGCCATGCAATGCTTATATCCCTGGCGTTAGTGCAATAGTGTTCCACCAAGTGATGATGAACTGTCCTCGAGTTTCACCACCAAAATGTATTCGACACCAAGACGCTTTATCAGTCTCTTATCCTCCAATAAGATAAGCAATAGACAACCATTCAAAACGTACAAAAATCTACTAAGACTAATCGATCTCAAAGAATGCCATCACACACTCGCCTCACCGCCTCAGATTACCACGTGATTTCATCCCCACGCGTCATCGTCTAACTTCATTCGTCTCCAAGTATCCATCATTTAGTACGACTCGACGATAACAGGTGTCACTGGTTCAATAATACCCGAGACCTGGTTATTGCATTTCATCAAATTGACCATATTCCTGCTGGTCCCAATGTGGATGATGACCATTACCATCCATCCCTCTACCCCCGTGAGATGAAGTGCCATCGACACCATGGGACAAGGATACTCCCTGACAACCCTTTCGGCGGGTTCAGCCGGGATCGATGTGCCCGAGCTGTCCGACCTGGTGTACGAGAAGTCGATGGGCGGGGGCCGGTTCATGAAGAGTATCCGGGCTCGGCAGCGGAATGGCCTGGTTTTTGTAAAGGTAATTATGAAGCCTTATCCGAGCATGAAGCTGGAGCCGTATATTAAGGCTATTAATCGTATGTCTTCTCACTCTCTTGGGGATTCCTGAAGTGGTTGTCTGACAGTGGCCAGAGGAGCGCAAGCTGCTTGCGGATGTGCCAAATTCGTTGAGCTACCAGAGAATCCTGGAAACTGGGACAGGTGGTTATCTTGTTCGACAGTTTATTCACAGCTCTTTGTATGACCGGATAAGGTACGAGCGTGATTGATCCTAGTATTCCAGATTACCCCGCTAACGTGGACAGCACTCGTCCGTTCCTGGAAGACGTTGAGAAGAAATGGATTGCTTTCCAGCTGCTCTGCGCTCTCCGGGACTGCCATTCCCTGGATGTCTTCCACGGTGACATCAAATCAGAAAATGTTCTCGTCACGTCATGGAATTGGCTCTACCTCTCGGACTTTTCGTCCTCTTTCAAGCCAACATTCCTCCCAGAGGACAACCCAGCAGATTTCTCGTTTTACTTCGATACATCTGGGCGACGGACATGTTACTTAGCTCCGGAGCGGTTCCTTGAGACCGGAGAAGAACCGGGTAGCAGGCATGTTAATTGGGCCATGGACATTTTTAGCGCTGGCTGCGTGATTGCAGAACTGTTCTTGGAAGCACCAATATTCACTCTCAGTCAAATGTACAAGTACCGAAAAGGCGAATATAGTCCGGAACATAGCCAGTTGGCCAAGATTGAGGACCCGGAGATTCGGGAATTGATCCTTCATATGATCCAGCTTGAACCGGAATCGAGATACTCCGCAGATGAGTATTTGAACTTCTGGAAGAACAAAGCATTCCCGGAGTACTTCTACAGCTTCTTGCATCAGTACATGTCTCTGATGACAGATCCATCCTCTGGCAGAGCGCAGGTGGACGCTGAGTCGGCGAATAGAGGAGAATCTGATGACAGGATAGAACGCGTCTACTTGGATTTTGATAAGATCTCTTATTTCTTGGGGGAACCGTCCAAACCGCCTAAGGATGGCTCCAACCGTATCGATTCCAGGCTTACTGGTAGCATATTTCCTGTGCAGCTGGATCTGCCGCATTACGGCCATCCAGTTTCAAAGTCTGAAGGATTACAGACGGATGATGGGGTGCTGATATTCTTGACGCTCGTGGTGTCTAATTTACGGAACACAGCCAGAGCATCCGCTCGTATAAAATCCTGCGATATTCTTCTGGCCTTTGCAGAGAGGTTATCAGACGAGGCAAAACTGGATCGCATTCTTCCTTACGTCATGACCATGTTGAATGACCGGACAGATACGGTAAAGGTTGCTGCTATCCGCACTCTTGCTCAGCTTCTCGAGATGGTCCACGTGGTATCTCCTGTCAACGCCTATTTGTTTTCCGAGTATATCTTCCCCAGGATTCAGCCTTTTGTGTCCGGTTCCAGCGCTAACCCCAGCCCCATGGTTCGAGCTGCATATGCATCTTGCATTGCATCATTGGCGCAGTCCTCTCTCAGATTCTTGGACATGATTCAAGTTTTACGGTCCGACGCGCGTTTACCAGCTTTGATTCCAGCTGGAACAGAGCCGAGATGGACTGAAGATGCTACTTACCACAACTTGTACGATGTTGCGAGGATTGACCTCCTTGACTACTTCGAGGCCCATACCAAAGCCCTTCTCACGGACAATGATGCATCTGTCCGCCGTGCCTTCTTAGGGTCAGTGTCTAATCTCTGTATTTTCTTCGGCAACCACAAAACGAATGAGGTGATTCTGAGTCACTTGAATACTTACCTCAATGACCGGGATTGGATCTTGAAATGCGCCTTTTTCGAGGCCGTCATCGGCGTTGCAACTTACGTTGGAAGCACTAGCTTGGAACAATACATTTTGCCGCTGATGGTTCAATCCATGACAGAACCGGAAGAGTTTGTGGTGGAGAGGGTTCTTCGCTCTCTCGCTGCGATGGCAGATGTAGGACTGTTCCAGCGGTCGACGACATGGGATCTTCTCAACATTACTTTGCGATTCCTGGTCCACCCGAGCATTTGGATCCGCGAAGCTGCCGTACACTTCCTTGTTAACTCGACCAAGTTTTTATCCATTGCTGATAAATACTCGATCCTCACGCCGATGATTAAGCCCTTTCTCAAGTTCAACATTGTGGGATTCACGGAGGCCGAAATCCTCGATGCATTGAAGAAACCGATTTCGAGGAACGTGTACGATATGGCTTTTATTTGGGCATCCAAGGTCGAGAGAGGCGTCTTCTGGAAGTCGACCAGTCGTGATAGTTTGTTTAGTCTAGGAGGCAGTGATAGCTATGCTGCTCGAAGCCAGAGACACGCTGGGCTCTCGATGAATTCGCAACCAAAGAACGAAGAGGACGATCAGTGGCTGTCTCGATTGAGGGGTCTGGGAATGAGCTCAGAAGATGAGTTCAAACTGCTCGCACTCCGCGGATACGTTTGGAGGGTATCAATGCGCCAATCAAAAGAAACAACTGCCGAACCGACTTTGAACGACGTCATCCCCCTCACACAGTACGGAGTTACGCCGCAGACGGTCTTCTTCGACAAGAATCAGAATATCAACCCCCGGCGAGGCTCAGTGAGTAGACCTGATAGCGCCAGAAATGGGGAACAGCGGCCGCATACAATCACCGATGCGCTGCTCGATGCTTCAACTACGATTGACAGTGCACCTAATAATCGACGCAAGCACTTGCGGTCAAGAAGCCAAGCGCAGAAAGACACAGCTACGCTGGCAGTCCCGCGACAGGACAATATCCGAGGAGAATCTTCGGCTGCGACATCCCCGATGGCCTCGTCACCAGGTGCTCCTGGGTCACCACCTTCCTCTGATACCGAGCAGAGAATCCTAGGGAGCCGGAATAGTCCCAATAGCCCCACACAGGATAATAGCTCATTGTCACCGGCTGATACAGACCCCGTACTGAAGAACTTGGGCGGTGTGCAGCGAAAATCGAGTGCTATGAGTCTATTGAACCGCAAAGACCAAGTCAAGGCCGATGCCGAGACTAGCATGAGCTCTGCTAATGCGGTTGGCAAAGTTGATTTGCCGTCACAACGGGAACGACAGCAATCACCCCTTTCACTCACGCATGAGAGGAAACCGCTCGAGTTCGAACCGCCACAGTTCCATGCTAATCATTCCTACGGGGGAGACGATCCTACGGTCTTACGATTACTCGACAATGTTTTTTCGGAGAACTATCCCACCGACTTCTTCGATCTGGGTCCGTACGTCAAGGAAGTAGATCCGCGACGCCCAATCAAAAAGGCTAGCGGCCAAGATGCAAACAAGGTCTGGAAACCAGAGGGCGGGCTCGTTGCCATATTCGGCGAACATAGCACTGCTGTAAATCGCATTGCAGTGGCTCCAGATCACGCATTTTTCGTGACTGCATCGGACGACAGCACTGTCAAAATCTGGGATACCACCCGTCTGGAGAAGAACCTGACCCCAAGATCCCGCCAGACCCATCGTCATGCCCCGGGGGCGAAAGTGAAGACATTGACCTTTATCGAAAACACCTATACTTTCTTGAGTGGAGCTACCGACGGGAGTATCAATGCTGTCAAAGTTGACTATCATAATGTTAACGACACCGTCCGGTATGGCAAACTCCAGCTCGTCCGTGATTACCAACTCCCTACGGCTGAAGACGGGTCTCCGGAATACGCCATGTGGATGGAACACTTCCGCGTCGACGCACAGTCAACTCTCCTGATCGCGACCAACACATGCCGAATCTTGGCCTTGGACATGAAAACCATGCTCCCAATCTACTCACTCCACAATCCCGTCCACCACGGCACACCAACCACATTCTGCTGCGACCGCAAACACAATTGGTTACTCGTAGGTACTACGCACGGAATCCTAGATCTCTGGGATCTCCGCTTCCGCGTCCGCCTCAAGGCATGGGGTCTCTCAGGCTCAGGACCAATCCATCGAATACAGGTGCATCCAACCAAAGGACGGGGGCGATGGGTATGTGTCTCCGGCAGCGGAAGCTACGGCAATGAAATCACAATCTGGGACATTGAGAAAATTCGCTGTCGGGAAGTCTACCGTGCAGATTCCCCAAGTACGAATACCACCAGAAATGGCACGCACGCCCACACAATTGCCGGCACCAAAGATTACGAAGCCTGGCACGTCGATGGTGATAGACCAGAAGGCATGCTAAGCCGCTTCGCAACGACCGGTCCGCCATCTTCGGGAATGGAACCCTCCGGCCCTAATAGTGCCAGTCCAGCTGGTATCTGCGCGCTGGTTGTGGGATATGACTCGCCCGACGACGGCAAAGACAACGCACACGGCACGCGCTGCGGGTTCATCGTGTCTGCGGGCTGTGACCGCAAAATCCGCTTCTGGGACCTTGCTCGGCCGGAATTCTCGTCAATCGTCAGCGGCTTAGACCCCGTGTCTGAGAATAACGGCCTAACAGGGAAACCGCGATACGAGCTTTCCCAGCCAAGTCCCAATATTTGTATCACCGCGGAGTATCTGCCCAGCAGTAATTCTTCGGCTGGGGCAGGTAGTAGTGCCGGGACCGGGGCAGGAGGCGGGAGCAAGAGCGGAAGGAAAGGAGCGAGTGGACGTCCGCCACGGAGTACGGTGATTAGTCTACAGCAGCAGCAGTTGCTTAAGAGTCATTTGGACTTTATTCAGGATGTGGCGGTATTGAGGGTGCCGTATGGGATGGTGATTAGTGCTGATCGGGCTGGGATGGTGTATGTATTTCAGTAGTGGCCTGGTTAATAATGATGATGAATATCTATTCAAGTTCTCGTTTATTCGTTATTATCTTGAATAAGTGGATGCACGTCCATGAGTAATTGAATGAAATCTTTTCATAATCAAAACGCTAATGATACTCTAGAACCGCCCAGGTATACTCATCAACTGTGGAGAAAATCACACCCGCCGAAAGCAATTCATCAATAGCCTGTTGCACATCCGCCATAGGAAGCCCCAACTTGGTCGCAATCACCTGCATATGCAAACCCTCATTACTCTGAAACTCGGTCTTGAGCAGGTTAAAAACCCTGCGCGCCACAGGCGACATAGCCGGAAGTCCCTTAGCCTGCGCCGCATAATCCTCTGTACCACCCATCGCAGCATCACCAGCAGCACCCGCACCAGCACCCTCAGCCCCAGCACCACCCGGCGGCCCACGAGCAAAAAACAAATGCACAGCAGCAGCCTCCAGTAAATGCACATGTAACTCATTAATGTTCCCCAAAGGCCGCACACAATGCGCACTAACAAATCGCTTATTCGCAAACGCGCGCATCCGTCCAAAAACCCTTGCATACCCATTCAACTCGACCTGGTCCTTCCCCGGCGCGCCGGGACCCTTCCCATCATCTGTCTCCATGGTGTCCTGCGCCGTGCTCGTGTCGATCCACTGTTTGACTTCGATCTCGCCGGTGCCATCATCGATCTTGTAGGTGACGTTTGTGGTCTGCGTGCTGATGTTGCGGACTTGGCCGATGAAGGTGATGGAGGAGGCGTCGGCGCCGTCGATTTGGTAGTTTGCTTCAGGGTATGGTTGCGAGGCGTCGAGGGCTTGCTTGATTGTGATGGGACGAAGGGTGGTGTTGTTGAGGTCGCCCTATCGTATATTATTAGTATCATGTTTCCATGTTCGAGGTGAGTGAGGGTCAATACCTTTCCTCCTCCTCCCGGACTGGCACTCATCTCGCCAGGCATGAAGCCGCCCCCTCCGAATGAATTACCGTAATCTATATTATCAGCGCGTTCCAGAAACTCTGGTAGGAGCAAAACTTACCCATTTTATGTGTTATTAAAAGTGTGCAATATAAGGTGATGTACACTGCAAACTGAGCTTGATTCCATTTTACCAATTCGGGACGCCAGACGTGTTGGACGCGTCGCGGGGGTGTTTATATTGTTTGCAGCGTTTGGGGTGTTTGGCTAAATATCGGAGGAACTTTGACCCCTCACCGCCCGGGGCTTTTTTTCCATCGCCGAAAAAGTAAAAGTTCAAGATAGACAAGGAGCTTAACGAAGGGGAGATTTTTTCCTGTGAGTTGCTGTAATTGGATTAAAAAGGCTATCGCATTCTTGCTGACAGGTGTGCATACAGTTTGGTTCGAATTTAATCACACAAAATCTCTGTCGACCGATAACGAGTTTTCCGCTTCGCAAGACGATTCATTCAGTCAAAATACTTCTATACGAATAAACAGTCGCGCAGATAAACCAATATGCCGCGTCGCGCGGCATCTCCAGCAGCGTCGGAGAATGAATTTGATATTACCAATGCTCTCTTCCAGCACGATGGCGACTCCGACAACGAGCAGACCGTGACAGCGCCGAAGAAGCAACAGAAGAAAGTACCAACTCATAACCTCGATTTCCTGGGAGCAGAGATCAACGGCGACGATGATGAAGACGATGAGGCGTTCATCGCGGCGCAGCAGACATCGGCGAACCGTAAAGGCGCGAACCTCAAGGGCCGTACCGTGAAGAAAGGTGGTGGTTTCCAGGCGATGGGTTTGAATGCGAATCTGTTGAAGGCTATCACTCGGAAGGGCTTCTCGGTTCCGACTCCGATTCAGCGCAAGACGATCCCCACGATTATGGATGATCAGGATGTGGTTGGTATGGCTCGGACGGGTTCGGGAAAAACGGCCGCCTTCGTTATTCCCATGATTCAGAAACTCAGGAGCCACAGCACCCAGGTCGGAGCAAGAGGGCTAATTATGTCTCCGTCGCGTGAATTGGCGCTGCAGACATTGAAGGTTGTCAAGGAGTTGGGCCGCGGGACGGATCTGAAGTGTGTTTTGCTAGTTGGTGGTGACAGCTTGGAAGACCAATTCTCCATGATGGCCAGTAACCCTGACATTGTCATCGCCACACCTGGTCGTTTCTTGCATTTGAAAGTGGAAATGGAGCTCGACCTGTCGAGTATCAAGTATGTGGTGTTTGATGAAGCCGACCGTCTTTTCGAAATGGGTTTCGCTGCTCAGTTGACGGAGATTCTGCACGGCCTTCCCTTCACTCGCCAGACGCTGCTATTCTCTGCTACATTGCCCAAGTCTTTGGTGGAGTTTGCCCGTGCTGGTTTGCAGGAGCCTACTCTTATCCGTTTGGACACTGAGAGTAAGGTATCTCCGGATCTGCAGAGTGCATTCTTCTCTATCAAGAGTGCGGATAAAGAGGGTGCTCTGCTTCACGTTCTACACGAGGTCATAAAAATGCCAACTGGGCCGACTGGTGTTGCGCAAGCACTGGCCGAAGACGATGATGAATCCCATCACAGCAAGAAGCGCAAGCGTCCGCGGTTCAACAATGCTGTTAACAAGGAGTCGCCCACACAGCACTCGACTATCGTCTTCGCAGCGACCAAGCATCACGTCGACTATCTGGCGAATCTACTAAAAGAAGCCGGTTTTGCAGTGTCCTACGCATATGGTGCTCTGGATCAAACAGCACGAAAGATCCAAGTCCAGAATTTCCGGACAGGTGCTTCGAACATCCTGGTTGTCACCGACGTCGCCGCTCGTGGTATCGATATTCCCATTCTAGCCAATGTCATCAACTACGACTTCCCCTCCCAACCCAAAATCTTCGTTCACCGTGTTGGTCGTACGGCTCGTGCGGGTAAGAAGGGTTGGAGTTACAGCTTGGTCCGTGATTCGGACGCCCCCTACCTGCTCGACCTGCAGCTCTTTCTCGGACGGAAACTGGTTCTTGGTCGGGAGAATGCCGGAAAAGCGAACTTTGCAGAGGACGTTGTTGTCGGTGCGCTTCCTCGTGATGGCCTTTCACGGAGTTGCGAGTGGGTGAACAAAGTTCTGGACGAGGATGACGATATCTTCGCCCAGCGTGGGGTTGCCGCCAAGGGTGAGAAGCTTTACATCCGCACAAGGAATTCTGCTTCTCTGGAGAGTGCCAAGCGGGCGAAGGAAGTCGTAACGTCTGACGCCTGGAGTTCCATCCATGCCCTCTTCAACGACGAAAGCAGTAACCTCGAAGCAGTGCGGGAACAAATGCTCGCGCGGATCGGAGGCTACCGCCCACAGGAGACCATCTTCGAAGCGAACAACCGACGAAACGGCAAGACTGCCGAGAGCGACGAGACAATCGACACGATCAAGCGCATCCGCACTTCCCGGGATAACAAGAAGAGACGTGCAGAGACAGCTACTGGGACATCAGAATTCGTCGACAGCTCTCTCAAAGAAGGCACCACAGCCGGCAAGACCGATGAAGACGCTCCCCTCGAAAACGAAGACGAAGACGAAGCCGATGGCGTCGCCGATAACATGTCCCTAGCTGACGATTCCGACCTCGAAGTCACCTTCTCCTCCTACTCCCAACAACCCAACGACACCTCCAAGCCTACCGCCGCCTCCTTCCAAAACCCCGATTACTTCATGTCCTACACCCCCACCAACGCCAACCTCGCCGAAGACCGCGGCTACGGCGTGCACTCCGGCACAAATGTCAACTTCGCGCAAGCCTCGCGCAGTGCAATGATGGACATCGGCGGCGACGAAGGTGCCAAGGGCATCGGCGAGCCACGCACCCAACTCCGCTGGGACAAGCGGCACAAGAAATACGTCGCCCGTCAGAATGACGAAGACGGCTCCAAGGGTTCTCGTCTCGTCCGTGGAGAATCCGGCGCCAAGATTGCCGCATCGTTCCGCAGCGGACGTTTCGACGCGTGGAAAAAGGGCAAGCGACTCGGCCGTCTACCGCGTGTTGGCGAGGCCGAGGCACCCAATCTTGCTGCTGGTGCGCATATGGGTGGTGGACGTCGCTACAGACATAACAAGGAGCAGGCGCCCAAGGCTGCGGATCCGTTGCGTGGTGACTACGAGAAGAGGAAGAAGCGGTTTGACGCGGCTAAGGAGAGGACGTTGGCTAAGGCGGGCGGTGCGGCGTTCAAGGGGAAGAGTGAGATTAATAGTACGGATGATATTCGCAAGACGAGGAAGCTTGAACAGAGGAGGAAGGAGAAGAACGCGAGGCCTTCGAAGAAGAAGTAGTTTGATTGTTCTTGGTTGTATATACTTTGGGATACACCTGGTTGTTCGTGGATAGAATAAAAAGTGTACACTGTACGATGCTGCTCTAGACCTGATTGTAGGCCTTGATACCCTTATATTTGCGACTCTTCTACGAGGTAGATTTTTATCCTTAGCCAACTAATCAAGTACAGAGTACTACAAACCACCCGGCACCAAACACATCGGATTGAATGAGGATTTGCCTCGAGGCCAGAATCGCCTAACGGTATCAGTTAACCCAACGAGTTATGCGAAATAGGATAGACTGAATCCCTACCGTGAATGTTCGGAGCATGGATGGCAGGTCGGCAGAAAGGCTTCTTACTGCCTGGATAGACGGGTATTTCTGGACGGCCAATGGCCTCGAATAGTCTGCATACTTCCACTTGAATTCATACATACGAAAAGGACAGAATATTTCAATTCATAGAGTACTATTGTTCACATCGCCGCTAGCCGCTACAACTATGTGCTTATATATGCATGACCAAAAGCAATCCAAGATAGCCGATGGATTAACTTGCATAAATACGAACATGATCAACGACAGGGATCTTCCCTTCGCTTATCTGGATCTGAGACATGTTGCATTTTTCCTGGGGAATACAAATAGCTTGCGGGGAATGAGTTGTATTGTACTCTATACTTGTACAGAGTACGGGGGTGGTATGTACATGGTAGAATAGAATCCTGAAAGAACATTGTGGAATCTTCTCGCATGATCAGTCAAATAAGATGGACTCGTGAATAAATTTATAACTCCGGCTTCTGGAATGGTGAGTGCAGGTTGGTGTTAATCACTCGGAAATCGAACTCGTCACATCCTCACCGACAGTTACTTTCGTATGTATATTGAACTGCATGGCCCCCGTACTCGACATGTTCTGTAAGTGACTGGTCACTGCCTACCGACAAGCAGTCATTGCTTCCATTCTTGGAATAATTCGTTATTCGTCCTCGATGCCTTTCTCGCCCGAATAACTATCGCTTGACGCGGGAGCATCCTGGGAGCTATTCCTTGATATCGGATACGACGGTGTCTTTCTCAATTGGTCTGCTGCAACTTCAGCCCGGCAATAGATCCCGAGTACTGTGGCGAGTTGCACAACTGGTGCTGCGAACAGGCAGATATGTTCCAAGGTAAAAGCTACGTACAGGTATGTATACTACGGACCGGATCGACTGACAGGTCCGTGCGGTCCGAGAGTCTGGGAGAGAAGAAGAAGAAGAAGAAGAAGAAGAAGAAGAAGAAGAAGCAAATCCTCTATGCATATGTACTTCGTACAGCGTACGGAGTACTTCGGACCTCCAACACAGCCGCTCCGTGATTATTGCCATCCAGTCGGTGGTTAGCGGAAGCAGCACGGTCCGGCAAAATGACGAGGGCTGCTCGAGTGTGGCGACGTCCCAGGGTAATTTGGATGTTTCTTCCAAAGTGTTGTGAGGCGAGATCCGAGCAAGGATACTGCGGGTTCATGCAATGCAATGCGATGCTACATCTCCATAATTCTGCTAGTTGCATCGATATAACTTTGTAGTATGCCAGCTATGTTGCATTTGATCAATATATATGTACGTATACGTGAGCGGACTATGTGAACGTCTGTCAGGATAGCTGAAGGGAAATCGTGCGAGTATGATGACTTGTGTCTTTAGTATGATTCTCACCGTCAGCTTGCGATCTCAGCTCTTTGTTGCCCTTACCTTCTCCTTCTCTTTCATTCGTAAGCCCCATTCAGCTGCAGCTCTCTGCATAGCAATGAACATGGACTATCATGGTAGCCATGGTCACACCGACGCTACTAGCTTCCCAATGGACTGGGAGGTGTTGCTGGACTCGCGCATCCGTGTGAGCACATTATGGCGATCCATGTGCCAGGTTGTTCTAGTTCAGCCACGGACTGCGCTATTGCCACTTGCACATAAGCTGAACTACCATCCGCATTGGTATGGCAAAGTACGGAGTATGTACGGAGTCAGATACCAGTAGGAAAGCAACATCATGCAGTACACCGGCATAGGCTTTACGGCGCAGTCACTCCGACTCTTTGAGTCCATGATAGCACCAAAGACGCAAAGCGTTGCAGACTTTCCCTCTCTCAATCCTCCGTAGCAATTTCGCCAAGCAGACTGAGTTGTGACATAAGACCCTTTCGGAGGATTTGTCTGTGGAAAAGGAAAAGGATCAGCATCTCTCCGGGTCGAGTCCATCGCGTAGTACAATCTAATAGTCTGTATCACACCAAACTGAAGTAATCTGTCCTTCTGGACTCACAGTAGACATTCCGTTGACATTAGGGACGGTGAATTTTCCAGCACGCCCCTTAATCCGCCATCTGGAGCCGAAGCTGGGTCCATCGGAGAGACTAGGGTGATTTAACCAGGCGCCGAATTGACTCTAGAAATATCCGGCTGGGCGAGAATGGGCGTTGAGAGGCAGCGCCAATCCATTCCAACCCCGGGTCTGAAGCCAATGAATTCGTCACAATAGTGTCTTGATAGTTGCGGCTCACATGACAAATCCAGTAGGATCGATCTTTTCCTCTCCGGGAGATGCGTGTTTCCGAATGGGGTTAGAGATGCTAAACCGGTTTGGGAAGGCTTCATCTCCGTAGTACTCGGAGGTAGCTCTATCTCCCTTACGGAGAGCTTCAGATGAGAAAATAGTACTGAATACTACTACGAAGAAGCAGCAATGCAGCCAGCCATGGATTGGGCATGTGGATGCATGATGATTGTCAGCTCCAGCTCTCTGCAGAAAGGTTGGCATCCAACGCATGATGACTTGACCGACAGACTTGGCAGCAAAAGATAGCAAGATCTTGCCAATCCTTCCAGTCTAGCATGACGCTACGGCATTTGGGATTACCACCATATCTAATCTGGCATTTGGGATTACCACCATATCTAATCTGGCATTTGGCGTCCCCCGAACTATCGACTCTCCTACTGGGGCCTAGTAGGTAGATCGTGTTGGTCTTGCGCCGCGGCTTGCGTGAATCATGATGAATGCGCATTTCAGTGCATGTTACTGGATACATAGTCGAGAGGTCATTCTTTTCTTTCCAGAGGGGCTGTCCAATCCGAATAATGATTTCCGCTGCTATGCACCATCTGCTGCCCCCTTGCTGTACTCCGCGTACTATGGCGTGTTCCATAGGAAGAATTCTGTTTAAATATTTTCTAGCCGCGAAATGGAGGTTCGGTGGTGACCGGGCAATCTTGTTCTCTTTTTCGAAAAGGCTCTAGGATTCCGCTCCGTACGATATAGACAGTAGAACCGGAATTCATCCATATACAGGACCCGGGAAAAAGAAAAGAAAAAGAAGAAAAATGCCAATGACAACACAAAGACAGTAGGCAATTCCCCGAGAGACTCGGCGTAAACCGATGGAATGATCAGGAGTATTTCCAGTAACATTCATCCTTTGAAACTCTTACAAAACATGATTTACGTGCACTGGACTCCTAATGCACACGGCAGCCATAACCGTTGACCCTTAGCTTTAGTGAACCCGTCACTCAATCAATTCGGTGTTGATCGCTGTGGCCCTTCCGTTCGATCAGCTCCATTGCTCCGTGCTAGATGTGGATCTTATCAGACGGCCCGAATGGGTTATTGTGCAATAGTCGGAAAAAAGAGTCATTTTTCTCCTCCCATGAAATCTCGCGATTTCTGACAATAATGCCCGGATGGAGCTAGGGAGAAGGAGAATTCAACCGGTAATCGGAGTCCGTTAACCAGGAGGTTGATCATGGTCCCCTCTCCGGAAGATCACAACGCCTGAAATTTTCCTACCGTCCCAATTTTCATTTTTGCCCCCCTTTTGCATCATAAGCCCCAATGACGAGCTACGGAGTATGCACATAGTAAAGCGGTACACTAACAAGGAGAAAAAAGACCCCTTTACGGACTACACCGTTGAATCTGACAACGGCGGACGGTGCAACTCAAAGCTCATGTGATGCCCAGCCATCCGGACTAAGCGCCTGCAGCTGTCTGATACCTCTGGATGAGACTTATTTGGAATCTCTAATGTACCATGCCTAAACCGGCTTTACACTGTGGAGGCTTTGCTGGACCCATAGAGCTCCGCGTGTCTCATTTTCTTCACTGTTGTTCCTTTTATCTAATTGTTCCGAGGCCGTTTACCCAAGCTGTTGGATTCAGGGACTCGATACCCTGTAATGGAGTGTACCATGATGCAGTCGCGAATACGTTCAAAGTCAGATGTACTCCGTACAAAGATGCTCAGGTAGACCAACCCGGCAGTGCTACAATATGGTGGTGGGTCATTCTCAGCAACGCGCCACGGAACCGCTGCGGAGAAATAAAATGTGCACATAAGTGTTGTCTTGCTCGGCCGATTCTCGTCCTGGCGTCACAGTCACACGAAAAAGAAAAAAAAAAAACTCTCTCAAATCCACCTGTCAGGCAGCATATTTTGGGTCTTTCAGTATTTTATTAACTCGACAGGTCTTGGGGGGTGCGAAGACGCCGAACTAGGTTTTCGGGGGCTGATCATAGGGACCCATGCCCCTGGGTCTCCCTATTGATTGTGTCTCCCCGAGAGTGACATATGTACCCGGCGTCCCATATTCTACGGTGATGCTTCGGAAAAAGGATTCAGATCGTCGAAACCTTGATGTCATTCCTTCGAGGATGGACGTACTGCACTTGTAGACAGCATGGAGTAGAAATCACCAGACCCGCATGGGATAGAGAGCCGCATACTGGCTGGGGCCAGAGGACAACGAGTTTCCGAATGACCGGGAAAGCTGCGATGCTGCGTCTTATTGCAACAGAATCCGGGACAGGATACACGCATCCCTCCCCTCCAATTCTCCAAAAAAGAAAAAGGAAAAAAGAGGGGAAGCGCTCCAATCAGAATGTCCCGAGACCAGGAGTTCGCTGCTGATTGAAGGGACTCAAGAAAAACCCAGGAGAATTAAGCATATGCTTTAAAAGCAACAGCCTATGGACCGAACCATTCAATTCTCATTCGTCACGAGCGGATATCACTCGGGTCTGAGTGGTCTCGGTGGTCTGAATAGGAAGAAACTCCAGGATGTTGTTATTATTATTAAAATGTATTATTGTTCCCTGGTCGAAGTATGTATGCCCGGTGACCTCGACGAGAAATAAAAAGAAAAATAAAACGAAGAAAAAAAATGCTCCTATTCCACCAGATCACCCAGGAATGCTCATCCTTGCCGAGGAACTATTGCCAATGGCCGGCGGGCGCCGGCGTCGATCTGTGTCTCTCGCCTTGCTTCAGCAGTTCTTCCTCCCCCGGTCTAGCTCTCCTGATTTGCTCCCCATGCGGACTTGCTTCATGTCACCATCCCAATTGAGTCCATCTGCATAGTAGACGGGAGTACGGAGTATAGAGAGATAGATACTGTACGCATGTAATCCTTCCACCGTGGAGGTGCAGCCACATCCACCTCCGTCCCCGTCTCCATAGTCTACAGACCGGGCCACTTTACTATACAGTATTATTATGGCCCGGGCTTTTCTTTTCTATTTTTCTTCTAGCCCCTCTCCCTTTTCATCTACTACAGAGTACTAGTCCACTTTTTGCGACGGGTATCATTGACTTGGACCGTGGCATTCATTCCGAATTGGTCGTCTCCAATACCGGAAGACTGCTCTGTACGGAGCACTACTGAAGGGGAAAAAGTGAGCATTACAGAATAATTCAGGGAAGACGAATAATACAATATTTTTTTTTTTTTTTCACTTTTTCTTTTTCTCTCAAAATTATACTATTTGGCGATCCTTCGACGAACCCACTCCCGGTATGGAACCGTCTGAAGATCGAGCTTATTGGACTGGGTCCCCGGAGGATTGGAAGCATATTGACTCCTCCTATTCTATCCACTCACAGAAGGCAGGCAGGAAAAGGTAGGCGAAAAAGAAAAAAAAAATTAGTCTCGCAGAAGCTATGGGAACAATACAAACTGCCGTACTTCCTGAATGGGAAGAGGAGGAGGGGAGGATCCCCATTCGAGATCTGCCCGGATGGAGATCAAGTCTATCGGTTGCTAGTCTCAGTGACTTTGGCCACTTACTCCTCTTATACTTTAAACTTAGCATTTTTCCGTTCTACTGCGAAAATGGATGTATGACCATCCATCACTTAACCCGTTTTTCCCTTTCCCCTCCCCTTCTCGACCTTTGCTCTCGCTGTGCTGCAGGTATAAGCGTCGTCGATAACCTGCAAGACGATAGCTGACATTGCTAGAGGCCAATACCGTTGCCGGAGATCCCTCCCTTTTTTATATTCCCTTTTCCTTGTCGCAGATTCAAAAAAAAAAGAGTATACCGACCACCGGATTCTTGCTTCAGGAAAGAGAGGCCATCTCTCCGATTACTTCCGGTTTTTCTTTTGCTCTAAATCTGTTTCCTTTTTTACTTTTAATCTCCTCTTTTTGGGGAGATCATAAAATAAGGTCTTTCGTCCCACCGATATCCTGTGACTCCGGTATAGTTCACCGTTTTTTACTCTTTGGCTGCATCTTCTGTGCATACAGAGTTGGACGTGTTCGCCTATAAAGACAATTAACGTGCATTTATTTTTGCTTCGAGAAGGTAAGGTATAGCGTCCTTTTCTCGGGACGTAAGGCCCTTTTTTATTTTATTTTATTATTTGTGCTTCTTTTATTATCTTCCACTACTGGTCTGCACTCTGCGCTGTCTCTTCCCTAGCTCCATTGATTGCCCTGTGCTGCAATAAATCGACACCGGCATGGGGGCCATCGGAGCTCCAGATGGGGAAAATAGTGCATACATAGTCACCATATACTGTCATCCTGATCCGGGGGCGTCTGGCCGCTGACCGACGGACCCTTCCTTATGTGACTGCTCCAATCGTGGATCTTCAGACTGACATATATTATAAGCTCCTTTAGTCTCCTTGATTCCGAAGCATCAGGATAAAAACTCTCGATTCATTGACGGGAGGAACCTGACATTACTGCCAACCACGGAGAGATTTCGCTGCGAGGGCTGGATATGCTGTGACTGTGTCTCTCCTGTCAGCATTTTGTGAATTCACCATCCCTTCTTCTTTCTCCTCACTTCGTGTCAAGTGTCTTGTTTTATTCCTCTGTGTTCTGCTGCCAGATGCAATCCTTAATTCTCCCTCCTGCCCCCTTCGTCACGACGCCCCAGTTCGGACTGCCCAGGTTTAATTCGAGCCCGGAGAGGTTCCCGTTGGATCGATCTTGTTCAACTCATGCTCGAGGGTACAGCCCTCGGGCCCTTCCACTCCCTCGCCCTATGTCTGACTCGGTTGGTGGTGACGATTCGTTGGATATCTCGGGCCATGCAAGACGTTCAGGACATCCAGAGCTTCCTCAGCCGTTAACTACGACCACGGGTGTGTCGAGTGCTATCGGCGCTCCGACGTCGTCCATGGCTGCGTCGACTCGGGAGCATGCCCAGCCACCGCTTGCTTATCATGATCCGTCAGCCCCAAGATGGCCACCGTCGTTTGGTCCGCAAGGCGTTTCGCAGCCTGAAATGTCGTATCCGCCTGCCAACCCGACTACTACGTCCCCTGGATCAGCATCGAGAAATCTGACCCAGAAACCGACCCGGCGTACAAAGGCTCATGTGGCGTCTGCGTGTGTCAATTGCAAGAAGAAGCATCTTGGTTGTGATTCCGCACGGCCGTGTCGGCGGTGTGTTCTGTCTGGCAAATCTTCGACTTGCGTTGATGTTACGCATAAGAAACGAGGACGGCCGCCGCTCAAGGCCGAGGAAGCCTCTCTAAGACCGTATAGCACGCGGTTCGACCATGCAGCGTCAGGAGACCAGGCTTCGCAGACCCGACGTTCCCTACACAGAACCACCGGTTCTCGCGAGATCCGTCCCGTGACGGACCTGCAAATGCCTGCGCACCCAGGATCAATGGGACTGCCACCCCAGAGATGGTCGACCTCGATGTTCAACCCTCAAGTGGTCGATCCTGCATTGGCGATGCCAGGAAACCCGGGGCACAGGAGGTTCTCTTCAGCGGGATCGATACAGCCGTTGGGAGGAGCCCCGCCACCACCCGGATACGTTCCCATGGCCGGACCCCTTAGCCCCGTTTTCGGAGGAAGCCGTATGCCCCCAGTCATGGGAAGACCACCGTCGTCCTACGCGAACCAGCCCTTCCAACCGCAACCCACCTCCCCGCCAACATACCAACCCATCTACGGCGGCTCGCCATACATGAGCCGCCAGTCGATGGGCGAATCACCCCTCTCGCGAGACCCCCAAGACACCTACCTCGAGTCCCCAGTTCGGCTCCCCCCAATTTTTCCCCCGATGCCAAGCGCAGGTGCAAGCCCCCCAGGCCAGAGCCACCGACTGAGCGACCCCTTCCCGCCGTCCTGGTCCCCGCGCACCCGCGAGGACCTCCCTCCCCCAATGGTCCAACACCAACACCACCCGAGTCTCATGGACCCCGTCTCGCCTCACACGCAGACCCACCATTACCACCCTGCTCCTACCGACTTCAACTTCCCTCAGCAGCAGGCCCTCCCGCGACCGCCAGAGTCCATCATCCCCGCGCACCGGCACTCGGTCCACTTGCCTTCGTCCAGCACACATGCACATGCACACGCACAAGCAAGGGATGAACCGCAGTCCGGGGCGGAGGGCGAAAGTGGCGATGGAAAGCCCACCAAGCGTCGAAAGATGGCCTTGGATGATATGGTTAATGATTAAACCATTCGTTGGCTGTTGTTGTCGTTGACAATTTGCATTCTTCACCGCTCCGGAGACTGGGGCCGAGGAGTTATTTTTGTAGCTGGATCTACAGCTGTAGATGGTTTTAATGTCTCTCTTTGGTTTCTTTTTTTTTGTCTTTGCCTTGCTAATATTTGTTTCGTTGCTTTTGTCATGGTTCTCGATGATCTGCACTAACACTATCTTTACTGTCGACTCGATTCTCTCCACTGCTGGATGTGAGGTGTCCACCATTATTTCCTTTGTGATCTCTTCCCTTTGTCTACTCTCTATATTTCCTTTGTTTGGCTATGACTCTTCTCACATCTCACTTTCTGACATGATACACCTCACATCACCCACACCCAGCATACCTCACCTACTATGTCACTTCGCTCTGGCTTGCTCGCTTAGGATACCCAATGACTCGTTATTTCTGGGATTGTGTTGAACTTTACTCTCGACTCGTTTTATATTGACTATAGCATTACGGAGTCATCGGGGTTTTGGCACCGACGGCGTTGGGTTGACGTCCATTCGTTCTTTTGTTTACTTGCTTCCTTGCTGCTGTTGCTTTTGATTCTACTTTTTTTTTTTTTTTTTTTTTTTTTTTTTTTTTTTTTT
>NW_024467304.1:58213-87037 GCF_000600275.1 Aspergillus ruber CBS 135680
CTTTTCTTAGTTTGGTCCAAACGATAGCGCACACGTTGATTATTCTATTGTTATTCGCGTGTTAGCGGCTCAGATTAACTACTGCATGAGCCCAGAGCGTTAACTATCTCGTGGATAGTTATAAGGAGTTGAGTGGGGATGCGATGGACACATTAGTGTTGGTGAGGAATATGTTGTTTTTTGCAATTTTTTTTTTTTTTTTTTTTTTTTTTTTTCTTTCTTTTTTGGTTGATGCATCTGCTTGCTCTTGTCTTGCATTTACGTTTGAAAATCTTTTTTGTAAAGATATGTGTATATGGTATACATGTTGGGATATAGGTTAGACTTGCCGTATGTTTAATATCAGTGATTTTAGATGTTATATTTTTGACTCGAAATATTGTAGACGGGTATCAAAAGAATAGCCACATCCCTACTCTCTTCATCCCCCTTGCTATTTTACCTCCTCTCTCCCCTCCACCAAAGCGCCTCCACAAGCCTCTATAACCCTGCTGCACATCCTGACCTTCCTCAACCCCATTCACACCCTCCCGACCCAAATCATACCGATCTGTAACCAAATCCATAACCCCTCTCCTCACAAACCTCGTCCTCTTAAACACCTTCCAAGCCAAAAACATCCCAAGCATAATCGGAATCTCGATATAAAATGACACAAAATCAACGACCTTGAAGCTGGGACTAAAACAACTCCACCCCTGCACCAATATAAGCACGATATTCAACCCTGCCGCGACAATAGGGCCGTACGGATATGTCCAGTTCTTGAAGGGCAAGAGGTGCTCGAGGTTCTGGTGTTTAATGGCGGAACGGAAACGTAGCGAGGATATACAGATGCAGGCCCAGGAGAGTTGGTTCGAGACGCCGACGATATCCTGCAGCCAGGACCAGAGTTGTCCCGCGCCGATGTAGCTTGCTCCGAAGCAGAGGCCGCTGATTAGGGATGTTGAGAGCACGGCTACCCAGGGGATTTGGAAGCGGTTGAGGTGGCCGAAGAAACTCGGGGCGTAGCCGTCGACCGCCAGTGAGTAGAGGAGGCGGGAGCCAGCGAAGAGTGCGTGGTTGGCTGCTGAGATGGCACTGGTCATCAATACGGCGTTAATGAAGCTTCCTGCGACCGCGGAGCCGACTTGTGTGAAGACGATTGTGAAGGGGCTTGTGGCGGTTTTGCCGTCGGAGAGACCCGGGTAGGTGTAGGGGACGTTTAGGGCGATAATGATGATGGAAACGATGTAGAAGAGGATGATCCGCCAGAAGACATTGCGGACGACTTGGGGGAGGTTCTTGGAGGGGTCTTTTGTCTCTCCGGCTGTGACTGCGATGGATTCGGTGCCGCCGCTGAGAGTGTCAGTCAATCGACCTAAGTTCTCGAATGAAATGACTTACTAGGCAAACGAGGCCGTGACAAAGACCGATGCAAAGCCACCAATTCCACCGACGAACGGAGCATCGCCAGTGTAGAAGAATTTGTCTCCGATGTACTTGTGATCCGTATTTCCACCACAATTGACAACAATTCCAATGATGATAAAGATCTTTCGGGGTTAGAATCGTCTTCCATCGTTCAAAGATGGTGAACATACCACAATAGTCACGACCTTGAGCAAACTGAGCCAATACTCGACCTGTTACAGTTAGTTCTGTTCTCTTGACCCAGAGGAATGGTCTTACCTCTCCATAAACCTTGACGGACAAGACATTCAACGCAATCACAACCACGAGGAATATCAAGCTAATCGCCCAGCCCGGAAAATTCTCTGTCCAGAATTCAAGCAACAGCTGCAGCGCGATAACATCCGACGCCGTGGATACGGCATCATTGAACCAGTAGTTCCACGTCAACGCAAACCCAAGTGCATCATCAACGAACCGCCTAGCATAGTTAGCCAACCTCCCCCAGATGCTGGCATAGGCAGCTCACCCCGCAAAAGTACAAAAAGACCCCGCAACCGGAACAAAAGCCGCCATCTCACCTAGACACAGCATCGTCACAAAGACAATCCCCCCGCATATAGCGTATGCAATGAGCATCGACGCCGGCCCACCGGTTGCCAATGCCTTGCCCGTTCCGAGAAATAAACCAGTTCCAATGGTCCCTCCGATAGCAATCATTTGAACCTGGCGGGCCGACAAATTGCGGGCCAGTTTATCCGCGTTGACATGATTGCTGGGGTTGTGGGGATCCGGGGAAATTTCCGATGTCTGTGGGTGCTGCTTTTCGACGTCGCGGACCGTCATTTTGCCTGGTGATTGGAGGTGATGGGGTGTCAATGAATCGCATGCAGGCCCTGAAAATCATGGTAATTATGTCAGTTGATGATTTTTAGATATGCGCGATAATGATGAAGGATTGTGTGGTTGACAGCGATGGTGTCAGATCCGGTGGAGATGAGGAAATCCCGTCTTCGGGAAGGAGAGCATGTGACTGGTAGTCTAATCTTGAGAACGGACAGTTCCGACTGAATACATTATGATCAGCTATTAACAGTAGCTGGCAACCCTGATTGTAAGTTGAAGAGTTGAAGTAGGGCTACGAGTAGGATATCTGCCAGTACCACGGTTCACAACAACGGCATTGAAATATGCAGGTACAGCTTTGCCTCAGTATATAGATCACTCAGCATATACTCCGATCCTTCGGGCTATACCAGATCCTTCTATCGCCGGTTAAGGGTCCAAAAGACCTGGCCAATCGGGGAAGAATGCGGTCTAGTCTGATCTCGTTCCCGATCAGGTCCAGGTCCACCTTCCTCATTTGGATTCTATGGTGCATACACAGTAAACCGGGTGCTGGTTGCCATTGGTTTGAGAATTGAACTTGGAATTCCAGATGGCATATGGAAAGTTGTAAACGAATTATTTTATCTATGTACAATGCTATGGAACAACCAATGCTGAGATATCCTTTTTCGCTCGAACAGATAGAAAACATTCGACATCGACATCGATATCGACATGAACAAAGTATACGAAGAAACCAACCATAAAACGCACAATATATACCACAAATCACCCAAGCAATCCACTGGCAAGCGCTTCCAAATCCTCCAGTGTCTGGACCTTTTCTGGCTCCACCTTCTTGTCGGATTTTTTGCTCTTCTTGGGCCGAGGCTCTTCCTCCTCTTCGCTCTCGGATTCGGCAAATTGCACACGCTTCTTGCTTGGACGCTTCTCCTTTTCGTCCTCCGCATCTTGATATCTGTCGTCGTCGCTGTAGCCACCGAGGTCCTCCATGGGTCCGACGAAGGGCAGTTCCCCACCAGTCTCGACGCCCATTTCCTCCGCCTCGAGCTCGCGCTCGCGAGCCTTGCGCTTCTCTTTCTTCTCGCGCTTCTTCTGCTTCGCCAGTGCCTTGTCCTGGATATCTGCCTGTTGCGTGCGCTCTGCCTCTTCGGCAAGGAACTTGGCCATTTGATCCTTAGCGGCGCCGCGGGCCTGGAAGTCCTTCTCGTCTTCCATTTCGTAGAGTTCGTGTGCGTTGCCTTCGTCGTCGTAGATGAGTTTCGTGCCCTTGCCTTTGAATTTGAGGAGTTTCTTCTTGGATTGGAGGAGTTTTTCGCGGCGTTTCGAGTCGATGACGAGGGGGTTGTCTTCGCGGCCGTCGACGTTGACCACCTTGACGTCCTTGCCTTCTCCTCCCTCATCGTCGGAACCAACATCCAGATCCTTGTCGCCGGCTTCAAAGCGGCGCTTGACGGACAGGAAATCGTCATCTTCGTCGGCGTCAGCGGTAGCGGACTTCTCACCAACAGCTGTGCCGTCGTCGTTGATGAGCCTCGAGTAGTGACCCGCCAGAACATCCTGGTTGCGACGCTCGAACATCCGATCATACTTGGTGCGAACCTGCTGTTCGTCCTTCTTCTTCTGCTTCTTCTCTCCGCTTTCGTCTTCGGAGCTTTCGTCGCTAGACAGATTATTGAGGCCTCGTGGGGCGTTCTTGCGGTCCTTGGTGTCGTCTCCCTTGATGAACTTGATACGCGGTGCTCCAGGTAGACCCATACTGCCCGCAAATTCATCCAGCGAAAGCTCCTTTAGCTTGAACACTTCCTTGTCTTTCTGTAGGTGGATCGACTTCACGTAAGCAATGAACGCCTTTTGTCCCAGGTATTTCAATTCTGGATCCTTGAAGCACATGTTCTGTAGTTGATCCTTGATGCTCTGTTGTTTGTTGGCTTTGACGTTAATCCGCTCCACCTTGACCTTCTTCTGCTCGAGTCGCTTCAACATGCCTGCTTCCTCACTGGGCTCCAGGAAAATAACGGCGCGACCATCACGTTCGTACCGTGCTGTTCGTCCAACACGGTGGATATACGTATCAGAATCTTCCGGACAATCCAACTGGATGACCCAGTCCACAGCTGGGAAATCCAACCCACGTGCCGCAATATCCGTAGCAAACAAAACAGCCTCCTGCGCTTGCGCAAACTTGGTCATGATATCCAGCCGTCCTCCCTGCTTTTGTCGACCATGAAGATGCATCAACGGAACACCAGGCTGAAGATGCCGGAAAGCCTCATAGACATACCGCACCTGCTTCCCTGCCGACATAAACACAATCGTCTTCGTTTTGAGATTACTTCGGATAAAACTCCACAGAATGTCCAGCTTCTGCGGAAGAGGTGTAACGACATAGTGCTGCTGAAGTGTCGACGGCGTCGCGGAGGAGGCCGCCTCATGGACAGCCACATATTCCGGTTCCTGGAGACTCAAACGAGCCAGATCCGAAACCTTTCTTGTCTGCGTTGCACTGAAAAGCATAGTCTGTCGCTCCTTGGGGATATGCTCGATGATCGCATCCACCGTGTGCTGGAAACCCATATCCAGGATACGATCTGCCTCATCCATCACAAGCATCTGCAAGTTGAAAGTATCAAATAGCGCCGTCTGATCCAAATGCTGCAACATTCGACCCGGCGTGCAAACGAGAATATTCATCCTTCCTAACCGCTCCTGTTCCTCCCGCAAACTCTTCCCTCCAATAACCAACCCCGCCGAAAACGCATGGAACCGCCCGACTTTGCGAAGCACCTCGAAAATCTGAATCGCCAGTTCGCGAGTCGGCGACAGAATCAAGGCGCCCAATCCATCGTAATCCGTCCACTTCTTGCGATAGAGGTTCTCCAGAACAGGGATGAGGAAAGCAAGGGTCTTGCCGCTACCGGTTTTCGCGGCACCCAAAATATCCCGACCTTTGAGCGCATGGGTGATCGCACGAGATTGGATATCAGTAAGCGTCTTGTAATGCGATGCAGTCAATCCGGAGGCCGTAGGTTCAGAGAGAGGGAGATCGGAGAAAGTCTTGAACGATTCCTTGATGTCGAGTTGTTCGACCCGTGAGACAAGCGACGACAATTCTTCCTGTCCGCGCTTGCGCTTCAGCGTCTTGTCTTTTTGCTGCGGTTTCCTGAGTTTTCCAGGAGCCATGATGATACTCTTCCTTGCCCTTTTGGTATCCTCTGCTTTGGAGAAAGGTAAGATAAAGTGAATAATTCCATCGGCGGGCGGTGAAGCAATTTTTTCGACCGCCCACCTGCTGACTCAGCCCCCGATAAGATTGGCGCGCTTCGGCGCTTATCTGCGCTTTCCTCTGCCGACGCAACAGACTCCAACGTCTCGTGTGGTCTGAATTGGAGTTCTACGTCTCAGAGAGCCATTGACAATATGCCAGATGAGGAGCAAGATGCATTGGATGCGCTGGAGAAGGAAGCGTCCGACTTTACCAAGGTATGCACCAATAGACCGTGGTGATATCCCGCCAGGAACAGGGACTGACATGACTACAGGACGCAGAGATTGATCGCATTCGCAAGGCATTCCAACTAGACGCGTGAGTGCTACGCCTACGTTTATCTAGTTCACTACTGACAAGTTTGACCTGAACAGATACTCCGTCCTAGACCTCCAACCCGGAGTCACCGAATCCGACATCAAAATCCAATACCGCAAGAAGTCCCTCCTCATTCACCCAGATAAGACCAAGAACTCTGCCGCCCCGGATGCCTTCGATCGTCTAAAGAAAGCGCAAACCGCGTTGTTAGAAGAGAAATCACGCACGTACCTAGACGAGTGTATCGCTGATGCGCGACGGCTCCTTATCCGCGAGCACAAGTATACTCTCGACTCTCCGGAGTTAAAGACCGAAGAATTCAAAAAGGAATGGCGACAGAAGACGGTACACGTGCTATTGGAGGAAGAAGCGCGACGCCGGCGACAGGCCAAGGCGAAGTTGCAGGAAGAAGGACGGGAGCGGCGCAAGGAAGATGAGGAGATTGAGGAGCGGAAACGGAAACGCGACTCAGATAAGGCTTGGGAAGATACGCGGGAAGAGCGAATATCGACTTGGCGAGATTGGCAAAAGGGGCGGAAGAAGAGTGGTGAGGACGGAGAGGGCAAAAAGAAGAAGAAAAAGATGAAAGTTCTGGGATAATCGACTGTATTCTTTATATTCTTAGTAGCGACTCGGCGTTAGAATGTTTTTTATATGAGAATCGTTAACCACAAGCCACATGTTCATATCTCGTAGAATACCCTAAAGAGTAATCGGCCGCGGCGCTGATTTCACGGATGCGGGGCTAACGGCGGCTTCGGCGCCCAGAAGATTCTCTCGCAAAGAAACCTGTCATCCTGCGTTCGCTGCGATTCTCCCTTATCTGTCGTTGTCTTGGGACTCTTATATCTGTTTATTCTGCTTGACTCACTCCTCATGTTGCTGCTATAGAATTCATGCTGTCCTCCGCCTCCATTGACACATTTCATCACCGCCCCTAACCTAACCTCCGAGCAAAGAAAAGACCAGATACAACCGGACACTAATTCGATCCGGATCCCCAAAAGAAACAGAATGACAACGATCACCAACACCAGTCCAGACAGCAGCAGCGACAGCATAACGTTCCCCAATTCCAATGGCACCGCACCTCTGAATCAACCGCCTCAACCACAACCGCAACCACACTCACAATCAGAGAACTCGATACCAGAACCACCACAGCAAACGCTACCGCCCCTCTCCACCGTAATCGCATCCCTTCACACCCGCATCCACCTCTTCCTCTCCGAATCCCATCCCCCAGACTCTCTCCTTGCTGCCGTCCAGCGCCAAACCCGCACCTCCCTCGACGTCTTCGCAACAGCCCTCTCCCAGTATCCCCTTGCGCAACTCTCCCTCTCATACAATGGCGGGAAAGACTGTCTCGTGCTCCTTGTTCTCTTTCTCGCAAGTCTGCATCCCCATCCGCCTCCCGAGGAGGGTGGGCTTGTCTCGATCCCCGCTATCTATGCACTACCGCCGGACCCGTTCCCGGATGTGGAGGAGTTTGTAAAGTCTTCGGCGAGGGAGTATTATCTTTCAATTATCAAGTATACGACGGATCCGCCGCGGACAACGCTGAGGTCGAGTTTTGAGGATTATTTGGCGTTGAATCCGGCTGTGAAGGCGATTTTTGTTGGGACTCGTCGTACGGACCCTCATGGCGCCAAGTTGACCCATTTCGATCGTACGGATAGGGGATGGCCCGACTTCGTCCGTATTCATCCTGTTATCGATTGGCACTATGCTGAGATCTGGTCGTTTATCCGTCATCTCGGTTTCGAGTACTGTTCTCTCTACGATCAAGGCTACACCAGTCTCGGTGGCACCACAGACACCTACCCCAATCCTATATTGCGTGTCGACGGCTCGGAGGAAGGGGATACACGCTTCCGACCTGCCTACGAATTAACAGAGGACTTGGAGGAACGGTTGGGCCGCAATTGAATCCTGAAGGCACCGTAGCGAGCTGGATAAGGCTGTATGCTAGATCGTTACTGAGTACCTGCAATGGAATTGGTGTATCTAGTTGTGGGCGTCACCGCTGGGTGATTCGTCTTATATCGGATGAAGTAAGAAGCATACCATGTTGACTAATTGCATTTCTTCTGGGGTACAAACAGGAAAGACATACATCAATAGACAGATAAAGAACAAGATAGCTCCTTCAATGTCTTCTCCGACAGTATCTATTAGTGGATAACAATGGTGATTAACGTCAAACAAAAACAATGGAAACAGGAAATCAAATTCGAAAACAAAGAAGAAATCGGCTCACAAGAAACAAAAGGCAAATGTAACGCTCAAAAATATATGACTGTAATACAGCAGTTATCATAAATCGAGTAAAAAAGCGGCATCTTTCCCTGTACCGGAACGAACTGATGCACAACGGGGAGAGCGGCTTGCTTATAAATACGTCATGCTGACGGGAAAGTATATTGGCATAGAAAAGTCGTTTCAAACAAGCGAACGGGGCGAACACACAATAACTTCCTCACGGGAAGAGGACGGCGACGTAGACCCAGACCTAGTGTGCTGCTTTTGAGGACTGCAGGATTCGGACTTGGACTGCGGCTTCGATTGGGAACATGGAGTACTCGGAAGGATGGTCTTACCAGAGCCAGTGGAAATGTCGGTTAATCCGTTGCGGTTCACAGAAGTCAGCCGTCCACGGTAAACCGGAGTATCCTCGAGGGCATTAGGACTGTTGCGTGCCGACCGAGGATTGAACCGTGTGCCGCTTGCGGGGTTTTTCACCAGAGCGCAGCTGCTTCTCTTATCAGTACACTTAAGACCCAGATGTCAGATATTTCTGTATACGTACGACGGGGAAATTGACGTTGCGGGAGTCCAAGTGGAACCTACTCCGAGTGGCGATGCATAACTCAGCTGGGAGTTAGGGCTGATATGAGATGCGGTCTGCCGGAGACGATGCAACGAAGGTGACGGGGTGGAACCCTGAACCACCTCGACCGAGTAACTATACTCTCCAGCACGATAGGCACGACGCTCGTTGCTCTGATGTTTCAACATCTTCTGGGCCTTCGTGTCTGCGAAGCGAAGGAGCAGCTTCACACCATCTTCTGCAACCACGTTATGGAACTCGCCCAAGACTTTCTCTGCAATATCTCGCGTTTCGAAGCTAGGATGGCGTTAGCTTATTGGGCATGCTTTGGATAACCAGGTCGATGGTGCCTACCGTGCAAAACCGACTTCCTTGCTCACTCCGGTTTTCTCGTCACGGCTGATCTTTTCAGAAACGACGCGGTATGGTTCGAAATGAATGCGAAGGTCCTCCAAGAGACATTCCCAAGTTAGCACATAAATAATGATCGATGGAATTTTGGTTTGTTTACCGCTTCAGTCCAGTCAATCGGAAGGTTGGTGCAATAGATGTTGGTTGACATTCTGTCTTCGAGATCTTTGAGCCGTGAATTACGGGATTTCTTTGCACCACGTTAGTAGTCTATCGGAGAATGAGTCATTGTGTAACCTCACCTGAGCGAAGCTAGCTTGGTATCCGAGGTAGAAAAAGCCTCGAATGCAGTTCTCGCAAGATTCGAAATTGAAGTACTGGACGAAGCCGAACCTGCAGACTTGGGATCAGCATCGACCAGAGCAAAGAACGGAGAAGGTGTATACATACCCTTTGCAGAGACCAGAATCCAAGTCCACTATTGCTTTGCAGCGGTCAATCTTTCCGAAACGAGATGCGTAATCGTGCAGCATCTCATCCGTGGTCTCGGGAAGGAAACCACGGATATAGACGTTCGTGATGCCCTCACGATTTTCCAGGCATTTAGCCAGGGTCATCTCCGAAGGATTGGTCCACATGGCAGGAACGGCCCGTGGGATCGATGGCTCCTGTTGCGTCAACGCCTCGAGATCCTGTAAGGCATAACCGGTTGGAGTCTTCATCATCTGTAACGGCAGACAAGCTTGACCCAACTGTTGAGGGATGCTGTATGGATAGTTCGGGATATTGGAACCTTCCACACTGGGAACAGTGGAATTGGCGTAGTACTCCGGCTGGGCATCAGAGGATGCTGGAGCAGATGCCTTGCTTTCCTCGCTAGAACCCCAGGAGTTCTTCTTTTGGCTCGTCTGGTCCTGGACCTCGCCGTTCACCAAATACGGGAGAGGGTACCCCGGCATAGCGCCCGGGACGATGGAGCAGCCAGGGTTAACATTTGGGTACATTCCAGTGGACAAATATGGGAATTGGCCCAGCTGTTCGTGCCCAGGAAGAGTAGGAGCAAAAGAAGGAACTTGAGGCATGCCATTGAACAAGGTTCCATTGGCAAGAGCCCCGTTGGGAAGATAAACAAATTGACCATTGTACAGCGTACGAGGTCCAGAGAGATCAAAAGGAGCCACTGGCAAAGGAAGGTTGCCTTTCATGGGACCAAACTTGGCACCCGGACGCTGGTTCTGGAGGCCGAGACCAGCGAAGAGTTGTGGGAGGGTCTGTCCGCTGGCATCACGGTTGTTGACAGGTGGAATCTGCTGGTAACCCGCAGCGTACGGAGCGTGATTCTCATTCGAGAACTGTCCAGGTTGGCCATTGGAAGCCCGGACGGAGTCAGTAGAGGCATTCTGCTGCTGAGTCGGGAGTTGCATGGTTGCAGTCCTAAATAGAGGATCTTCATAATAGTTAGCCATGTACTCGAAGAAGGAAGTGCCAATTGATATGTGTGGTCTGCCAAAGGACCCAGAAGAAAGAAACGAGATAGGATTGTAAAGACAAAGTAGAGAGGATGTAGAGGCAAACGAGACGTACCACGATAAGACCGGATGGAATAGCAGACTCTAACGAGCACGGAGAACGACTATCTTGATCCGTCAACATCAAGCCAGAGACAGGATAGCCAGGTAGACTCAGAGGGACGAGGTCATTAACTTACTTATTGTCGAGAGAAGTACCAGAGGGAGATAGCCAACAAAAGCGTGGTGCCTTGGATCCAGGCAGTCGAACCTCCAGACAGGAGGACAAGGATTTGGAAAAAGAACGAGAGCAAGAGCTCGATTGTGAGAATAGACAATATGGCCTCGAAGAAGTTTAAAAGAGACAGAATGAGCAGCAAATGCAGCTCTGGCATCAATGGAGATGATAGATAGGGAAAAGAAGACGAATGGTAGAAGGGATACGATGGGAAGAGGTTGAGGAGAGAAAGAAAGAGAAGAAGAAGAGGATGGAGGGAAGACGGAGGGAAGAGGGTTTTTAGAGGCTCGAATACGGAAGGCACAATGGCCAGAAGGCAGGAGCCTCCTGTCCAAGTTAGGAAGGAGAGAGGCTCTTCGGTGGTTGAGAAATAGGCAGTCGCTTGTTTGGGAAGGTGCGAGGGTCGGACTCAAACAAACGCAAAACACGACCATCAGTAAACAATACAATGGATATCGCCAATTCACTTTATTGCTTCAGTCAATTGTAGTTAACTGATATAGGATCAGATCTTCGCGAACGTGGAAGATGTCGCTATCCATTGTTCATTATTCACTATTTACTATCCCGAAGTACTATACACAGAAAAGTGACTCGACCATACTAGTTAGATAATGAAAATATTCGTAGTTCGTAACTTATACTATTGGGATTTTTCCTGCAGCCACTTGTATACAACTGAGAAATCCTTCCCTCGGTGTGCTTCTTCGACATCATTGTATACTCTCTGGGCCTCGTCACCCAGAACGAGCGGAGTACCAGACTCCTTTGCAGCAGTGAGCGCTAAACGCAGGTCCTTGTGCATCAAGCTGACCCCGAAACCACCTTCGTATCCTCGCGATGCTGCAGCAGTCTCGACAACACCGGGAACAGGGTTGTTTACTTCCGTTGGCCAGCAACGGCCTGTAGAGGAGTTGATCATATCCGCAAGTGTCTTCGGATCGAGACCCCAACGAACTCCCAGATTCATGGCCTCTGCGGCAGCGATATTATTTATTCCTAAAATGTAATTGTTGGCGAGTTTCCCTGAAACACCAGCTCCTGGTCCACCGAGGTGCCAGGCTTTCTTTCCCATCAACAACAAGACCGATTGTACCTGCTCTACGAGCTCTGCATTTGTTGAGCATGCGCCGAACATGAAAGACAGCGTACCAGCACGAGCCCCTACCACTCCTCCGGACATGGGTGCATCGACGAAGCGTCCTGCGCGCACTGTGTGAACTGCATTGGCAACTTCTTTGGTTGAAACCGGATCAATCGTGGATGTGTCGATGAACAATCGTTCTTTCTCGAGGGCTGGAAGATCGCCAGGTTTCAAAATGGAGTGGAATACGTTCTTAACGTGCTGCGGTTCCGGAAGGCTGCTAATGGTCACCGTCTGTCCGTAGAGTACAGGTTAGAACCTCTCAACGAGTTGTCCAGTCGCGGATTGAGCCCACTTACCGACTTCTCGGCCACTTCTCTTGCACACCCTGCAATTTCAACCTTGTAAGTGTCTTCCGCAGCACCGGCACTATTCGCAGTCTCGCGTGCTTCCTCCATGAATCTCTTCATAGCGTCCTCGTTCACATCACGGATAACCAGCGTATCTGTTGCAGGAATCTTGGCCCGCAGGTTCTTGGCCATGCAGTATCCTGAGGGATGACGTTAGATTCTGACAAATAGTAGCAGATATGGGGGCCAATTCCCCGCGTATGACTGAAAACATGGAACGCACCCATCTGCCCTAACCCAATAAACCCCCAGCTAGCATCTCGTTTCAGGGACGTCGAAAAATCTCTCGAAAGCGAGACTGGCGACTGCGTGTGAAGAACTGAAGACAGCGATTTAGAAGCGTGTAACCGTCGTAACGGAAGAGATAACCCAGAGGAAAGACTCATTGTGACAACCTAGCGACGTCCGTTCGAAAATGTAGGGAAGAAAGTATGAGTGGAGACCAGGAGACAGAGAATCAGCAGCGAAAGAGTATATATACCGGCCACACCACGATCGTCTGAGCCTCCCGCGGGGACTCCTGGCAACCGCAGTTATCCGAGGCCAGCCCGAATGTGCGTCTAGTGAAGGAAGCGCTGCAGACTACTTTGCATCACCTGACCAGATCGGTTAGCAGCTTCTCCGCAGTGCGGGGAAAGCGGATAGCGGAACGGTCACGTGTGGTCCCTGGAGATCAAGCTTCAGGAATAAAGGCATCAAGGCACCAAGGCATTATAACGGGATAAAAGAGTCCAGTGTGAAAATACCACTCTTTACAACGCAATCTGTACGGAGCAGTCTACGCAGTACTGTCTCTCAAATATTTACTGGTCCAACTCCTCTCCCCTAGTAATACCCAGAAAACTTGCGCATCATTGTTCGTTGGCCAATAATCGGCGGTCCAGTGCCTCCGACGCCGACCGCCGCCAGACGATCTTGTAGCTCCCCTCCAAGCAGACAAATCTCACTGCGCAAAATGACGGACACCAGTGCTACGTCAGACATCCCAAAGAGGGATACGAACCAGCAGTCTTCAGCTGATACTGATAGCGAAGCAGAGGATGTCTTTCACGATGCCCGGTTCCCCGCTGAAGAAGAAGCCGTGAGCTGCAAGCCCCTCACTCGTCCTACCCTCATCCATGCAGTATGCGGAATGCTGACACACAAGTCTTCACTATAGCGTCTCCTAAAAGTATCTCAGACAATTAAATCGGAAGCAAATAAACTGTTTACGTCTGCATGCTACGACCAAGCGATATCCTCTTACGACCGTGCTCTCGCCTCGTGTCCGAACTACCTCGATTACGATGTCGCGGTTCTCCGGAGTAATATCAGCGCATGCTATCTGAAATTGGAGGACTGGAAGGCGGCTGTCGATTCTGCAACAGCATGTCTTGCTTGTTTGGATCGGGTGATTTCTCCCTCCGCACAGCAGGATACTGATAAATCGAAGGAAACGGCCGAGCCCCATGAAGACGCCGTGGTTGAGATATCCGGAGATGACGAAGCGGCAGAAAAAGAGGAACTAGAACGACTGCGAAATATTGATGAACAGAAGCGCAATATTGAACGGATACGAGCCAAAGCCCTCACGCGACGGGCTAAAGCACGGTCCCAACAAGGCGGCTGGGCAAATCTTCAAGGAGCAGAAGAGGACTACAAAACACTTGTTTCCATGGATAATTTGCCACCGGATGACAGACGGGTTGCCCAAAAGGCTCTTCAGGAACTTCCTGCGAGGATAAACCAGGCGCGGGAGAAGGAGACGTCGGAAATGATGGGCAAACTGAAGGATGTAAGTCATGCGATTCGTCTATTCTTGATTTAGTAACTGACTCTGCAGTTGGGAAATGGTATTCTCAAACCGTTTGGGCTGTCTACGGACAACTTCAACTTTGTTCAAGATCCCAAGACAGGTGGTTACAGCATGAATTTCCAGTGATAGCATATTGATCATATTCTGCATTTAGATTTGTGTGCATAATAGCGAACGGGTCTACACAACACGATTAATGCTACCTTGACTGCATATCAATCTTTCTCCCGCGTGTAAATCCATTAAGGACTGAGCTTTCAGTATTCAAGATAATCAACAATATATTTCGAGGATTCCGTAAATACAAATTGATTTACAGACACTATACGTACCTCTTACCCATGATCCTCCATACATCAATACCCCACAGTGGGGCATATCGGAAACCCCCCTCCCATAACCACGACTCCTATTAACGGTTAAATACCCAATGGAGACTATGCAATTGTTCCTTCTCCCTTGTATATAACCTCCCACCTTCATTCTCACTCCACAGGTACCAGTATGGCTGCAACTCTCAAAACGACCTCACTAGGAGAGATCCGGGGCAAAGATGCCGATGGTGCTACACAATACCTTGGAATTAAATACGCGAGTCTAAAGAATAGACTCGCGGACGCGGAACTTGTTGAGAGCCGCGAGGGTGATGTACTCGATGCAGCCAGAGACGGGTTCGTCTAACCTATCCTATTGCTAAATATCACTGACATGAACCTGACAGACCAACTGCCGTCTCCCCTCTATTCGGCTGTGATTTAGAACTGAACGCTATTCAGCACACCCTTCCCAAAAAGGACCTCCAGCAATCAGACGTGGACTGCTTAAACCTGAACGTCACCGTTCCTGCTGGTACCACTGCGTCTTCGAAACTTCCAGTCTTCGTCTTTATCCACGGTGGAGGGTTTATGCTTGGTGCCAATTCGTGGCCTCAGTTCGATTATGGGCAGTTTGCCCGATTATCCGTGGAGAAGAAGTTGCCTGTAGTTGCTGTTTCGATCAAGTAAAACTCTTTTTTTTTTTTTTTTTTTTTTTTTTTTTTTTTTTTTGACCTGGACATAGTTGCTGACTTCTGAAGCTATCGACTAGGCGCTTTCGGGTTCTTGACTTCAGATGAACTCCGCAAAGCTGGATATAATGCTAACAATGGTCTTCGGGACCAGAGAGTCGCACTAGAATGGGTGCAGAAGCACATCCAAGATTTCGGAGGTGATCCAGACAATGTGACTGTATCAGGCGAGAGCGCAGGTGCAGCATCTGTAACCTACCACCTCCACTCCGAGAAACCACTCTTCAAGCGCGCAATCGTCATGAGCGGGAGTTTCTTCCTTCTCCCGGCTTTGCCGTATAACGTGCACGAGGAGAACTACTATCAGGCAATAACGGCGCTGGGATTGGCGAATGTAACACCAGAAGAAAGAATCCGTGTTCTGCTGGAGACACCCGGCCAGGACTTGATTAACAAGCTTCCTCCATCTGTTCGGTTTGTACCTGCGTTAGACAGTGATATTGTGCCTTCTGGTGTCACCTATGCGCATGTTGGTGATAAGGGGGGTAACATGCCCAGGGGCAAGACCTGGTGTGACAGTCTACTCGTGGGAGACACGCAAATGGATGTAAGTTACACCTCTGACCACGCGCTGAAAAGATGTCCTCTGCTAACAACACCAGGCAAGTATCATGGCAATCCTAGTCTCCCACACGAAACAAGACTGCGCAAGCAAATTCACCAACGCCATTAACACCGTCCTATCCTCTCACCCGACCATAGCACAGCAAATCCTGGACAAATACAACATCGCCCCCAACCAACCCGACGAAGAAGCCTTCCCTGCAATCCTCAACTACCTCAACGACCTCCTCTTCTTCGCGCCCACGCTGACTCTAGCATGCGGCTGGCCCAAAACTGCATACATATACTACTTCAACGAGGGTAACCCCTGGGATGGACCATGGAAGAACCGCGCCTCCCACATATTGGACGTGGCATATCTATTTCAGAATTTCCGGGACTATCTCACACCAGAGCAGAAGAGCGTTGGGACGGCTTTTGCAGAGGACATATTCAAATATTGCCACGGGATCGCTCCATGGCCCGCGATCAAACCCGGAGAAACGACAACTGGCTTCGCAGCACGAACGTACGGGCCCAGTGCGGACAATTGCATTGCTGGACAGGTATCAAAGCCATACGGTGAAAAGAGTCAGCGCAGGTCCGTTCTCTTCGAGTATGATGCGGTGTCTTTGGATGATTTGGTGAGGGTTTTTGTAGCATTCACATCATAGTCATAGCAATAGCCACACCTATACTTGTATGATATGACCGCCTTGCATGGGACAGATCTACATAGCGCATACTAGTCGTCGATCTCGGGGACGCATCCATCAGATCAACAAACATACCAGAATGTGAGCAGAACCGGTAAGGGACGAGACCCGGGAAACCACTCAATAAAATTAAAATTTACAAGAGACCGAGATCATGCCTGTCAGCTCACTTTCGCTTCAACAATACTCTGTTCAGAGATATATAAAAGGCACTGATTTTCGCCGGAAATCCACACCGTCAATTTCTCAATCGACCTTCTCCTTTCGGTCTTTTCGCTTACCCCAAACGGGTAAAGACATCATCGTGAAATCCGGCTCGGGACCCGCGGACACCGAGGTTCTGTACATTTCAACATTTTCTTTTTCTTCCTTTCCAGTGCTTATTCTTGGTATTTATATGTCGTGTTTAAGCATTTTGCTTGCATTTTCATGATTATTTATTTCATTCTTGGCAATTGATATCTCCTACATAGATACTAGCTGCCATAACATGGTGGCGACATGGCTTACCCCCGGTAAGGGCACGAAACGTCCTGCTCTGCTGCACTGGCGAGCACATCCAAATTACATTCTGTTTGTGGTCGTGTTTGCGGTTTTTACGGTATGTCGGGTACTATATCCGTGTTGGACTGTGAGCCGTGCTAATGAAATCTAGGATATGTTTTTGTACGGAATGGTGTGTCTATTATTCACTGAGAATGGAGTATATTTATGGGAATACTGATTGATATATATAGATCGTTCCCGTGGCACCTACAGCTCTTCAGGATAGAGTTGGACTTGATGCGGATCAACGTATGCATCTACACTCCGTGCATGGCCTGTTGATACATGCTAACGACCGCAGAACAAGAGTGGACGTCAATTCTGCTCGCGCTCTACGGAGCGTCTCTCTTCGCTGTTTCTCGTGAGTTCCTTCCCTTAAACAAAATATTAGTACTCCATACTAACAACCACAGCATTAACCGGCTACCTAGCCGACCGAATCCAATCGCGCCAATGGCCCCTGCTGTTCGGCCTCGTCGCCTTGGCTATCTCTACGGCCTTGCTCTGCATAGGCACGAATCTCGCTCTCTGGATCACCGGGCGTATCCTTCAGGGTGCCTCTACAGCAGTCGTCTGGACAGCAGGTCTAGCATTGCTCGCTGATACCATGGACTCGCAAACCCTGGGAAGAGCAATGGGGTATGTAGGCATGGCGATGACGCTGGGGCTCATGTGTGGCCCATTGATTGGAGGCGTGCTTTATCAGAACGGGGGTTATTACAGTGTGTATGGGTTAGCATTTGGGTTGATCGGGATTGATATCCTGGCGCGGGTCGTCATGATTGAGAGGAAGGATGCGATTCCTTGGTTCAAGACTGAAGAAGCGGCGTTATCAGAGGACCAAGACCAAAGCCAGGGCCTTGAGCGTTCTTCATCCGAGAAACCACCAAACGACGGCACGGCACCCAGACCAATCGTACCAACCCCCGAACCAGAGCCCGCAGCAACAGAAACAACAGCAGCAACCCCATCAACCCGCCGCTTCGGCCGCCTGCGCATACTCCTCAACTCCTCACGCCTAATGGTCGCTATCTGGACATACACAATGGTCTCATTGACAGTAACATCCTTCGACAGCGTGCTTCCCCTCTTCGTCGAATCAACATTCAACTGGAAACAAACCGCACAGGGCCTAATCTTCATCGCCATCTCAGTACCCTGCTCGGTAGACCCCATTGTCGGCTGGGCCGTTGACAAATGGCCGTGGTCGAGTCGGTTTTTCTGCTCTGGGGCGTTATTCGCGTCAGTGCCGGTGTTGGTTTGTATGCGGTTTGTCGATGAGAATGCCATTGGGGATAAGGTGTTGTTGTGTGCATTGTTGGCACTGGCGGGACTTTGTGTGGCGTGCCTTATGCCGCCGGTTATGGTTGAGGTTTCATGTGTTGTGAATGAGAAGGAGGCTGCTGTGCCGAATGCTTTTGGGGAAGGGGGTGCAATGGCGTTGGCGTATGGGGTTTTGAACTCTGCGTGGGCGGCGGGAAGTATTATTGGGCCTTTCTTCGCGGGGTTTATTCGTGATGATGCTGGTTGGGGGACGATGACTTGGGCGTTGTCGATTCTTATGGGTGTAACTGGGATCCCGGCATTGTTGTTTTTGGGTGGGTTTATTGGGAAGAAGAGGGTTAAGAAAGCTTATAGTGAGGAGCAGGAACAAGAGCAGGGACAAGAGCAGCAGCAGGATAAGGAGCAGGCATAGCTTATGTGTCATGACTGGTATGGTGTTGATAGATTAGACTAATGTATATAATTCATCCACCCTATAATAGATGCCAAAAGTCGTGTACTTTGATCCATCTGAGCAATGCATTGGAACGGTTGTCATTCTATTACAAGAGAAAGCAAGCGAGACTCTTTTATTTTCATGAATGGTATCAACAAATACGGACATACAATTAGAATGGCAACCTGCCACGTGCATGCATTCCCGATCCCAGGAGCCCTATCGAAGGGTGAGAATCTCAACTGGCTAGAGAAAGCGAATTCGTGTATCGGATCACAGGAAATAGTCTGGGGTGCGTCGCGAAACCATGGGTTCACCCGCACGGGGGCTGGGGTCAAATTGCAAGCTGGACAAGTTAGAAAGAATCGACAATAGACAGTGAGTGACAACATACAATGTATACTTGAGATGCTCGTCAATTTCCATGATTGCGGCTTGGTTACCGCAGCGGTAACAGTAGTTAGGAGCTAAATAGATTAGCAATGAATTCTGACCGCTAACCGACGGCGCGAGCTTACCTGAGAAAATCGTGACCACGTTTCTATCTTGCGACCAGTTATAACCTTCCATCACCAGCTGGTGTGCTCGTGCAACCAGAGTCAAGCCATTGTTGTGATTAAATGCCTCCGAGATATCCTGCCCGAATGTGTATCCAGCACCTCGGGGAGAAATGCCCCAGCCGCACCGGTCGTCGGGGTCACTCCACAGCAAGTCACACATGGGTCCCTCGTGGGGGACTTCTTGAATGCGGTCGAGGGAACGAATGTTGTCGAGAGTGTCGATCGAGGGACTCAGACCGCCGTGAAGACAGAAAATCTGGTTCTCGATAAGAGCGGTGAGGGGGAGGTAATCGAAGAGGTCGGTGAAGTATTTCCAGACATTGGCGTTGCCGTATTTGCGCAGGCACTCGTCGTAGAAACCGTAGACTTGTGTAATCTGGCGGGATTCATGATTTCCTCGGAGAATGGTGATACGCTGGGGGTAACGGATCTTAAGACAGACAAGGAGAGTGACCGTCTCCACAGAGTAGTAACCACGGTCAACGTAGTCACCTGTCAGGGTCAGTATCAGCCTTCCTATAAACCTTGAAAAATGCATAAATACCCATAAAGAGATAGTTTGTGTCAGGATTAGGGCCTCCAATACGGAACAGTTCCATTAAGTCATGGAACTGACCATGTATATCACCGCAGACCGTCACTGGGCATTTCTGACATGTGTCAGTTTTACCCTCAACCAGGGCGCTTCCAGCGCTATAATTAATAATAGAAACAGGAATAACATACCACTGGCTGGACGTTCGACTCTTCCTGCAATACTTCTCTTGCCTGCAAATAGAACCCGATCGATCAATATTGATGCCCCATGACCATATCCAACCTCCAGAAGAGAGCAGCAAAACCCACCCGGTCACACAGCCTCCGCACATCTTCTTCCGCGAGTTGTTTGCAGGTCATCAAGCTTTCAATCCAGCCATCGAGTGTCGGTATAGACCCGGAGTCGGTAATCGGGGAGAGGTGGTGAGGTTCGGGCGACCGCGCCGTATCGATTTCCATGGTGGTATCCATTGAGAATGCACAATTAATTGACGAATATGGCGAAGTTAAAGCGGTGGTGGACAACTCTTTTGAGATCACTTGAGTACTTGGTCTGGAGGGAGGAAATGAGGAGGGGCGGAAAACTGGGAGGGGGTTTTTGTTTTTCCTTTCGCGATTACAGGTAGTTTACCCACGAGGGATCTCCGAAAGACAAAGTCCAAAAGAGAAAAAGTAAGTACCTGTCTCTGAGAATGCGATAAAATCGATGGGGATATCAGAGATAGCAATGGGATGAGCTTGGGGCTGGGATAAGGGGATGAAGTAAGTAGTGGTGGTGGTGGTGTGCGAAGGGAGTGTGAGAGGTTCTGCTGGCCGCGTCTGGTTGGCCCGCCCGCTCTTTGGGTCTGAATTTGGGCTGAGGCACTAGCCACACGCCACATTTCCTTTTATTAGAATATTATTTTATTGGGTTTTATTTACAGAGAGGACATTATTACCGAGTGCTAAATGTATCGGTAGAAGCACCATATCAATTTGTCACAATGGTACTGCTATCCGCGCTACTGCAGGTATGCTAGCCGCGCGCTTAAATGATGTCACCGCCAAACCCGCCAAATCCTCCGCCCGAACCGCGTCCAAATGGTCCTCGTCCACTACCAAATGGAGGTCCTCCGGGTCCAACAGGATCATATCGCGATCCCGGAGGTGCCTGGGGATCGTAACCCCCATCGCGACGACGACCACCAAACAAGTCATCGAACGTCGGGTGCATTCCCCCGCCCCCGCCCCCTCCGAGTCCGGGGCCAACGCCGCCTCGTAAAGGATCATTCGGGCCTAGTCCAGGGGGGTATAAGTCCCTATCCCCATATCCTCCCATGTTCCCACCGCCTCCTGTGGGCCATCCGCGAGGTGGTCTGTAGATTTCAAACTCATCTTCGAATCCCGGGGGAGCAAAATCTCCAGCAGGTGCTGGTCGACGAGGGCCCGCTGCCAGGGGGTCGTCAAATGGATACGGACGTGCAGGTTGGGGCTGATTATCATCCCGTAATGGGTCGTACTGTGGAGGTCTCTCCTGTTGTGTCTCTCGCAAGCTCTGAGTGGTATCTTCATATCCTTCCTTGTACAAACCGGGCGCCAGTTTCTGAACCACATTGATTTTGAACAATCCTATCAAATCGTTTAACCGAGACGTTGAAATGAATACTTCTTTTAGGGCGTTCGTGAGATCTGCCGTGGAAGCCAACGGAAGCGAAGACGTGGAGATGTGATCTTTCACGGAGATATCAAAGGACGTGGTCCGGTCATCACCTAGAGCCAAGGCATACACCAGTGCATTATTTCCTATCCGGCTAATCTTGAGTAGATACTGCATGGAAGATTGTGAATGAGCATATCGAAAGGCATAATTGTCGTTATTGTTCCATTCTGTCGGGAGCGAGGAGATTTCTGATTCTGCGACCCGAGAAGATGAGTTAGCCAGCGCACATGAGATGCCAGTAACCTAGAGTTGCAAACCTAGAGTGTGCTCTTCGCCCAGTCCAACAAGCCTGAAGCCAACGGCGATCATGCAAGCATGACCGACGAGAGCAACAGCTTCATAGGGATTCTTGAGACTCAGTTGATCGCCGCCATCTCTGCGCAACGCGCTGGTCGCCACCCCGAGAATATTGCTAGCGCTAAGCGAATCTGTATTTCCTGCCATATTTCTGCGATGTTGTTTGATGGCGAAGAAGTTGCGGAGGATGCATCCAAAGTATCGACGTCAGCGGAGATCGGCCAAATGATAGTCCTAAGCATGCTTGATCCACTAGCCAAACAGTGCAAACAGTGCTACCCTCTGCATTGGGACAATTGGGTATCCTTTGTCTGTCCTTCTATTCTGTGTCCAATACTCTTCTCATAATCGCTACTACCATCAAGATTCGTCAATCAGTAAACGATGCTTTTACTATGATATCTATGGTCTCCTGTTCCTATATATATCCGAATCCTATCGCATACATTGTCAAATATCTCCTAATTTGCCCTATATTTAGAGCTTCAGAATGGCATTGGACAATTTACATAGCTTAGCTGCCTGTGCAGATCCACAGTAGCTTAATGAATCACAACTACTATCAGGCAAAATCGTGCATCGTAATTTCCCCACCAGATCTTTCAATAGCCATCCATTTTGCCCATCATGAAAACACCTACGGTGTGACCAATCCAACGTTTAAAGAGAGACTGCGAGGGACAATTCTTGTTGAAGACATGAGAAAACTCCTTGCGCTCTCGCTTGCTCAAGAACAAGATCACGAAGAAAGTGACACCCAAAGAAGTATCGGATCGCATGAATACAGTTCTGCGCCGTCTCCGCAGAAACATGGAAGCAAGAAATCGCTCATTTATTATCGATCTGGGCAAGGTAATTGACAAGCAGCGAGAGTCACGAAGTCGGCGTTTCGCAAAGTGGTTCTTGCATTGCCTACACTGGAAGACAAGCTCAACGGGATGGAAGTCCACTATAACCAATACTATCCCCCAGAGCAGACCAGTGCTAAAGATATGGATAGGGTGACTTACTGGCCGCCTGTTAATGATGCCGAAAGACGAAAGTTCTTGTCGATTCGGACCCCAAGAGTGGATTGCATGGGAGTTGGCGGGTTTGGCCTCAAGGCAATAGTAAGTAACATGGCCCCAATCAACTATATGAAGTGATCATTAACACCATCCATAGAGGCCGCTTGTCTCGTGCCTTTGAACGCCAGTGTTGAAGGCATCATCACACTCTGTACCCAGAACGGCGAACCACCCAGCGCCTGGGAATTCAAGACGGCACTTATTATCGACCGTACTTCACTAATGTATTGTGTCTATGGGTACACACGCCACCGGAAAGATTATATCACCCTCCCAACTCCCCATTCCCCCAGAGTAAGACAACAAGAAAAGACCACGAGTGGAACTGGCGTATCTTCTACGAGGGCTTTGGCAGAAAGAGAATAGCAAGGTCTTCGACTCGCCCCCAGGATATTTGAATTGGCTGGCTGGATGATATAAGCGGGAGGTGGATGGGGATTTGTCCTTCGCTGCGCAAGTCGATAAGCCCGATGTCATGTTGGGGGACTTTGCAGATACGGGGCGTATTGGCGCTGTCGATACTGAGATTATCGATGACCATGGGAGTGACACAACCTTTCACGGACGACGAAGACGACACCAAGGAGGACGGGGACTAGATAGAGCCCAGGCCAACGATAGATGAATGGACTCTATATATTAATACCTATGGAATGACACATTGCTGGCGTTACTATTGCTTTATGCAACAAGTGCAGGTTTTACTGCTAGCACATAGAATGGTCTTTACATTTCATAACCCGTGTTTTATGATCAGCGACAACTAGGGCTATGCCGATCACTCCAAGAAACACGAGGCTGCATGAACAATAACAATACCATTATTTACTATACAATCCCACGCCATACTATATACTAGAAAACAATAAACAAGAAAAATACAGGAATCCAGCATACCATGTCACGCAATTACAGCATAGCCTTGGGGAACTTCTTCATAGCCTGCCTAACACCCAAATCCGCCAGAATCTCCTCCGTCCCACCCAGAATCGCATCAAACTTGTACGTCCGATGGAACATTTCAATCACCTTGCCCATACCCGTCTGCGTAATACCACGACCACCAAAAATGTTCGTCGCATGGTCAGCAATTTCCTGCGCAGAGTGTGTGGCAAACGACTTGAGAAGACCGATCGGACCGCCAAGGTTGCTAGCTTGTTCGGCGTAGGTCATGTTACACATCTGGTAAGCGATAGATTCAAGCCACGCTTGATTCGATTCGCAGAGGGAAATCATCCGGGCCAGTTTCTGACGCATAACAGGCTGCTCGACGAGTTTCTTCCCGAAGACGATGCGCTGATTGCACCATTTCAAACACTCCTCGACGACAGTCATGGACATGCGGACGACGCCGCAGACCATCATGAAGCGCTCATGGTTAAAGTTGCTCATGATCACGATGAAGCCCTTATGTTCTTCGCCGAGGAGGTGGTCGGCGGGGACCTTGACATTGTCGAATTGCACGTAGGCGGTGCCGGCTGCGGTGGAGTAGGAGGTTTTGATCTGTTTGGTTTCGACGTTGTCGTCGCGGGGAATAAGGAGGACTGAGAAGCCTTTTTCAGTGCGGCAGCCGGTTACAAAGTAGTCGGCAAACATGCCGTTTGTGATCCATTTCCTAATTCATTAGCTCTTGTCACCTGAAGAGATGAGGGTTAACATACTTGGTGCCGTTGACAATGTAGTGCTTTCCGTCAGGAGTCTTGGTCGCAGTAGTCTTGAGACCAGCAACATCACTACCAGCAAAAGCTTCCGTGATAGCCAAGCACATCTTCTTTTTTCCAGACAAGACTTCCTCGTTGATCCTCTCACGAAGAGGAACATTCCGCAGCCACTGCTGAACAGCCGTCAAACTAATAGCCATACCAGCCATGTTCCCATCCTGGAACCCTGTCCATTGTTAGACCTATCCCATCACAGGTAGGAAAAGACAAACCTCTCGCATTAGCCCTGACCAACTCCTGCGCAATCACCAAATCATGCAAATAATCGAACTCCTTCGGCTCAACCGCACCCCCCAACAACGTCCGCCCATGCAAATGCTTCCCAGGCCCAAGCCTCATAGCCAGCACATTCGTTTCCGCCATCCGATCAATCAACCCCTGACTTATATACGTCCCATCCCTCTCCTTCTCCTGTGCCTCGGGCGTGATATACCGATCTGTAAACTCGCGCACCGCCTTCTGCAGTTTCCGATGGCTCTCCTTGTAGTATGGACTCTTGAACTGCTTCCGTAGCCACAAGGGCTCCGCATACGGGACCTCGCTCAGACTGCCCGGCTCGGGGGCATGGATGTTGGGGGTTTCGCCGGCGACGGTGCCGATGCAGAGGCTGTCCTTGTACTTATCGAGGACTTCCTGGCGGTGCAGGTTGTAGAATTCGGAGGTGGCGTCTTTGCCAGCGACTTGTTGCAGGACGACATTACCGCCTGGGTGGGCGTCAAGGAAGTCCGTTAAGTCGTAGACGCGGTGGTCGATGATGCACCAGATGGCGTCTTCGGTGGTGCGCTGGGCGACTTCGTCGCGGGTGAATGTTTTGGCCATTCTTATTTTCTCTTTTGGAGATTAGGGATAGTAAGGATGAGAAGCTGTTCAATTAGAGAATAGGTATAAGACTATAGATACAGAAGCCAATGAAGACCTGTGAATAACAAATCGGGGAGTGCCAAGATTTGCGGAGGAGGAGCTTCCATATCCGGAAATAGCCGCGGCCCGAGGGTATCATAGTTAACAATTGTACCACTACGAAGTACAGAATGTGAATAGGGCAGGTATGTTGGATGCTTTGCAATCATATATAGGCAGATCATGGCTTTAAGTCTACTCTGTAGATGATGACTGCTGGTGCCTACGCTAGAGTCACGCTACGGAGTAGCATACTAGGAAGCAGAGTACAGATCAAATAGAGACGAACTCCGTTTAGGGACCAATTTTATATATCCTCGGATCGAACAGCCCACACCTCGGTCCATACATGTACAAACCAGCCAATAACCCAACCAAACATTCCACTATCCAGCTAGCCAGCCACTTCATTATTCAAGCTGAATTTCCGACCCACAATGCAAAAGTCGGTCTCAGCCCAGTCAGGGGGTGGGGGGAACAATAACCTTTACCCGCCGCAATAGTCTATCTACTGATTCCCATATAGGATGGGAACTATTGAACTAAGGTCACATCGGCTGTGCGTTCCCGAATCCACGGAGAATAAACGGCCAATGTGCGTCGCCATCTCACAAGGGATATGCAAGGGCTCACGGTAGTATCCGTTGATGTCTTATACGGAGAACTTGTACTAGTAAACATCGAGCACATTTGGAAAGGGAGAAATACTTATGAAGAAAATAGAATGTTGATCAAGAGATGCTTGTGTGACGAACGTGAGAGCTCCGGTTCCGACCCTTGCAGTTGATCCTGTTGAGATTAGCGGGGATCATCTACAGGGTATTAGTATCTGTAGATGAGTATATATAAAGTAGCATGTCCCGTAGATCATCGTAATCACAGCAAGTCGACAATCATTGCCTCAGCACCATGCGTCTTCTCTCGATCCTCGGGGTAGCCACTCTATCTCTCGGTGCCTCTGCAGCACTCGTCGAGGGAGAGCCAGATGTCAACAATACCCTGGTGCAGAAGCACCTGCGGGACCGTCAGAAGTTGATCACTCTGGAAAAGACGCACCGACAGGGTTAGTTCCCTTCAGCCAAACCCTGCGTGCACAAAGCTAACAGGTATAGACCATCTTTTCCGCCAGAACCTCTCCCCAACAGCCCGGTATGCCGACCAAATCGTCCAAGCAATCCGCCAGGACGAAATCGACAACTACTGGCGCATCCCCGCTCCCCCACAAAATGCGGAAGAGGAGCAATTCGCTGGCGAAATGTTCCCGCGTGCTCGGGACCGCATCGCCAATACTACCCTCTGGCAGGTAGTCAGGCGCATGCCTAAGGGATCGCTCCTGCATGCTCATTTGTCAGCCATGCTGCCTTATGAAAAGATCGTCAGGACGATCCTTGACACGGAAGGGATGGTCATTTCTGCATCTCAGCCAATTGATAGCGAGGACGCTAGATTTAATGCCAGCATCACCTTTGCGCATGTCAACACCACGCTCCCGACTAATGAGACGTCCATTAGCGATTCAAGCTACGTCCCTGACACCCAGGTCCCGATCAAGCAGGCTGCTAGTAACTTCCCTGGCGGTGTTGAGGGTTTCCTCGACTTCATCAAGGAGAAGACTACCGTTCCACCAGAGGAGTCTCAGCGTCACGAGCTTGGTGTCGATGAAGTCTGGAGACGTTTCCAGGCTTGCTTCGGACCGGCTGATACGCTTATCCAGTATGAGCCTGTTGTCAGAGCTTTCTATAAGCAGCTCTTCACGGATCTGGTGAATGATGGTATCAACTGGGTTGAGATCCGCAGCGGCGGATCGAGTGGGAAACTTGTCCACGATGGCGATGAAGATATCGACCCTGATCTGGACGTTTGGTGGGATGTCCTGCTTGACGAAGTCGACAAGTTCAAGGCGTCTGAGAAGGGTCAGAACTTCTGGGGTGTCCGGGTTATCTGGTCGGATGCGCGTGGCAAGGATCGTGCTAAGATCACGAAGAGTATGTCAGGTTCAAAAAATTCGCTGAAAGCAAATGACTGACTCAAGCAGGCATGAAAATCGCTCTCGAGCGCAAGCAGAAATACCCCGAACTCTTTAGCGGCTACGATCTTGTCGCGCAAGAAGATCTCGGCCGTCCTCTTTCCGACCTCGCACCAGAACTCGTCTGGTTCCGTCAGCAGACGGAGGAACTTAACCTCACGATCCCCTACTTCTTCCACGCTGGAGAGACTCTTGGAGATGGGAACTCAACGGATAACAACCTGTTCGATGCTGTTCTTTTTAACTCCCGCCGGATCGGTCACGGCTTCTCTTTGTACAAGCACCCGAACCTGATTAGGCAGGTTGTTGAGCAGGATATCATGGTTGAAGTTTGCCCCATTTCCAATGAAGTGCTTCGTTTGAACACGGATATTCTGCATCATCCGCTGCCGGCGATGATTGCGCATGGTATTCCTACTGCGATTAGCAATGATGATCCGGCTATTTTGGGCCAGGACGTTGCAGGTTTGAGCTATGACTTCTACGAGGCCATTCAAGGTTTTGACAACCTTGGTCTCGCTGGCTTGGTGTGTCCTTCATCTCTCCATGTGTCTTTCAGTTCGCTAACGAATGGCAGGGTGCCTTGGCTCAGAACAGTCTTCGGTGGTCGAACTTTGAAGACCAGTCCAACGAGGATTGGGTGCGAGATGTTGATAGTGCAGAGCACGGCAACGGTATCAAGGCCGAATACATCCGTCAGTGGAATGACCAGTGGGATGCCTTCTGCACTTGGGTTGTCGAGGAGTACGGAGACAAGTATCCGACTTCCTAAGCTGAAGCGATTGTATTTAAATACATACACAGGAGTTCAGATGATGAGAGACAAGGGAGAATATGAATATGATAATTGTGATATTATAATACAACTCAATGACAATCAAAGAAAAACGCAAGTCTGGATACGATTAACAAAGGAAAGAAGTTCTTACCTCGATTCTCGTGCGCGGAACTGTCCTCTTGGAAAAAAGTATCGTATGGTCTAACGCGTCCGACAATTCTCTCTGTTGTCGGCACGCTCCAATGCGCTGCGCGCGGTATCCGTATAGTAGATCGTCGTCGTGATCTCTGGTGTCTGTATGTTGACTTCCCGTCAACCGTGGTCATCCACTCGTTCCTCAAGCTGGAACCAATCAATGAATCGTAGTTATGAGCCCGGTAGCATATCTCATATTCGTGGTGGCCATCTTAGCTGAAAATTTGTTAGTGGTGATCTGTTGTAGACCGAAGGGGAGGGGGGACTAACCCAATCGTAGCCCAAGGGAGTTCTCTTCCAACGCTAATCGTTCACTAAACGCTTGATGTCAGCACTGTTGTTCTTGGTTTAATTTGTATCCAGACAGTGCGTGAAGCAAAAAAAAAAAAAAAAAAAAAAAAAAAAAAAAA
>NW_024467304.1:87137-145210 GCF_000600275.1 Aspergillus ruber CBS 135680
AAAAAAAAAAAACAAGAACAGAAAACAGTTGACATGTACCCTGAGAGAGTTGGAAGAAGAAAGGGAAGAAGGGGAAGAAGCGGGGGTGAAAAGGGTATCGGAATATAGAGGTTCCTTACCGAACAATACCAACTGATGCCTGATTTATGCCTCGCTGATATCATATGGCGCAAGCAGCTTATTTACTCTGCTATTACTGCTTTTGAAACCGCACAATCGCTTAGTATACTCTATGAGGTAGTCAACGGTCTTATATAGGATCCTAGACAGCTCCCTTTTGCAAGAACCAGAGACCTCAACCATATACGCTTGATACGTACTTTCGACTCTGACTAAGCTGTGATTCCAACAAAGGGATCGACCACTAGTGCTAGGGTTCCGCCCTTTGCGTCCAGACTTGGTAATGCCTAGCCCTACATCTACTCCCGTGAGAAGTACAAGTCAAGAGAGATAGAAACAATAATAACAACAACAAAAACAAATGTAAGTTAGTAAGGGTAACGTGAAGTGAGACAAGTAGATCATTAAAATGAAAGTAAAAACATAGAATAATTATGGCACCAATTTGGCGTTGGTCTCGTAAAGGCAGCCGTGGTGGCTGCCTCAGCTCTCCTTCAATGCTCTCTTTCGTAGTCGTCGAATCCATGCATCATTTCTGCCGTGCAATCTTTTGTAATTGGTGGTTGTATACGTTAGGCATCTGGGTTCTCGTCAGCGGTCATTCCTCCCTTCTCTTCCCATTTTCCTCCTTTAATTTGCGCTGTCTCGGTTTAGAACTCATAATATTATGATTGGTCAGCGTCGGGTCTCGATTTCTTGGCAGCTATGTTAGACCACACGACGAAATGGTACTATGATTACAAGATGGTGTTCATCTGTGGTATATAAACATGTTTAGCTTAATATGGAGAATGATGAAAGAGTCAACAGAAAGAGAAGAACAAATTGACTATGGTAAAACCAGAATATCACCAACTTTTAGTCCTGACAGACTGAGGTCGAGGTATTACCCAAAATGGAAAACGTACTCAACATGCACGACAGCATGCCTAGGCCTGCCACACGCTTGAAGCTCTGAAGCTACGGAGTCGACAATTCACCTTAAAGAAGAAGAATCAAAGGAGAAAAAACACGAGAAATAAAGATACATGGAAAGAACAGAGGAAAGAAAAAAAAGGAGAGAAAAGACTACGCACGGGTGCGAGCCATTTTGGAACCAGTAGGTAACCCCCCTGACAGCCAGACCCGGGTTCACCCGTGCACAGTCAAGAAAGCTGAGCGACTAGCCAGGTATTAGACTTCCCTCTGGACGCGGGGATAATCCCTCCACAAAAATGGTCTCACGTTTGAGGATCTGGCCCAATTTGTGGCCCATAAACTTGCAACCATAACACCCAATGTATTGAGACCAGCAAAAAGGCCCAGGCAAAACACAGGGAAAATAAAAATGAAAAGCAAAACATCCAAACCTGGGCGAAGCATATTGCTTTCCCTCATGTGTAGACACGAGACACGCTTCGGCGCTTGAGGTCAGACTCCACAGATATTCCCCTGAACGGCCAGTCCCGAGCTCTAAACCGTGCAGTTCGAACATTGGGAGACCTGCCAGGCAGAATCTTCTACCCATGACTTAGACACCTCCACCAAAACGGTCCCATAGCGATATCTTTTCGGATATTGGTCTTGATAATCTTTCAAAAGTAACAAGAAATGCATTGAACCATTTTTAATCCCTATTTAGACCATTTACTAGACCATGTAAAGCCCTAAAAATAAACACAAGTATCTCCAGAATAATTTTTGTCTTCCTCCTTACTATTTATCGGTTGAAGAGATTCCCTGGAAGCTGCTTCGCCGTATCCAAAGGATTGGGAAGCAGTCCGTGCTGTTTCTGATGCTCTTGCTGCCCGTTTTGTTGCGAGCCGGGAAGGAGACCATGCCCACCAGGGATTAAGTTGCCAGCAATTCCATGCGTAATGTTCTCGGCTTGTTTACCACCAGGGATGAAGCCGACAACTTCATGGGTGACGTCGTGCACGGTACCGACGGCGTTCTTGGGTACGTTGACAGCATCAGAAACGACTTTGTGCAGGAATCCGTTGTTCTGCTGGCCATTCTGCTGACCATTCTGTTGACCATTCTGCTGACCATTCTGCTGGTTGGGATCCACTGTTGGGGCTTCGTCAGGCACAGGTACATTTTTTCTAGCCTGTTCACCGTTGGTCTGAGGTACGCCGTTGGTCGCTTCCTGAAGAGCCTCAGCAGCCGGGTTGCCGTTGGGGAGAAGTTTCGAGGCACCCTGCACAAATTCCTCTTGCTGCTTCTTGAGAGCGTTTGACATGGCGTTCAGGTCGCGGCCGGCGGTGATGGGAATCAAGGGGGCGTGATAGACACCCTTGCCCTGGCCATCGTAGTGGACCTTCCATGCTGAAGGAGAAGCAATGTTAGCATCGTATGTGGGTGGATCACAAAATAATGAGAGAAAACTTACTGGTCGGTTCAGAGGTCAAGTACGACCAGCTGTCGTTGAGGTAGTTCTTCTCCCCGCCAATTTCGATGCTCTTCAGAGTTCCCATGTCACCAGGAGCCGGACGCAAGTTCTTCAAACCAGCGCAGAGCCTGATGAGCGAAACCACAAGAGCCAAGGCAATTTCCCGGCCAAGGCACGCGTGAGGGCCGTAACCGAAGTGGATGTAAGCGTTGTCTGGTCTGTCGAGCTTAAATGCTTCGGGGTCGGGAACCACATCCGGATCCTTGCAAGCATGGCCCTAGTCACAAATTGTTAGCAATTTTCCAGGCACGTCTTGAGAAGGTGAGACTTACGAATAAGCACACAACAATATCTCCTGGTTTGAATGTTTTTCCGTCAATGGTGGTCTCGCCAACACAAATACGGAGGTTTCGCTGGGTGCTGGTGAGACGTTGGGCTTCTAAAACATATTGTCGCAGCTTCTTGTCAGCGGACTGGGCATTGGAGCCAATAGCCAAGTTCTGAATGTCTTCCCAGTGCTTGGAGTTCTCTTCCTTGAGGTAGAAACTGAGAACATCGGCAAACTAGAGGAAAGTCAGTTCAGGAATTTCTTTTGCATAAGGACAGGAATAGAATATTTACCAATCCAATCGGCGAACCAACACCACCAACAGCATTCAACCAGCAAATTTCAGCCGTCTCCTCTGGACTCTTTCCAGCAGCGATAATCTCTCTGACGACATTCTGACCGTACCAGCGCAGAGAACCAGTGCTTGCATTAGCCGTCTTGCCTTTGTGCGTGAAGAAACCACCAATGATAGGAATGTGCGAAGCGACGCCGGTGACTGCTCCTGTAACAGCTCCAGTGGCCTTCGAGATAATTCCCTTGGGAGCGTCAACGATCGAATTGGGGCTCCCATTGACAACATTGAGGGTTGTTTCGGTCAGGGATTCGGCACCTTCGCGAGCCTTCTTTCTGCGGTTTAAGGCGATAGCTGGGTCGTTGTTGTTGAAACCGTAGGTACGGACACTGAGGAGGTGCGTGTACAATGTCGTCGCATCGTAGCTTCCTTTCTTGTTCTCGTCGGTCTTGAGGTCCAGGGAGAAAAGGTCGGCAAGGAGACGGGTGTTCAAGGGGATCGCAACACTATCAGCAGGTTAGCAATAATGTTTCTCAAGTGGTGACAAGAGGGAAACACATACTCTCTGACAATATCAATTTGGTTCAAGTCTTTCCCAAGGCTAAGTGTCTCAGCCTCAAGCAGCTCCTTGCTAACGGAGTTGGCTGTCGACGAAAGCAGCTGCATAAATTCGGCAGGGCTGAACATGATATCTTGAACCAGCTTCTTCTGCGCGGTGTTCGCGGGCTGGTCACCACCCAACATGTAGTTGTTGTACGTCTTTCCGGGAACCATGTCGTTCAGGAACTTAGTCCATGTAATACGGAAATTGGCCTGGTCGTTAAGCACTTTTGTCACAGTCGAGTACTTGAGCACAGCGATAGGGTTCGGTGGAGGCGAAGGGTCGTCCAGGGTGTACTGGTCAATAGTTCCGATTTCCCGTGCAATCTCTTCGTTCATCTTGCGAGTGAACATTGGCTGTGTGCTGTGCAAGGAGTTGTAAGGGAACCAGCCTGGGAAAGCACGCTGGAACAGCTTATGGAACATAGATCCACCAAGGCTGCACAAAAGTGTTAGTAGGAGCTTAGTGGGGATATAGGATGACAACTTACATGTCATAGTCCTGCTGGACTTCGTTGTAACCCCAACAGGTGAGATTAGATGCTGTGTAATCCACAGTAAGGAATCGATCAGATCGCACGAGAGTAACAGCATCACTAAAGACAGCTCTGCCGACGGTGTACGGAGGGCAACCACCACAGCCTGGATCCATGCGCGGTTTGGCATCCTCAAGAAAGAGACCAGGGTACATCTCAACCATGTCGGGGTGGTCGTACAGCTTGCGCATTAAATCAGCAATCTCAGGGTCAGGGTTGATGTCTTCAAAAGTGTCATGGCGCTTGAGGCCGAAGAAGTTACGCATCTCGTTCAGAGAAGCTAGCTGCCACTTTCTCGACGTGAGGATACCAGTAACCTCAATGATACGGAGCGCCTTAGGAACCATGCGAGCACCGAACAATCCGGCGGGGTCTTCCATACTCTCTTTCATGATATTGACCAGCTCGACATCGCTGAACTTGCCAGTGTCGTCACGTTTCAATCCGCCAAACTCGCGCTTGGAGGGCTCATTGGGGATGTTCTGCTCATAGCGGAGGAGACCCTGGACAAATTCATGGGGAGTAAGTTGGTCAAGAGGCTTGGTGTTTCCTGGGAATAGGCTTTGGAGGAACTCGTTCATCCACTTCTCATCGCGGCGAGAGATGACGGAGTGGAATCGGTACAGGAGGTTGAATTCCGCAGACACCTGGTTACCGATACCTCTCGGGACGCCCTCGGGGTCAAAGAGTCTCGAAACCTCAACGCGAGGGTCAAGAGTCCAGTCGGTCGTGGAGTGATGACTGTTGGTCAGACCACGAAGGTAGTCGTGCAAGGAGATGTTGACGTAAAGACCGTTCACGACACTGGTAGGTTTGTTGTCAGCACCGGAAATCTTCATGATCGGGAGCAGAATACTTACAGTCGAGCTACCTGGAACAGATCCTCATCTTGCTTTGCAAGAGCTTTCTCCTCGTCTTCCTTGGTCTTAGTGGGAGGCACGGTGAACCGACCACCCTCGTTGATCTTCCGCAGGACATCTGCGACATAGTTATGGAAACGGTTGTACATGATGAGCATAACATTGACACCTGGCGGCATTCCCAGCAGTCGCTTTTCTGCAAAGGTGTCGGGCTTGAGAAGACCATTCTTCATAGTCCGAATAGACAGCTGGTCCTCACGGCTGGAGCCGTACAAGGGGGCCAAGTCGAGATAGGAAGACGTATCAGAGATATTGGAGTCAAAGCGGTTGGTGCGGAAAACATCTGAAAGTGATAAGTAATCACCCAAAACCATGGAGCGCTATTATCAACTTACCATGAATAATGATGGTTGCGTGGTAGAAGAGAACCGAAGACACACCAGCAGGGTTCTCCTTGAAAGACTCGTCGCTACGAGCCATGAGAACTGTGGTTTGTTAGCGCAACACGAAACGATCAAAGCTCAAACAAGAGGACATACGATCGAACAGAAGACCAGGGTCCGGCGGGACACCGTGCAAGTGCTTCAACTTCGGAACGGTTCTCGCGTAAGGACTTCCAGCCTTGCCCAAGTTCGGCTGGAGAGGGTTCTACACCCGAAATATAATTAGCAAGCGTACATCGAATTGAGTCCCATGCGTCCAACTTACGTTGTAGCTTCCATCCGGAGTCCGGTACTGGTACTGGTTGCCGAAGTAGCTCAGGGGAGGATGTTGCAAGCTTTTCCACAGAGTGTCGATAATGAGCCCCGACAGCTTCTTGCGCGCCTTGGATGTCCGTGGCAATGATGCCGCGATCGCAATCATCTTTTCCATCTGTATTCGAAGGCGACATCAGTAAAAGACCTTTTCGTCGACTTCGTGTTCTGCGAGACTCACAGTCATCTGTCGGTCGTCAATAGGCTTTCCCTTTGTCTTGGCGACTTCGAGCAACGTACGAAGATCTTTCACGCCGGTTTTGAGTCCCATTGACTTGAGGTCGTGCACGAGACTAGTGGCCATGACATTCGGGTCACCGTAAGGCTCACCGGCTTGATACTTCTGATCATCTTCCTCTTCGGCAATCTTGTGCCTGTTGAAGATCTTCCAGTTGGTGGGATTAAGCTTGGACAAAAAGCCGGGCGCCGTCCCAGCAATACTGCCTAACGCTGATTGTGTGCCCCTGGGGATATGAATCAAGCCTTTTCCTTTGCCAAATGGCAAGAGATTCTTCACAAATGGAAGTTTGTTCAATCCCGGAATCTTGAACAGATACTGCGCGATCTTCTCCTTGAGGAACTCGATCAATCCTCGGTCGTCCTTCTTGATGACCTTCAGGTAAAGGGCATAGAGGAAGAAACTGAGGATCGTGGCCAGGACTCCGTTAAAGCCGAACTTCCCAAGCACAGCCTTGAACCAGCTCTGGTCCTTTGTGCCCATGGCCAGCGATACCCATGACGAGGAGCCGCTGTTCGAAGAACCAAAGGGAAGAAACGAAGAAACTTGATAATCAATTCAATTAGTCAAAGTTCCTTGGCCATTATAGCAGGGCTAACTCACGTCCTGATGAGGGAGGCGGGCTCGAGCCCCAGCTCAGAGGGTTCCAGGAGGAAGCCTTGGGGGCTGCACTGCTGAACAACCCCATAATGGTCTATGTAGAACTAGAAATGGCTAAGAATAAGAAACAATGACAGTAAGGTGGATCGACGAATATAAGTCCGGCAATGGAAGGGTTCGACCGAGCCGATTGAGAATTCCAGGGAGGGTGGATGGTTGGAAATAGAATTGGCAAAGGCGAGAAATCCTAGGGTTTAAATAAGTCTCTTTGATGGTCGTACACAAGCCGTATACTGCAGCCAGAGACTCTGAAATTACTATCAGGGCAGCGCCATTTGCCGTCCTGCCATGTTGAGTATAGATCATAATCATCCCGCTGCAGGCCACAACTGAACATAACGGATCATCACCTCAAAAGGATTCGCCGAAGCCCCTGGAGCTCAGCTGCGTTACCAGCATTCGAGTCCTTCTCCACACGAAGGCCGATCAACCAGCCAATGTCCACAAGAGATGCCTCGAATTACAAAACGATAAGCGCTTTCTTGCGCCATACCCGGAGTCACTGCCAGCGGAGGTGAGGGGAAAGCTGAAAACCATGGTTAGGCCTGGGGCTTTCACTCGTTAGTTCAGAGAGAATTTTTATATGCAGATATTAGACATGTTACATTGCATGAGAGGCCCAATTAATCGGGGAGACCCAACGAATCACAGTCCTGGCCATACTAAACATTAGCCAATATTTCCGTTAACTAGCCAGCTCAGTCTGCGTTAGACTGCAGACGAACCCGTAAATCTTCTAGTCCAATACAGTGCTTAGATCACATTTCAGCCGTGACTTGAGCTGGATCTGTGATGCAGAAAAGGTGGGCCGCTTTGCATGTGCGTATCAATACTGACCCGCTGTGATGAAAGGAATACACGTACAGATGAAATACAAAAAGACTGAGAAATAATTTAAATTCTGATCAAATTAAATCACTTTTCAGGTGAGTGCCTGCAAGTCCGTGGTCGAAGACATGCCCGGCTCGGGCGTGACAAGAAAATTGGACGAAAATTCCCATATATACTAGAGGAGAACCTTTTTCCTCCGTCAGATCCTTGGTCCCCGAAGTCGCCAAATTTTGTTACTTTGCAAGTACTGCTTTTCTCTTTTTCAAAATGCCTCACGCAATAGATGAAGGAAGGCCTGGAGAGGAATCTGGCCCGCGCCGGATTGTCCTTTGCTTTGATGGTACTGGTAACCGGTTTCATGGCAATGAATCGGACACCAATATTGTGAAAATATACCAAATGCTCGAGAGGCACACACCAGGCCAATACCACTATTACCAGCGTATGTTCATCTTGAAGTGATGAGGATGATTTTGGTTGCTAATGAATTCATAGCTGGAATCGGCACCTATGTCAAAGGCCAAGGGTCCAGCTCGACGCGCTTAAATTTCATCCCCAAGATCAAATCCGCCATCCTCACCACAGTCGATTGCATGGTGGGTTCGTCATTCCGAAGCCATGTCCTGGATGGATACCGCTTTGTTATGCGCTTCTATCGACCCGGAGATCATATCTACATCTTCGGTTTCTCGCGTGGTGCATACACGGCACGGTTTCTTGCGGAGATGATCCACAACATTGGTCTCTTATCCCAGGGAATGGACGAGATGGTCCAATTCGCCTGGGATACCTTTAGCAATTTCCAGCAAGCTAAAGGAAATGATCCACTTACAGAAAAGGATAAGCAGCTCATTGCGTATATGGAGAAATTCAAGACGACCTTCTGCCGTCCAGATGTGGGAATTCATTTCCTGGGCCTGTTTGACTGTGTCAACAGTGTTGGTCAGTTCGAAATTCCGCTCTACCGCACGTCCTACAAGGTCATGGCGAGCCCCGCAGCTCGATACATCCGGCATGCGGTGTCTATTCACGAAAGACGACTCAAGTTCAAACCTGCTCTGTTCATTCTCGATCAGAATGGTCCTCCCGTGGACCTCAAAGAGGTCTGGTTTGCCGGTAACCACAGTGATATCGGAGGTGGCTACGGACTCGAACCGGGTCAGAAGCATCTATTGTCAGACACGCCATTAAACTGGATGATCCAAGAGGTTCTCAATCTCGACGGTTCAGACAGCAAGCTATCTTTTCAGACGCTAAACGTTGATGACGTGTCGAAAGCTGAAAACGCCTTTCCTGGAAAAGAGGCTCCCGGAACTAATGCTTTCCTGTTACGAAGGAAGACAAACCAGCCCCACGACACGCTCAGTTTTGGACACGGCACATTCTTCTTGATGGTCCTTTGCTGGTGGATCCTTGGTAAACTTTCCCCCCTCACCCTTTCACTTGGTCGGCGGCTAACGAAAATCAAACAGAGTTCCTTCCCATTTTCACACGTCTGGAACTGGAGAATGGCAAATGGATCCCCCGCCGGCTCCCGCCAAACATGGGCGCTCCCCGAGATCTGCCTCACGACGCCGTAATCCACCCTAGTGTGAAAGAGATGATCAAGGCCGGTATCCTGGATAAAGAGTCGATCCCCCCGCGAGGCGGAGACAATCCCAACCTTCCCAATGTTGCCAATCTCGCCTATACGTGGAAGAGACTGCGAAACACTGCAGCCACTCAAGCGTCAAATTTGTCGAAAGATTCAAAAGATGGATCGGAGAAGACCAATGGCACTGTTCACGGTGGATTCGAGCCTGCAAAAGCATTGGGCTGAGCTGGGGCGGTGTGAGTGTGAGATAGTAGGTGCCTGCGATAGCGCTTTCTGGTACATGCATCATAATCCTGTGGAGTAGAATGGCCGTATCATATTCGTTGAATGTGGACGGAGCAGCGGCTGAGTTAGTAAACAAAGACAATCCATTAGTTCATGTCAATAGTACGACTATATGCAGGGAAAAGCTAGTTTCAATTGTGAATATTTGCAAGAAGAGAAGTAAAGTGAGTTGTCCAGAGCAGTTCGAATTAGGTTGCCGATCACGGGATTTGCGGGCCACTCAGGCACCCAGTCATTGGTTGCCTCAAGCCCTCAACTTCACCTGGAACGACCTCTGATCTACAGAGTAAAGCAACAGAAACATACCACACAAGATCCACAGTAATCAATCCTTTACTTCTAAACGAGCTGTATTTGAAATATCACAGTTTGTAACGGGTGGCCATACATAGAACAACGCAGCCGCGCAGGGCCGAGCCGCTGATCCACTTCTGCAACTACCAGCTGGTGCCATAAGCCAAGTACTTTGTTTGGCCAATGACTGACCATGGATTATCAGTGATGTTCCTCGACACCGTGTGGCGTATAACCTGGCGTAGCTGAATCTCATGCACAAAGGATCCGAGCTGAACTTTGAATACACCCCACAGCGCACATTACAAAGTGTCACGCACCGAATCCACCATATGCGGGCGTTATCTTGATCCGCGGTACGGAGTACTTGGTACAGAATGCACATAGATGTATTACAAATTGCGAGCAAGACACACGTACTGCGTCAACGGAGTACAGCCTCACCATTGCCATGCGCCTACATGCAGCAGCACCATGTATACACCAGTCAGTACTCAATCCAGACCTCCCAGGGTCTCCTACACCCCACACGGCTTATGTCCAATTCGGCAACAGTTCGTGCGAGACTTTTTCAGGGCTGAATTCTTGGCCAGACCGCATCATTGACAGTGACACGCCCCTTGCCCATTTAGAATATCACTTGTAGTGACATGAGGGTTGCAGCACCGCATACGTTATTGGCTGTGCACAAATCTTGGCCAGCCAAGAGGCCAATCACTGTCTCCTTATTTCACTCTCCGATTCGCAATGTTTTTGCCCAGTCAACATGGCAAGCCACGAAAGCACAGATCTATTTTTGATCGGAGCTGACTGAGCTTTGGCCAGATACTAATTCGATATACTTTTTCTGAATAAGAAGATGCTGTCGATTCGCTAAAATCTTATCGCCAAGGTCCTTTTTATCCAGTAAGGAAGATGTCTTATCAAACAGCAATACGCATTGGGACGGAGTACGCCGCCTCTACATTCATGGGCCGAAAATACGCACATCTACTCCAGATCCTCCACAATAAGCACGGAAGAGGACTCAAATTCTTCGGAGTCCCTTGAAATTAGCTAGTTACGGCTTTTGCTCTTCAGGTTACATATTTCCACGGAAACAACATCCCATTACATGCATGATGCAGCCCAGTATGGAATGGACCAACACACGCATCCACCAAGTCCATCCCACCTGGACGGTAGGAGCGTAAAGATGGCGTGCCTTCGCTTTCTCCAGCGCTACACATTTTGTTTACAGGGTAGATACGATAGAAACTTCGACTAAGCACTCCATACTCCGGCTCTACATGCATGTCCAGTCACCTACCCCAAATTCCACACAAAAGCCAAATGCCAATTCCCGAAGTACAGCTACTTGTACAGCACTCACTACTCAAGGTTAAATATTCCCACGGATGCAATATCTTCTTCACTCGTATACGCACTCATGCATGAATCACGTCCACCACATAGCTAGTTCACCCCGTAAGAAGTGAACACACAATAGTCGCCCAGTATGGACCCATATGTATCCACCAAGTCCGCTTGAGCAATAAAAGTAGCGGGGAGATATCCTTACTTCGTCAATCTCTGCCAAACATTTGCATGTGGTGGAGCACAGAAATGGAAGCGTAGCAAGACAAGAGAAACGGTGCGGAGTACTCGAAATTCGGGCACTTGTTCTTCAAAGTCACATTCTGGCGCTAATATTATTAATTAACGCTGCCAATAACCAATATAGTACTATCATGCAGTAATTCTAGAAATGTATTTTCATATCCGGTGACTGAGAACACATCCTGATATCCTACAGAATAGTTACCAGCCACGACCGCACCTCCCATACATTCTTCATGACTCGCGACTTTCTCAGAACATTATACTCAGTACTTATGCCTAGCATATACGAGCTTTGCTGCAAATGCATGTATGTACATGTCATCTGCGCAGAAAATAGCATCGGAGTTGAAGCGGTGAAAACGACACCGTGCTATCCGCATGCGCCTATTACAGATCCACTCTTCGAATTATGAAGAGAAAGAGAGGACAGGTTGAACATATATATGTATAAGGCACCTCAGCAGAATATATGCTGGTGTTTTTAGCTTTTATATACATCGCACTCCGTATGTACGTACAAACATACACGAGACATGAAGAGAAAGAATGCATGAAAAGAGTCAGTCACGATTACTTGTCCTTCACAGATCAAATGGCCAGAAACTGATTGCATCCGGTGTTAAATATAAACAGATAAAACAAGCTCCTAGTGTCAAGGCTTTAGACCACCCTTTACATTACCGTCCCGCATTTCCTTCATCGCATCCTTAACCAGCCAGATACATACGTCTTGCACGTCATTCCCAACCCGCCAGCTACCGAGTACAACTCCCTTCTGCTGTAGAATTTCATTTGCCCGCTCCCAGCGTCGACGCCAGAGCTCCTCGCGCTTATTTGGCAGAGGTGCAGAGGGGCCAGACGAGCCATAACCCTCCTGCTCGTTGACGCTGCTGCTGCTTGTCCGGCCCGTGATGGGAGTCGCCGCAGACCGCAAGACATTCGAGGGTGACGGTAGCCAGATTCTGTCCGACGCGTATTGGTATGCTGCAGAAGCTGCCGCTACAGGATATGATTGCTGTTGTCTCTGAGGTGCCGGCAGTGCCGGCGTCGAACTCTTGCTGCTGCTGACGGATGATGAAGTTGAGGTACCAGTGTTCGTCCTACGCGGAGGCGGGGGCGGAGGTGCTGGTGGTTTAGAACGTACTGCAACATCAGACGATTGAGTCCGTGCTAGGTCTTGGTTAGATGCATGCCTCGAAGTATTGTCTGCCACGGACGGGGCGGAACGACGCGGTGGAACTGGAGGTACAGGTTTACGTCGAGATGCTTCTCGAGTCTGACAATCGGTCACATCCGAGGTGGTCGATGCTGTACGCAAGGTTTGCGGCTTCGAAGGCTTCATAGGAGGTGGACGGAGTGTTCCTGGTTTCTGGGATACCTCGCCCTCCTCCCCTTCCTCCCGAAGATCAATACAATCGCCATTGTCAATGCTTCTAGCATCATTGATAGAAACTGTAGACTGCATGGTGGGTCGACGCGGCGGTAGCGAAGGCCGGTTCGCAGCATCAGAATCTTGATCTTGAATGAGTTGGCCAGTGCTCCGACTTCGAGAAGGGCCTTTCTCCAAGTAATCCACGGACTTTTCAAAGAATAACGCGTGATCGCTCGTGGTGACGTCCCGTATGAAGATTCCCAGAATCCTCCCCGGGTTCGCCAAAACAATTTCGGTATAAACCTCAAGATCCGCCTCGCCACTGTCACCGACCAAGATGAATTTTCGATCGGGAAAGTCTTTCAAAATACGTTCCAATGATGCCCGTTTTCTCTCTGCTGTAGGTTCAAAAATACCTTGGAGCATACCACTGTATTGCTTCAGATGAATTGAGCCAGGCGGCAACCCAACCAACTTAAAAAACCGTTCCAGAAGAGGATAAAGCTGCCACGGAGCATTAGAGACATAGTGAATCTCGACACCCAACTTGGTCAGCTGAGTATACCACTCGTCAACACCGCGCACGGTCAAGTCTGACAGTTCCCGAACAAAAGTATTCCGGAACATCTCTTTCGCTCCATTGGCAATGGCAGAATGCTTCACTGTATCGTCGATGTCACTGATCAGACTAACTCCACTCGGTTCGATAATTTTGATCTCCTTGGCAGCAGACAGATTCTCAGATGCCAAAACACGGATATGCGTTGGGACGAACGGTAATGCAGCACGAAGGATAAAATGGCCCGACGCATCCGTAATGACACTCCTCGACTGACTCTGCTCGTCGTTAAAGAAGAAAACAGTCACGGGCATGTCCATCATTGGATTCGCCAGGAAAGGCTGCAATCGTTCCATGAGGTGTGCATTGGCGACAGACAGCTCGTCTTTGGTCATTTGCGCAGGTCCCGTGGCTGAGGTGGTTGCTGTCCGTAGTGGAGGGCGCCCTGGGCATTCGCTTTCACTGCCATTTCGCGCACTGCTCTTCCAGGCTGGATCGGCTTCCGATTCTGCTTTGCTGATCATGAACTGCATTTCTTTGTTAACAATTTCATCTTCTCCCTGAGAAGTGATCTTGTCGCTCCCATCGCCATTATCCGTCGAGGGATTTCCTGGAGCAGGGACACCACTCAGCCTCCGCGCCAATGCAACCATCAAGCGATTCTTCCGCGTCATCGGCCCACGATGGGGCGAATATAACCATCCCCGCACATCAACAGCAACAACCGCATTCTCATTTTCGTACTCTTCCCAGTCAAGCGGATCTGACTGCTCGAATTCATCCTCTTCCCCGCGGTATGCATCAATTGTATCAGTAGAACTCCTAAAGCTCTTTCGTCGACGAGCATCCGTCGCCTTATTCCCAGAGAGCTTCCTCGCATAGCTGGGGAATATAACCATCTCCTCGTGTCCAGACCGCGCAATCTCAACATCCGGAAACGCACCAGGGGTATCATGAAATTCATCACCGTATTCCCGAACATTGTTGATCGACGTAGCCAGCTGCGATGTATACGACTGGCGCAACTCATTCGCAGCCTTGAGATAGCCGTAGACCCTCTGGCGACGTCCACCACGCTCCCGTCCAGTATCCCCCAGCCCCAATGACGACGAAAATCCCGACATTTGTTCCTTCACACTTCCAGTTCCATTCGGCGACCTGCGCGCTTTCGTGTGTTTCGGAAGGAATGTGTGTGCTGCTGCGGCGGTCGAATCAGACCGTACACCCCTCAACCGTCTCCTACTCCTACTCCCAACAAGAAACGGAACAATCCCCCTTTCTCCTAATGCCCGTCTTTTCTCAAGCTGTTTTAGTTGCTGGACAATACCCCGGTACAATCGTGTCTGCGCCCGATGGCGGAGAGCGGGTAGCGTCTCGTAGCGGAATCCCCAAAGGCACGAATGGACACGGCGGCTCGTGTGCGGCCCGAAGAGGGCACGGAAAAAGCGTAAGGAATTCCCTTGATGCGATGGATCCCTATCTCGGTCTCGTGCTTTAAAACGAAGAGTAGTAGGTAGAGAGCGATGGGCAGGGAGTCGTCTGACGTAGGTAGGTCGTGGGGGAAGAGCAGGAGGTCGATTGCGGGAAGGAACTTTAGGATCCAGCTTGGGTGGTTCTTTCCCAGCGTGCTTTCTCTAGGATAATCCGTTTCTATAATTTCCGGGTTGTCAGCTCCCCATGTGTAGTTAAGTGGCAATCTGCAACAAGGCAGCATGAATTGCATCTCAGCCTTGTAAACCGAATGCGGCGAACGTAGAGTTGACTTGTAGATGATACCAGTAGAACGTTAAATACTCACTGCAATTTCAGAGAACACAAAATACTCTATAAAATCGAATAAATTGGCGACGTGTCTGTTAGATCAAAAGTGAAGCGAGGATACGAATATTCCTGTCAGTGGTGTGGATGTGGTCTAGCCCGTTGCGGAGAATATATATAAGGCTGTGCTCCGTATGCGGCTAGACTCCATACAGTACAACTATGTTTTCGATATGGAATAAGTCAAAGAAAATCATCTTGCTGTACACTTGCTTATGCCCAAGCTGATATCGCCCCCAACCCTTACAATGGTCTCTAAGCGCATCAAGATGTCAGGCACAGCCACAGTAACGTGGCCTACTGTGGCGCAGTACCAGTTTGTGTACAGGAGACGAAAATAATGCTAGTTGATGTTCCTCTACCAAGTGAAAATTTGAATTACAAAATCCTGTGCATATTTATGATATATGCTCTATATAAGCTGCAGCTGGCTGCGAGTAAATAACAGAGTTGCCTCGGATCAGAAATCGCTGTCCGGAAATGATATTCGAATGAGACAGGAATATATCCTAGACTCAACGGCCGAACGTAATGTTATTCGCATCCGGGGAACTGAAGAACCCCGAGAGCTGGACTAAATGATAGCTTCTCGGCAAGCGATGGTGTTGTGGTGGAGTTGCACGTTGGCAGGTCCTATGTCATCCTCAGAAGAGACAAGTGTGTCGACTAACAAACCGATGCCCTGCAAAGACAAGGTCTAATGTCTGACATCCACCACGATCAACCTGCCTCACTTTCCTCCGCGTAATTGACCTTCTTCGCCCGTCCACTTCGACGGCCTTTTCGCGATGCAGTAAGTGCGGTTGATTCAACTGGTTCCGCAGCCTCATCATTCGACTCTGATGGCGTCGACACAGGCGTCTCCGAAGCCTTGCGTTTCCTGGTTGTAGTTGTTTTCTTCACACTAGCCGTACGCTTGACCCGTGCCGTGGTCTTGCGTGTTGGTGGCGTTTCCGGCGTAGTAGCCTCAGCCGCAGCAGTCTCAGCTGCACCATTTTCGGCTGCTTTTTTGTTGTTTTGCCTCTCGGTCCCAGTCTGGGCTGCCTTGGTTCGAATAACCTTCTTTGGTCGAAGCCACTCTTCCATCCCAGGAGGCCAATATACTCTTCGCTCAGGGCCACCCATGCCTACTTCCTCTTCAGGAAAGGTACGCTCTGGAGGAACCAAAGCTTCCAGATTGACAAATCCATTCCTTTTAGGAGACCGTTGGGGTGGCTTGAACGGTTTGTTCTCGTCTGTCCGGATGTAAGGGATGATATTGTTGACTAGATCATGACCTGGCAGTTTAAATGTCCTCATCAATTCAAAAACGGCCTGCTCCTTATCCTTGGCTTCGATCATCAAGTCCATTGTCGAATCACATGGGGGAAGAGTAGCAACACGAGGACTGTGCTTCCGTCGTTGGCGACCTGTGATTGCACCTGGAGTGGGTTCTGAGTAATGCATCTTTTGCGTGATATCTTTGCGCGTCCAAGTCGCCTTGATGCGATCGTAGAGACCCATGATATCCAGCGTACCTTCGCGAAGCTGGTCCGAGTCGAAGACAATATTGTGATGGTGGAAATCCAGGACAAGCGGGATGTTGAGCTCTTCACATATAGGGAGCAGATCATGGACCGACCAGCTCACGTCATCATTCTCAAGAACCAGTCGATTCTTGATGTCCTGCGACAAATTGGCGTAGCTTTCTCGAAACCGGTCTAAAGTCGCCTCCTTGTCACCAAACACACCGCCCATATGGAGGATCATGACTGCATCACGATCCTGCTGTGGCGGCAACTTCAGAAGCCGTAGCATTTCGGAATGATATTCCAAATCGCGAAATGAGTTTTCTGTAACCTCCTTTCTTGGAGAGCCCAGCTGGGTGAATTGACCAGGATGGACCGTGACGCGGTGGCCCAGCTCGGCTACGACTCGACCTATTTCGGCCATGACATCTGCAGCAAATGGTTCCAATTTGTACCCATATTCCTTATGACTGGCAAAAGGAAACATCTCACTGCTCAAGCGCATGAACTTGATGCCATATTTATCGTTCCACTCGAGTATCTTGGTGAGATCGCGAGCATTGGCGAGACCTATGGACTCCACATAGGCCTGGCCACGGGCGACATCTGGAGGTTGTTCCCGGTCAGGGCGGTTCTTGGTTGAATGAGGCGGCTGTGAGGGATCTTGCAGCGGATGGCGGTTTTCGAGGATCGAAGCAATACGGCAGGTTCGTGAACAGAATACCGAAGGATTGGAGTACCGTAGATACGTATTCAAACAAGCCTACTGCCTATGAGAACATGAGCAAATATGAGCAATTAGGAAAACTCACATATCCTAACCGTCCATTCCAAGGAAGCGGTAGATAGCTACTGTTGACCGGCGGAGGCCGAGTCAAAGCATCCTGCAGCTCCTCTGGCTCGAGGGGCACATCCTCCTCGGACTCCGGGTCTAACGAGCCATCCTGCGCCGGCATGCCGGGAGGGACCTCACTCTGACGATTGTCCTGAACCGATGCGTCTTTAGCGCCTATGACACCAACACTAGCATTCGAATCTTCGGCCTTCATCGCGCCACACACTGCCCCAGACGAGAATAATCTAACGGATGAGTATGGGTTTGGAATTGTCGATCCTGCGAGCTTCGATAATCGGGCAGCGGAATGCAGTCTACCAAGGCGCATACGATGAGTAGAGGTATGAGAGACGAGATTTGGCCATGGCGCAGACAAGCTTTTCTTGGAGCTCGCCACGGTAACGGGGCGCGTCATCCGCCATGACGAAGGAGCGTGGCGAAAGCCAGACTGGGAAGTGGGCGTGGCGGAAAATGCCCGGGCGTCATGACAACGGACAGTGGTATGCGGACAGGACAGAGCAAGCGAACGAGCGGATCTCTGGCAGTGGGAGGAAAGACAAAACATTCAGCGGAGTCTATGATTGAAGTAGCTGCACGGAGTAGAAGTATGAGAGTAGGACGGTTGGGAGCACAGGTATAGCTAGCAGGTACTGCCAGCGGCATCCCAGCGGTTGAAAAGCCGAAGTTCGAGCAATAACGCAGAAAAACGCGGTAGACGCGAAAGCACGTGCTTTTTTAACAGCCCAAGTTTAGGGACTCTTTATCGGGACTTCCGGGGAGGTCTTTAACTAATCTTTAACTAAATATGACCCCGTTCTGGAGCGCCGCCAACCGCAATGTAAGGAAAACGCCGCCCACAACCTCACCCGTCCACCAATATACAGTATGCCACTATCCGTAGAGCCCAGGGATCCCCAGCTAGCACAGCAGAAAATGATCTCCGTTGCTGACAGATTCTGCAATGCCCTGCTGATCGAATATGCACCGACGATAACTTAATCTGGTACCGGATGACGACGAGCTGCTCGTCATCTGTGGGAATAACCGGGATAGGATTCTTCAATGCTGCGAATAAGCGCTGCAATAAGCCCTGAGGTACGTATAGACGATAACCGGCGCTTCAAAGGCTGACGTCGGCGGTATGGCAGGGGGAAAAGGAAATAGAAGCGCTCGGTTTATTATGCTTGGCTGGTCGCATTCCAAAAGGGACTGCTTGTTTTGGTATCTGCCATTCCATATCAGCAACCAACCCGTGTCAGAAACATGGCAAGGAATCCGCCATTGAGATGTAAATATTTAAGATGATCCTGCTCATCCCATAGATATTTGAAGTCTCAATCATAGGCTGTTTTCCCTGCCTGCCGTTCCTTTGGTTTTTCGAACTCTGTATCTATCCAGCATCTTCCTACGAAGGAGGTCATTCACTTCAATTGACATTGGACAATTCATTGTAAGTGAGATATTTTTTTTCCCCTCTTTTGAATCATATGGAAGCCCATGGTGTCTCACATTAGGCATTGTGATCATCCACTGCTGTCTCATGCATCTACATTCACTGCTGTCATTCTGCCCCATGCCCTAACCATTCACAACGTATAAATACACTCACTGACCTGCTCACTCAGTCTTATTTGCTTGTAGTCCTTCAACCAACTCTTCTCTTTCTTTCTCTCCTTTTCACCTTTCAACGATCTACTTAACTGCCCTGGACGGCATCGACCAACCAAACTTTCCTTTAAATAAAATTTTCTTCGAACGATTCTTCATTATGAAGAACTTCCTGCTCGCGGCGGGTCTCCTGGCCTCGACTGTCTCTGCTCATATGCAGATGAGCGAGCCATTCCCCATCCGCAGTCCCCTCAACAAGGACAACAACGGCAAGAAGGACTACTCGTACACCAACCCACTGTCGACTGATGGCTCTGATTTCCCGTGCAAGGGCTATGCGGACGACCCGTTCAACGCGACTGCCAACTACAGCCCTGGCAGCAGCTACCCTCTGAAGCTCGCTGGTAGTGCCACCCACAAAGGCGGTTCTTGCCAGATCTCCTTGTCGTACGACAAGGGCAAGACCTTCCAGGTTATCCACTCCATTCTGGGTGGCTGTCCCATCGACAAGGAGTACAAGTTCACCGTCCCGTCTGACGCTCCCTCTGGCGAGGCTTTGCTTGCCTGGAGCTGGTTCAACAAGGTCGGCAACCGTGAAATGTACATGAACTGCGCTCAGGTCAACATTGGCAGCGGGGGCGACAGCCAGAGTCACAAGATGGTCGACAACGCTGGTGATGATGATGATGACCTAGAAGCTAACAACGCTACCGCACACGCTGCAAATGACAAGGGCTTCGACAGCTTGCCTCCAATGTTCATCGCCAACGTCAACGGCCCTGGCAAGTGCAAGACAGTCGAAGGCAAGGACGTCAACTTCCCTAAGCCCGGTCCCTCCGTCGAGGGCTCTGTCGAGGGCAAGGGTTACAAATGCGATGGCGACGCCAACTTCCTCGCTTCTGACTCGGGATCCAGCACTACCTCAAGCTCCAACTCCACCGAGTCGTCCAGCCACGACAGCAACGCGCCTGACAACGCCAACGCGGCCATGTCCAGCTCTATCCTCGACTTCCAGCGTAACGACGGTGATGCGAACAGACATTCCGTGGCCTTTGGTACCACTAGTTCTGAGCCCCGCTTCAGTTCTCCCACTGGCGCCCCTGGTCCTCAAGGTCAAGCTGCTCACGGCCACAGAAAGGGTCACGGCCATGGTGGTGGCAAGCCTCACAACGCCTGGGGTCCTCCTGATGATCTCTTTTGCTCGCCTGATGGCAACAGCTTCTCTCTCTTCACCGCCGACGGTTCCTTGGTCGACATGGGTTCTGTCGCTGCAGGCACTATCTGCCGTGATGGCAAGATCACCTGGGCTTAAGCTGATTATATCTTCCCATGTTTCTTGCACTAGACCTGCTTGACTTCACTTCCTCCCTCTATGACGATCACGGTTCCCTTGCCCGGAGCGAGGTGATTCGCTTATTTTGAATTTTTTTTTTTTTTGTTTGGGTAAACAGACGGATGATGCTCTTCAGTGTCTTTGGACTGGGTTTTGGGAGTGGTGGAGAGGTCGGGTTTGGTTATAGGCTGCTTTTTTGTATTTTATAATTTCTCCATCTTTGATCTCTGCACTGTTGACGTCTGTCTTCTTGGACTTGGATGTCTTGTGCCTCTATGGCACATCCTGTAATGACTTGATTTGAACTAACACATTTTATGATTTTCACTCCTTCCTCTCTTAGTTTACTTTAAGAAATTTTTCTTGCAGTAAGGGACTCTCGCAGTAAATGTCCAATCTTCTAGCTATCTTGTGCCCTCGACAGTCTCATACGTATGAAGTGTAAGACTGGGTGCATTTGGCCTGTGATGGTAAGATATAATCAGGTCGTCCGTCGCGGCAACGATCGCTTGCTCAGCCCTGGTTGGGCTCTGGAGACTATTCCGGTATGCAGTCATACGACTGTTGCGCAGTAAGTAGCAAGGGACGATGCCCCTTGCCAGCTTCACAAGACGTCTACGTACGCTTGAAATACTTGTCATTGTATCATAACGAATAAGACTCATTCCGAGACCCCTTTACAATCCGCTCAACTAAGCTTACAGAATTCCGGTCCCAGACGCAGGTACTGACATGCCAGAAGTCGGAACGCAAACAACGCGGAGATATGCATGTCATACGCCCATGCATACATCAAGCTAGCTAGATAGTATACACTATAAAACAAATCACCGTAAAATCAACGACAGAATGGTATCTCAGTTCATTAATCATTAGACTCCCGTCGCTATAGCCAAAGGACGGGACGCGAGCACTGTGTAGACTCCAAACCGAGCTGGTTATTATCCAGCAGATCAACAAAGGAAATAGCAAGTGAAATCACGATATTGATTTCGAAATTATCATTAAATTCTTTTTCTCATCGGCTTAGACGTTGGAACGGTTTAGTAGTTACCCGTATACGCCGAGTTGCCGTATCCGTTGGCACCAGCATTGCTGTTCTTGTTGCGCGAAAAGAATCCATTACCGTTCGACTTTTCATTGTTGGTACCAAGTTCGACATCCTGAGGCGTAGGGTGGCCGGGGAGAGCATCGTCGGGGTTGGCGGTGCTGTCCGGGTTATGCTTGTTGCGGCGCCAGATGAAACCACGGCCGCGACGGGTGCCGTAAGTATAGTTGTTGTGAGGGGAGGGACCGAATCGCTTCTCACGCTTGTGGTTGTGACGGTAGAGGGCCTGCAAGCCGATGGATATGAGGAAGAAAACACTGTTGCAGTTAGTATTAGCAAAGTAGTAACATATGTAGGGGCAGGTGAAAACCTACATTCCAATGATGGCTACAGCAAAAACAACCTTTTGCAGTTGACAGGCCATACCGAAGCTCAACTCAGCCGGGGAATCATCATTGCTATCCCCCGTTCCCAACGGTGTATCGACCTGTCCCTGACAACTCTGGGGACCATCACGGGTCAACACCACGATGGCAATCATGGCTCCAACGAAAAGCACATCAAGTAGCATCGCGAGATACGCGAAGAAGGCCACGCCTCCTAAGCAGCAAGTGAAAATACACCCCAGTAATCCATATAGTGTGGCCGCGCCGCTAAGACCTTCCACGGCCCGCATCCACTGCGGAATTTCGACATTATGCTTGGTTTGGATAGCGAGGAAGTAGGAAAAGATTCCTAGAATGACAGCACCATCGAGTAGCTGCAGTACTCGAATGGTGAGGTTGAAAAAGCGAAGCACAAAGCCTCCAAATCCCATTCTCGGTGGGTTCCTGGTGCCTGGTGGCTGGAATCGTAAATAAACAATGTAGGGAGGGATCAATAAAGAGCAACTAGTTATATTGTATGAGATACCCACACAAGATACTTGAGAGGATAAGTCAAGAAGGAATAAGTAAAGGATAAATTATGAAGTGTTGTACAAAGTAGAAGATGAAGAATACTTGTAAGAAGGCAGCGAAAATTCAAGTCTCTGACGAGGCAACAAGATTGGCATCGGCAGGGTCCCAGGGGAAGAGAGACTGTGGATTCCCCGGTTACACAACGGCCCACTCACAGCCCTTTTCGGGACGATCCATGGCTAAAAAAGGCTGGTTCTTTGCTCAATTGGGAAATCATGGACGGTTTGGCACAACGAGCCACAAATCAGTGATGTCACTTGCTCTTTTTTGGGGTTGGCCGTGAGTTGCGATTGGTGGATATGCGGAGCGTGACCAAGGCTTGCTGGGATTAAGGTGGAGATAGTTTATTATTGGCCGGGGTAGTGTCCACTATGACTTGCACAGCCATTCCAAATCAGGTATGCTTAACTTAGCCACATCACTGCCTCGTGATTGTCATGTGATCGTCTTTCTATTCTCCTGGTAGAGTACATACAAGTATGCATCCATCCTATGCACTAACTCTGCACGTCCACCAGGATCTTGCAATGCTTCTCTCGTTCTTCTCCTGCCAAGGCCTTGAATCCTTTGTCCACCACCTCGTCCAGCTTTATCTTTCCAGTGATCATTTTCTCCGGTTTCAATTGACCTGACACTGTTAGAATGTGTTTTTGAACTGCCTGCAGGAGCCTACCGTAGCTCAACGCTCTGATCACATCCCGAAATGACCCCTCATCATACAACGTCGCACCTTCATACTTGATCTCATGGTACATCAAATCATTCACATGAATCGCAGGCCGTTTCTTCCAAACCGCAATGTTGACAATACTCCCATGCGTCCGGCAAGCACGGATAGCACTATTCAGCGCAATCTCCACACCGGCAGTGTCATATACCACATCCGCACCGATCCCGTTTGTAATCTCCCGCACTTTCTCGGCCACGTCAACCTGTGACGGGTCCAGGACATGCGTTGCACCGTACTCTAGCGCGAATCTCTTACGACTCTCCGTCATCTCGGAAACTATGACGTTTTTTGCGCCTTGCAGTTTGAGGACCTGCACGATGCCGATCCCAATTGGACCGCCGCCAACGACCAGCACGTTGTGGTTGGGTTTGAAGGGGGAGACGTTGACGGCGTGCCAAGATACTGCTAGTGGCTCGACCAGGGCTGCGGCTTCGAGGGAGACTTTGTCGGGAATAGGGTAAAAGTGGTTGCTGGGTGCGGTCATGTATTTGGCCATTCCGCCGCCATAGCCTGTACATTAGCCTTTGTCCCGTTGGGAAAAGAGAAAAGAGGTTCTCACCAGACAAGCCGATAAACCCGATATTCTCACAACAGTACTCAATTCCCAACTCACACGAGCTACAGCATCCATCATAAATTGTCGGCCGTACCACCACTCTCTGTCCCGGAGAGACATTCGTCACGCCGTCTCCCACATCCTCCACGATACCCGCGAACTCATGCCCCATCGTCACAGGAAATTTTGTTTTTGTGATATTATGCGGTTCTTTAGGAATCAAAATCGGCCCACTCATATACTCGTGCAAGTCTGCGTCGTCAACGAAGTTCATCAAAATTCCAAGGAAGGCATACCACTCCCACAAATCCCAACAAAAGCAGGCCGAATCTTGACCTCCCCCGCCCTACAAAATGGCTCATCAATCTCGTCGACCCGGATATCGCCCGGTCCATGAAATCGTACCGACTTCATCAACGGCGCGGCTTTCAGCGTTGTCCGTAGTGTGTCAATGCTATCTGCTGTGATGCTATTTCGCATTCTCTGGAGGTTTCTTGTAGGTCTTTCGACTTGGGTCTGGGTGGAATCGTTGAGATTTAGGCTTGATTTACTTCTCCCGATCATTGTGATTGATTATTTGGCTAAGTCAAGCACTAAATACAAGGACAGTAGACTAATTTCACTAACTAGGCTTTCTTCTCTGGGTTTTATAGATACTGACTTCGACGCAACTGGATTTACAACTACTATGATCAGAAGATGTTGCAATGACGTTGAAAATGGTAACAGTACCATGAAAGAAGTTTGAACCTACTCCACTTTATTGCCACTATATACTGCCTGATATACTGCCGGTTCTGATAGTTCGTATTCCAACCAGTTGCGTGGATGACTATGTACGCGGTTAGGCATACTCTTTGACAGACTAACATACTATCCTCAATTGCATGCCATACCTCCTGGGCTGCCTGAACCAATAATATTCTAAATGCCTCTGGATTTGGTGCATGTTCTAGTTCAGGGTAGAGTTCATAAATATTTTGCTTCATCAATGCCCAGAGATTCTCGATAGGATTAAGATCTGGTGGATTAGGTGAAGACCATGACATCCGCCCCTAATTCAACAAAGAAATTCTACAATGCCTGCAGTATGGATAGGTACATTATCATGCATGAAGATTCCGCCAGGATGGAGTAAATCAGCCAAGGTATAAAATGCTGATAATTCTTGTTGTGACTCCTCCACGCTGAGCACCAGGATCCCCATCAAGAGGGATTAAACCGGTTCTTATAGAGGCTCCAAAGGCAGCTCAAAAAAATTTGCTCTATACCTTTTCCACACGGTTTAGTATGGACATCTCCAAGCCTAATTTGGGGGTGTAAATGTCCATATAGGTCTTATACCGATTCCTGTCTCCACTGTAAACTCATCACTCCATTTAACTTGTGCTCAATCATTTGAGGTAAAAGATTCAAACCCTTTGGCTCATTCTAGACGTTGAAGTGTCAATTTAGGCCGACTTAATTGTATTCACTTTTGGCAATTGAATTCACGAAGGAGGTTTTGTATAGAGCGCTTTTCAACCACATGGCCCATTCCATCTAGTATTTCCTCATATTTCGTATGAGGGTTAGAGGTAATAGTACCATGGATATAATTTCGTTGATCTTCATTCAGCTTGTGTGGCCTGCCAGAGCGTGCTTTTGACTGGTTATTCTCACGCTCGCACTCACGTCGTATGGTTGTTTTGATGGTGTTGATAGGGATCTCTGGGTGTTTATCATGAATTTTCTTCGGACCCCATCCGATAGAGTGTAGTTCACATATTCGGGACCGTAATTGGGGGCTTAGTTCCCTTCTTTGTGGAGGCATTTTGATGATAGGCGTATACGGCGTGTGTGGTATGTAGGGAGCCTGATAAGTAGGCGGTAGGCGAAGGCGGCGAATATGGAGTAGGTTCAAACTTTTTTCTCTTTCCACTGTATTTCCGTCTTATCTAAAACTCAAACCGACTGCTTTAAACACAAAGCCATAGTAGAATCACACCATGCACTACGTAAATCATCCTCCGCAGCACGCGCAACTATCGTTGGCCAAAATCCACCGGGACGTTGAAAAATCGACCATGGAAGCTTGGTTCGACAGCTATCAACCGGACATGAGGGGATCTTGGTCGATCGGACCATGCGTTTCTGATTGGCTGGATCAAGAAATGTGCCGCTGCTTTCGTTTTGCCAACGGGCTTCCAGGGATCGGAGTCAGGATTTTGCCATGTCAGACGGGAATGCAGGTTAATTTTCTGGGGTGTTGCGTGGTTCCGGAGATACTGTATGGAGTATCTGGGGTTGTAGTCTGCGGAGAAGTGGCGTCATAGGTTGCGGCGAATGAGTGGGCGAGATACACTTCGTACTGGCACTGTTAGTAAGTATTTAGGATTCACAATAGAGCCAATTAGACAAACCGGAAGTATCACTGGAAGCCCATCGCCGCAACTCTGCTACTGTAAGTTGCAGTAGACACGACCACCCCACATAGAAACGACGTGATACAGCATCCGATCAAGCATCATTCTCATTGTCCTCTCGCTGCTTGTCGATAAATGCGCGCAGGATTGATTCTAATCCTTCATTGCGACGAGCAAGTAGCAGCACATCGGAGACGTTGATAGTCGAACGTCCGGCATGCCTAGAACGGAAATTCCGATGTTAGTTACTGTGCGCTTGTTTGACGTCGAAATTGTTTCATAGGATGATGCTGTGCAAGTATTGGCACTTTTCTCAACAGGAAAAGAATAAAGTGGCGTGTACGGCCACGGGTGATTGCATGGTATGCTTGCGCTAGCCCCATTACCTGGAGACGTAGAAGGGTGGCACTCACTTGGCAAATGATTCAAGATCTTGACTGGAGGTTTCTGCTCATTGTATTTTCATTAGTCTCCGGCCTAGGCATAGAAGCAATACGGTGCACTAGTACCGGTATACACCCGGAAAGGTATACATACCAATCTGAGCCCAAACCATCTCTGTCAAAGCTCCGATAAACTGAGGCGTAGCATTCACGCCCAGCTTGATGGTTTCTTCATCGACGATTTTCCCAATCGAGAGCCATAGAGCGGATTTGAGGCGCTGTACTGTCATTAGAGAACTGAATACAGATCAAATATAAACCCAGCGACATACCTCTTCCAAGCCAGTTCTCTCTTCTTGTTCCATTTTAATATGTAGCAATTCCCCTCTTCAGGTTCTCCTGATAGAAGCGAATAGTATGTACAGAGAACGATATCTTTCCTTTCCTGGACGCGAGACGCGTCCTCAAACCACATGTGATTGGTCCGTTTCAGCATAGCGGAGAATGGATATGCCGGTTTATCCGCGATGGTCGGAGCTAACCCAAAAAAGCAAACAGACAGATTGAAGCCAAAGTTGCAACGAAATATTTCCTTCTTCTCTACACAGCACACAATCCGTTCACCTACTTTTGCATGAATTGACGATTCACTGTTCATTATACTCTACCAGATCCAATACCAGGATCCTAATACTCTAATCCTCTCCTTTTTCTACACAAACACCGTATCGTTTCTCATCCCGGGAAAGCAACCAAAATGGCCGCCGAACCCGATTTCAACGACCTCGTCCACGACGCTATAAACGACTTCTTCAGTCAAATCTTTGGCGTCGCCCAAGCCGGTTTCACCCGCTTCACTACAAACTTCTACAACTCCTTCGCGCAAGTCTCCTCCACGCGCTGGACAAAAGTCATCGGCTCTGTGGTCTTCTACATTATTATCCGGCCCTACATCGAGCGCTTCTTCCGCTGGTCGAGTGATCGCGAGCGCAAGAACCGTGAGGAGAAGGAGAAGAAGCAGGCTGAGGCAACGGGGTATAGTGAGGGGAAGAAGGCGAAGGTTTCTGCGAATAGTTTGCGGAGTGGGAAGCCTGCTGCTGCTGAGAGTGAGAGCGGGAAGGTATTGGGGGAGGTGGAGAATACGGATGATGAGGTTGATGATGAGGAGGAAGGGGAAGCGGTTCGATTTGCCAGGGAGAGTGGGGTGCCTGAGTGGGGGAAGAATGTGCGCAGGAGGCAGAAGAAGCAGCCCAGTCATAATCTGACTGAGGAGCAGCTGTTGGAGATGTTGGATTGGAGTGATGAGGAGGGTCAAAGTGAGAAGAAGGAGTAAAATTTTTTTCTTCATTCGTTGTCTATTTGTCCTCCGGCTGCGACGCGTGCAGACTTTTCGGTCATCCGTCCATGTTTTGATCACTGGGTCTTGCTTTTCTTCGATATGCTAGTCATTGACTTGTAATTTTCTGTGCGATGTGCGCGGAATCTAATAGTGGACGCATGTACTGTACTACTGATAGAACTTAATTAAACAATAATGAACGTCATATTATCCCAATGTCTTCATACGCAGTTGTAATCATTAATCAAACTAATGCAATCTTCTCAACGCCTCGATCATCCCCTTAACCCCATCAACATCCATTCCACCCACTCTCGACACAATCTCCTTTTGCACATGCGCATTACAGTCCAAGAACCGCTCAATCAGCTCCCCATCCACAAACCGGAACGGCTCATCAGCTTCCCTAACCATGCTCCGGAATCCGCGGAACTTGTTAAATGGGAGGGCACCGAGGGAGTCGACGAAGGAGGCGATTATGACTTGAAGGCGCATAAGGAAGTCTTGGTGTTCGGGATTGATTACGGCAAAGAGGTAGATTGAGCCTTCGACCTGTTCAAGGATTAGCAAGTGACAAAAATAAATGAGAAGGAAGGGACATACCGTTCCCAAGAAAGCCCGTGGAGTCACAGTTACGCTCGCCAGCTGTTGGATATTCACCGGTCGAATCCGGTTGACCATTTCGCCCAACGAGATCTCGCTGGTCACCTCGAGTCGGCGCTTGTCATCATCCGTCACGCCGTTGGCATTACGACGGAGGACGACCAAATTGCCCTCAGCATCGCTTTCGAGGAAAGTGTCCTCTGCAATACAGGCAACACCTGTACCCCAAACGGTCTGGAAATGTCGAGATACTTCAGTCATGGAGTCGGAGAGGCCATTCTGGCCTTCTTTGTAATGTACAATGGAGACACTCTTCATCAGGTCAGACACTGCAACAGTGTCTCCTGTCACCGTTACGTCCACGGGTGCCGTTGAGGTCCTATAGCTGGCGAGTTTTTCGAGCTTCATCGATCCGAAGTTGTTGTTTACCACTTTGTAGACAACGACCTGGATACTAGTCAGCAATCGATTCGTCTTGACAGGGACGATACTCACCGTCTTTACAAGCGCCGCAACAATCTTCTCTCCCATCATAGCCAAAGCCCGACAAGCGCCCTTGACGGGAAGCTCAGCAACCTGCGTCAATTTGCGACCATTATCAACCTCAAAGACCAATATCCGTCCTCGAATAGACTCATCTCCCTCATCGTCCAGGTAAGCCGTGCCAACAACGAACCGATCCTTGACCACATCTTTCCCAGTCTCATCCTTCCCGTCAGCGAATTCAGCACGAACAACGCTCTCCACTAGCTCCTCTTCTTTAAGGTCAACAGCATCCAGCCGACGGAAGAGGATCTCATCAGCAAGTACAAATTGGCTCTTGACAATCTCTGCCCCTCGGACCAATTTTCGTTCAATGGTACCAATACCAAATGCCTTCTCGTGAGGTGAGTAGGCAACACGGCGGACAGTAGCTCCTATCGGGAGTGTCTGGATCTGGGTCGTCCTCTCCTTGTCTACTAGGGCGATTTTCAGGTCGTGAACAGTTGCAACCGCAATCGCTTCGGGATACGCTTCGGAGTGGAAATGGCAGACACGCGAGGCACCTTCAGAGTTGACGGCGGAGTATATGATTCGGCCCTCAGAGCCATAGATTAAACTTGGATTTTCGCACGTTGCAAATACGTTGTACAATCCATGCCCTCGAGGAATCTTCTTGAATATAGGCTGCTCAGACCCAAGGATCAACTTGTTCATACCCGTCAAAGAGAGATCTTGAACGCTAAACGAGAAAGTGACAACCGTGCCATCGGCCATCGAGATAAACAGCGTAGGAACACCTGCCTGGTGGACATCAGCGACAAGAACTGACCGAGGAAAAGCTTCACCAGCAGGTCCAAGTGACTTTGTCTGCAACTCTTGTAGATCCTTCAATTGGATAACTGAGACCTGCGCTAACTGAGGGAAAGCCGCAATAAAAACTCCTGTGGGCGAAGTGGGCACTGTAACACCAGATATTTGAGTGTCTGCGCTGTACTCTTTCTGGGAAATGACTTGGGCATTATTTCTGACATTAAAGACCGTCAACTCTCGACCACCCGTCACAAGAACTGCAGTGTCATCGTTGGATGAAGCAGCCGTGACAATCTGCTCGTTTGGTGGCGTCCACTCAAAAGTCACCATTCCGCTCTCAATTTCTGCAATTAGGACTTTCCGTTCAGTAACTTGCAATATCCGTCCTCCTGGTAGGTTGGCAGCGAGGATAGTGTTTTCTGAAAGGCTTAAGCCAAGGAAATCGTCTAATTCCTCAACCTCGCCATCAGGACTGAAGCGGAAAACTCGTGTTTCGTCGACAAACGTAACGAGCAGCGTGTCAAGAATGTCACCAGCCGTAGTATCCGATTGCAAGCCCCATAGATCTGTGATATGGTCCATGTCGCCTAAAAGACCCAGATCTTCCATGCCCACGCCACTGCGTACACTTCGAAGAGTCCCATCATCAAAAGCACCTGAGCCAGAGACGATCCGAGCTTGTCCCGACGAGAACTCATGCGTATGACTTTCACTTGTCCGATTTCCAAGATCCATTATCGTAAAGTCCAAGATAGGGGCGATGTTCGACAAAATTTGAATGACCTCGAGTGAGTCTTTTTCAAGCCGAATCACCTGGGAGTCTCCTTGGTGAGACCCAACGAAAAGAACACCTCCACCGAGATAGACTAAGACAGAAGCTCGGGATGTGTTGCCCAGATGATCCAGCTTCAAGCTCCCAATTTGGTTGTTCGAATCCAGCACAAGCGTCAGGATAAACAGTCTTCCGTAATCATCTGCAAGCAGCCATCTTCGACTATCCACTTGTTCCCACGCGACGAAGATAGTCGCTTCATCAAGAGATCGAGAGAAACTCTCGTTATTATCGACGTCGACATAGTTGATCGATGTCTCCCCTAGTATCAACAGACCGCCTGTTTCTGTTAGCAGCCGCACCAAGGTTATCTTCCTGTGGATATGACAATGCAAAAGGACGAACCTAGTGGAGCTGGGACAGGTATCAAATGAGAGGCACCTAGATCCAAGTCTTGCAGAAAAGGCTCCGGCTCTTTAAACACTGCTTCGGTAGGCGTACTAGCCGTGCCTGTCGTATAGTGAAGCTCCCGAACCTTCAACCTAACCTTCTTCTGGTTATCTTCGTACAGCAGTGCCATACGCGGCTTATCTGACTGTACATGCAGAAAGGCCGAAGAACGAACAAACAGTTCCTCTATCCTCGAAAGCACCGGTTCCCCCAACTCCCCAACTCGCGGCGCATTGGGACCAGAATCCACCGTTAGGCTCCTCCCTTTCTTCCTTGTCGGCAGTTGCACTATGGGAACAACCACAATTACACCCTCGTGGATCTCTAGTGTCATAAACCGTCCGTTAGGGTCGATCAGGCATCGGTTGCCTGTCTGGGATTCCCGCGCCGATGGATCGGAAATATCGACGAAATTCCGCTCCGTGCAGACCTGATTATTCTTGCTATCCCACGATAATGTAAAATAACTGTATTGATCGGTTCCGACGAAGAGGTGATCGGTGGGAGAATTGGCCGGGGCATGGAGCCGAGCTAGCATCGTTACCCGGGCATAGAGGGCTCGCGAAGCAGTGAGAGAAAGCCCATCAGGAGTCAACGAGTAGAATTCCAGTCGATTTGCTTTCCTAATCCAGTACTCGTATGGTTAGCAAAGCTGGTCGAGGTGACTCTTCCCAAGGACGAGAGGGGCAAGACCAACGCAACAACCAAGGATTCCTCCTCTGGTCTCAGGAACTGCAGCTTCAGTGCATGCCGGATGCTGCTTGCTCGGTGGATTGGCACGACATAGGCCATTTTCTCAGAGTTGGATGGCGGTCGTTGCTATCAATCCAGGTGCTGGTAGTGAACCACTGCGGGGAGTCGTCACGAGCGCCGCTCAATCGAATACAAGCAGGAGGGGGAAAAGCTCAATGTGAAATAAAATATAAAATTAACATAACTTCAGTGGTTGTTTGCTCCCATAAGGATCCGATAGAATGGAGGATAAGATTGCGCCGTGGGGAGAGTCGAAGTTCTCTGCGGTAGCTCCGAGCAAGTCCCCATGACGAAGCCGGGCTTAACTCCGCAATGACCGATCTATGCTAGAGTACGAAAACAGCCTACGAAGCGCGTATATAGGTTCGAATGCTTGTTGAATGCTTTTTTTATTGCAATCTTCCTGTACCATCACTGTCTATTGTCCACGCATTCCCAAAAAAAAAAAAAAAAAAAAAAAAAAAAAAAAAAAAAAAAAAAAAAATTTAACAAAAAAAAAAAAAAAAAAAAAAAAAAAAATGAAAAGAAAAGAAAATGAAAAGGAACCCGAACAAACGGAGCCAATGCAAATATCATGACCAGACGTCTTCCTGGTAGCTACCGCTGCTACGCATATGCTTGACCATTTCCTCACCCCTTTCAGGTCCAAAGCCACGGTGTTCGGCAATGATCTGGCCAAGGACGAGGTTGACTTCCCGGGCCATGTTAGCTGCATCTCCACAGACATAGAAGTTGGCCTTCTGCTTGAGGAGATCGCTGACGAGAGTGGCTTGTTCGCGCAACCGGTGCTGGACGTACACCTTTTGGGAACCTTCACGCGAAAAGGCCGTGACGATTTTCAAGGAGTCGCCAAGTTGGTCCTGGTAGATCTATCAAAAGTGAGTTAGTCAAGTTCAATGAATCAGAGGCATGAATAAGGAAAACAAACCTTGAACTCATCATTATATAAGAAATCTTCGTCACTCTTGCGGCAGCCAAAGAACAAAAGCGTAGTGCCAACCTTCTGGCCCTTAGCAGCCAAAGCAGCACGTTCCTGGATGAAACCACGGAAAGGAGCGACGCCGGTACCGGGACCAACCATGATAATCGGCTTCGAAGGGTCCGAGGGTAGCTTGAAGTTCGAGTGACGGACATGAACAGGCACGTGGATTCCATCGTACTTGTTGCGAGGGCCAGTAATGTCGTAGGTCAAACCATGAGGATCAGGGGAAGGGTCACCGTTCTGCTTCTGCTTTAGGGCCAGGAGATAATTTGTAGTGACACCCTTGACGATGTGGGAAGCACCAGGCAGTTGAGTGGACTCGACGACAGCAGTGATACTGATCTTATCCTTCTGCACCACAGACGAAGACGAGATGGAATAGTAGCGAGGCTGGAGCTTGTTGATACCTTCGATGATCAGCGAGAACGGAACGGCAGTAAACGGCTTGGCAGTAAGGCTCTGCAAGGCCTGGGCGATGTTGTAGCACTTGTCGGTGATCTTCTCGTGGAAGTAATCCTTGTCACTACCCAGGCGCACAATCTCTGCCTTGGTCTCCTCATCGGGAGCGAAAGCAGCCAGAGTCGCAATGAACTGACGGGACACGGGAGCGCAGATTTCCAAGTAGTAACGGACGGCGGCATCGTAGGTGGTAGGAGTCGGAATGGGGACCTTAGCGGTAACATCGAGACCCTTAACGTTGATAACCGTGCTACGCTTGTCATCGACACCGAATACCTGAAGGAACCGATCGACTTCAACCCCGGCGTTGGTCGGCCACACTGCGATGTGATCACCAGTCTGGTAATTGAGACCACTTCCAGCGATGCTGATTTCCATGTGCAAACAGTTCCGGTCCTTGACGTTGAACAATTCACGAGATTCGACGATGGGAGCAATGAATGGGTTGTGCGGGGAGAACGGGCCCTTGGGCTGACCTTCCAGATGGCTTTGAGTCGGTTCACCGAGGTAGACATTCTCATCATCAGGGCTAGTCGAGTCGTCCTCCGAAACAGAGAATACCGGTTCGTAGACAGCGTCACGTTCTTCCAGGGTCATAGATTCCGACAGAGCAGCCCACATAGGCTCCTTCCAGGCCAAAAAGTCTTCTTCCATAGTACCCGCGCCATCGTCACCTTCACCGGCAGCGCCAATGCGCTGCGCACCGAGCTTGGTGAGGGCAGCATCGATGTGACGGACCATAGCGTTGTAGTGCTCATAGGTGTTGTTTCCAAGGCCAAAGGCAACATACTTCATCGAAGACAGGGGTTTGTCATCTGCGGAGGCACCGCTCTCGAAAGCCACGTCCTCGGAAGTTGCAAACTGGTAGAAGTCGGCCGCGTTGTCTGTGGGCTCACCCTCACCATAAGTCGCAACCACGAAGAATGCAATTTTATCCTCGCCGAAAGTGTCCAAATGGTCGTAATCGTAATCCTCGAAATCAGCAACCATGGTCTTCAGGCCAAAGCGTTGCGATCCTTCCTTAGCCAATCGAGACGCATAGTCCTCGGCGGTTCCAGTCTGCGATCCATAGAAAATAACACAGTTCTTGCCAGTCTCGTCCATCTTTTCCACAATGTTCCTAGTTTTGCCAGGCTTTGCGGCTCCGTTCGCGGCCGGAGTCGCAGTAGAGGTCTTAGGGACCGCCCAGTAGGAACCTTTGGTGAAGTAGGCAACGCTACCCACAAAAAGCACCACCAGGACGGCCACATCGAGAATATCGAGTTGTGCCATATTGACAATTGGTCCGAAACGAATCAGGCGAGTGATCCAACTAGGGAATAAACCCCCTGGCGCTAATGATGTCGAACGGGAAGCTGAAGACAAGCCGGGCGGGGAAGGAAAAGAAAGAAAGCGAGAAGAGACCAGAGGGCAAAACCTCCCAGATATCCAGATGAAAGGCCCCTCGAATGCAGCAATTGGCACTCTAAAGGGATGGCACAGTGAGAGAAAAACAAAAAGGGAAGACGAAGAAAAAGAAAAAGAAGGCGAAGAAAAAGGACAGCAATTTGATAGACGTGGTGTGATAGCGGAAGAGAACCGGCACTATTATGAGGGATGTTGCATTATCCCACAGTGCGTGTCTATTCAGGGCGGTCAGGGGATCTGTATGTTTGCTCGGGAAGTTGCACTTATACAACGGGAACAGACAAACTGAAAAGAGAAATTAAAGTACAGAATGTCCTCTACAGAAGGAATTTTACGGCGTACGCTCGCTTATATATAACCACATCCTCCTTCTGGTGGGGGATTGGGGGCGACCACAGTCAGCCCGAGCGCCAGCCCGAGAAAACAGTCGACTCGGAAGGAGATTTCGGCGCTTGGTCGACTGGAAATTTGGCACGAGGTCTTCCCCAGCTGGACAAGACCGTCCAAGTCTGGGGGTGGCAATGAGGCGCTTCCACCTTTGTCGGTCAAATCACGAGGGGAATATCCCGAACAACCTGCCGAACTATGACTCTAGCCGAGTTCCGCCTTTCGCCCACGCTGTGTACGGAGAGCCGGGGGACGAGAAAAGAGGCAAGATGCTCCGTAAAGAGGTATTCTCTCATCCTTCCAAAGTTCTACTTGATATTACCCCACAATTAACACCGGAGATCGATCACGTTGAGCTGTCATGAATATACCTATGCTGTACGGTCGGAGGTGATATTCCGAATGACAGACAGACGGGGTTTCAATGCAGCCGGACAATTAGGCAATGACGGCAAAGTACAGGACAGAGCGCAATATATTCCTGCATATGATAGTCCAATGGCCATTTCGGTCGTTTCGGAGGGCAGAGTGGGAATCTCATGGACGGAAGAGGACGGACAGATTCCGCACAAGAGCGGCCATGAATTCCATGTTTCGTCGATGAGAAGGATATAAAAGGTGCTTCGAGTCTGTCTATGGCACGCACTTGAACTGGAATATCCAAGACTCGACTGCATATACCAGGTCGTACGGAGTGCAGCTTGGTCCAAATGTAAACTCTGCCGAGGATCACTGCAGAGATTGCCTGGGGATACAAGATACCGTGATCTGCATGGATAACAATTGGTGAATGGTGCGTGTTCTAGCGTGTTCATATTGGAGCAATCGCTTGTACGATTGCTAGCTTAACGGATATTGTGATGCTCGGGTGTAGTGCCCATGTACGGAGTATGAAGTGAACTCCATATTGGACTCAGCCTGGGTAAACTATGCGCTCGCCAAATTACTCATACTGCTTGAAATCTGCTCAACAGCATAATTGACTTTGTCGAAATCCATAGCAGGGGTATAAAATACTTGCACATACTGCAGCACGTGAGCGTTGAACAAAGTTGGGGAGACTAAAAACGCACCCCACATGTTTCTGGAAAACGGAGGATATATCTGGGCTTATAGTTAGTTTCGAGCTTTGTATGTCCCTGAAATGTTGTGTGATTGCTTGAATTATTGTCTACTCCGTAGACAGGAGAGATCCAATACTCCTGGTAGCTATAGAATATTCCGTAGATGAATGGATCATACTAATCAAAGAAATACCAAGACACATCCAAAAAAAAGTGAAGATACCTCTACTCTGGAGATATCATCCTCAAGATCAATACAAAATGCCTCTCCCTGACCTCTCCTGAACTGGATGATCCCCGTGCTTCGACTTCTTCTCCGCCTCTCTTCCGGTCGCCCTTCAAGAATAACAACCAGCCTCCTTCATCATCGTCTCTTTCCAGGGGGTTCTTGCATTCTTCATACAATTATAATCTGATACATTCCCTACCCAGCATCATGAGTCTCTCCTTCATGCTATCTGCCATCGACTATTGAGCGACAATGTGCGACTGGATCGTGTCCTTCAAGTCGACCCCAACAAGCATGAGCCTCGGGCAGTGAGCTGAGCGTTGTCGAGATAATACTGCTTCAAGAGTGCCAAAAACCGAAAGAATCGACGCTGCAGACCCCTTAATAATCTTATTCAAAAGTAAGTGGCTTGAGAGAAGCTCTGTTCAGCCTTCTAATTTATCTCCCCTCCACCACCATCCTTCTCGGCGTTCATGCAATACGCGCCTGCACATCACCCGCCAGACACATAAGGAAAAATAAATAAAATAAAATAAAATAAAAAGGCTACCACTGACTCGCATGCTTCCGCAATGGCTCTCTAGTGGCTTCTCATCCTTTTATCAAGACTGGCCCCGTCCAATCCACCACTCCGATGCCCCTCATACCCGATGATTCGAGCCCTGTGTCGCACCATAGCCTCGCATCTCCACCGGATCGTTTTGTTTCAAGGAGCACTCCGACATCTGCGGTGCATAGTCGGGAAGCCTCTTCTGCTACTACTACTAGAGGGAGAGCGTTGGATCCTTCCGCCTTGAATACTTCGTCTTTACAACCTAAAAACAACCGCCGCGGTCAATCCCATTCCAAGAGCCCCGAGACTTCTGGACCCTCACGCCCCAAGTTAGGATATGATGAAGGATTAGAACGACGCCCATCCAATTCCTCCTACGGCCATCACCGCCAGACGTCGATCGTTCATGGAATCCAACACTCCCGCAACCCGAGCTTTGCCGCCTCGTCGACCTCAAATAGTCCTCTGAGTCCCGAATTGATCGCATCGCTGAACCGTGGTGGTGGTATTGGCAGTGGCGCTGGCACACATGAACTCGAACTCCCGTCATTCGGACGTCTGGAACAACCCGATATGCAGTCAACCTACCAGAGCCCTGTAGCCCACGGCTCGAGTCATGGAATGCAGGGATCATCGGAGGATCAAGGTATTCCGAGCATTGTCAATAGCAGTCCGGCAAGTCATGTGCATAGAAGGATGAATTCAAACGGGAGAACATGGCAGGACCGTTCCCATAGTCGTTCGCATTCGAGGCATTACATTGAATTGAGGACGGTGGGCGAATATGCCTTGCACCATCTTTTCAACTCGGTGAGATATACTTCCCTCCCGTGGAAAAAATGCGTGGGCTTTGCTAATGGTGAACAGTTTGTCGGCCAGGCGGACAACAAAATAAACCAGGCTATATTGAAAATACGGGAGTTGGAAGCCCCGGTTGAAGAAGTATGCGGCCCCGGGGCAGATCCGACCTTTGATCAATTGATCTCAGCACTCGGGCATATCTCACGACAAAAGCCAAAACCTCTGATTGATACTATTATGTTTTGGCGAAAGGCCAAAGGGGATGCAGCGATCACGGCCAAGCACGTAGCACATCAGGTATGCAATGAAGAAGTCAAACAAAACCATGACCCCCAAATCTAATACACCCATGTACCACTAGCCAAAGCCCTCACCCCCAGAGCCCGCTGCACTGCTCCGACGAAATACTGAACCTCTCCAGATGGCTGCCGAACAAGCACAAGCTGCTACTACCGACCCGTCTGCCCCTCCTAGTACCCTTTTATCAAGACAAGAAGATGTCCACTTGGCTGAGCGACGCGCCACGGTGTCGGTTTACCTCGTGTGCCGGGTCTTGATTGAGATTTTCAACCAGAGTAACCTTGCCTCAATAACGCTCGACATGGCTGACCGTTTGGAGGATATCGTGTTTGGTCAACTTAAGACTGTGGATCCGGACCAGATCTCAGCCTCCCCTCTTCGAATGGCGAACTGGAGAATATATGGTCAGCTGCTCGGCATCATGAGTGAAAGCAACTTCTCGAGCGTCTCGACTCGCTTCCTGTCAGAGTTGGACCGGCTTCAGAAAGAGGAGACCCTTCGAGGTCCATCCAAAGAGGGGGAAGCAAGAGTCGAGCTCCTTATCCTGGGAATGAGACGTCTGAAAATCAGAACACAATCAGATACATGGCCGAAATCATGTGAATTTATGCGATCTCTGGCACGTCTGTTTGGCAACGCTCATGGGCAGCGCATCAAGCAGGCCTATTGCTATATCTTTGAGAAGTTGCTTTTACCTGTGGCTGCAAATCCAGGTTGTGACCTAACCCTACCTAAATGGAAAGAGTTTCTGGAGCTCGTCCAATCTCGACTGTCGCAAATGCTCACTAAACCCCGTCATTGGGCCGCCTCTTTTCCTTTACACGTGCTGCTTCTTTGCGTCTCGTCCAAAGAGACCTTTTCGTCACAATGGCTTCCGGTCATCATGAGTCTTCCCGCGCGACTGAAGGATCGCCCTACTAGGGGACCCGCCCTACAAGCCATGTGTCGTCTACTCTGGACGTACTTCTTCCGCCACACGGATCCTCCTCCAACCACTCTTCGGAAAATCGAAGAAGTTGCCAAGATAGCCCTTCCCCCAGGAAAGAGGACATACTTGACCACCGAACCAGCCGTTGCTGAACCTCTAATCCAATTGATCCGCATGATTGGGTTTAAGCATCCTGACGTCTGCATTCGAAACGTCATCTTTCCTTTGATTAACTCAGATATCTTCCTGTCTAATAAGGAATTGAAGATCGAGCAGATGGAACCAGAGAAAATGGTTATTGGGATTCGTTCCTTCATTGTGATTGTGACGGACCTAGAGAATTGTGACCAACTGTGTCCTCCTTTCCCCACGGGATCGATCCCTAACCCCTTCACTGATATCTCAGCTACTTCAGCTCCTCTGCACCGGCCCCAAGTCCTTGCTGATCCACGTGTGCTAGGTGCTACAGAGACTCCTGAGGACCAAACACCCGTGCGTCCTGTCAATACCTCCAAATTGAGCGATAATATTAGGGGGTTCTACGTTCGTTTTTGTGAGATATTGGGCAAAATAACTCTCTTGTGTGACAATACCTTTGGCGGACAGGCTGTATTGGATGAGAAGTTTGGCGGGTCCACCCCGAAGACACCCATTTCGGAGGCGTTTGGTTTCTCGCGGCGTGAGGACCATATAAACACAGGAGATCAAAAGCAGGGCTTCTATGATCTGATGCACGTTGCTGTTCAGGCACTTCCTCGTTGTCTGTCTGACCATATTCCTTTCAATTCGTTGATCAACCTGTTGTGTACCGGAACCGCCCACGTTCAAACAAACATCGCGACGTCATCTGCCGAATCGCTCAAGGCTATCGCGCGGCAGTCGCATGCGCAGCAAGTTACCATTGGATTTGCTAGGTTCATCTTCAATTTTGATGCTAGATACTCTACAATGTCAGACGAAGGAATGTTGGGACCGGGACACATTGAATCTACTCTAAGGCTCTATGTTGAGCTTTTGGGGATCTGGATTGAGGAAATCAAACAGAAGACCAAGGGCGCTGGGACAGATATAGGGGATAAGTCGAGTACTGGAAGCCGGGCTTTGCAGCTGGACCTTTCTACCGTCCTTGCACATGTCGAAGAAATCGAATCTCACGGTTTGTTTTTCTTGTGTTCACAATCACGAAGAGTCCGAGCGTTTGCCATTACAGTGCTTCGATTAATCACGGAATTTGACAGCGCCTTGGGCAAAGAGAACACAAGAATCATTAGAATTCTCGAGGCAGACTCGCAGCATATCTTCGATGTCAATGACGAACAACTCACGATCGCCGAAAGGAGTCGCATTCAAAAGGGTAAGCGAAAGAGTGCATCTCAAAATACTCTTATCGAATTGTGCAGCAGCGAGGTGTCGTATGATTCGACTCTCTGGTCCAAGGTATTTCCAAACATTGTTCGTATCAGTTTCGAGACATGTCCCTTTGCGGTAACTCTGGGCAGAGAGATAGTCTGCGCAAGGCTGGTACAAATGCATAAGACGATCACTGCGCTTGCTGAGAACCCTCGACCTCCTTACTATGGCCCCGTGGACGTCACACAAGCTCGAACATTTGGTCGGAACAGCATGACAGCTGAAATTCTAATCGAACAATGGAAGCTGTATCTGGCTATGGCTTGCACCACTTTGAATAGCGTTGGTGCGCAGTCGCAGAGTCAATTGGCAAATGCTCAGCATGCCCGCAAATCGTCCAAGGGCCAGCAGCAATCGCAGGATAAGATCAGCTCAGCCCGGAGTCTGTTTGCTTTCGTCATCCCCTTACTGTCGGCTGAACGTGATTCTATCCGGAGTGCTATTGTGGGAGCCCTGGGGTCGATCAACAAGAACCTTTACCGCACCTTGCTCGAATCATTGCAATACGCCGTGACGACTTGCAATGAAGAAGCCAAGATGAGAATCGGCGTACATTACCGGTCTCCAAGCAGTCCCCGACGCAGCAGAAAAACAGATAGACTACGAACGGAAGTCACGCATGTGTACAAGCTGACCTCTCACTTCCTTCGTGAGCCTGAGGTGTACAATGATGACTGGATTGTCAATAACCTCGTCACCTATACCAAGGACCTGCGCATATTCCTAAGCGACTCAGAAGTCCAGAACGACTGGGAGTTCCAACGGCTACGGTTCCACTACTGTGGATTGATGGAAGAGCTCTTCGAGGCTATCAACCGAATAGAAGAATCTTCTCGCTGGATTCCGTTCGAGTCACGGAAGTCTGCCTTTTCGCTGATGGAGGATTGGTGTGGATATTCACCCAACCAGCCCCAGATCTCCCAAAGGGAGGAGCACATGCGAAAGTTCGCCCATCATGAGGGCGAACTGCGTAACACTGCTGCTGCCATGGAAATTGAGAAAAAGAACCTACGGGCGGCTGCTCTGAGTGCCATGGCGTCGCTTTGCGCAGGTTCGATTAGTATCACTACAGAAAGTGGTGTGGTACTTCAGTTTGACGTTGGACGTATGCTGTCATGGATTGATATCATTTTCAACACCATCAGCGATAAGTGGCACGCAATTGGCAGGCGGGCACTCAAGAATCTCATCATCCATAACAAAGAGCATTCGTACCTGCTCGAACGGTCTATTGAGATGTGCTACGTTACAGAGCGCCCGAAAGCACTGGAGAGCTATTTTGAAGTAGTCACTGAGGTGCTCATAGAGAATACCGATTATCATTTCAACTTCTGGAGAATCCTCGGTGCTGTGCTCGTTACTCTCGGCAATCAGAAGCGCGAGATAAGAATGAAGTCTGCTAAGCTCCTTCGGATTCTAGAAGAACGTCAGCAGAAGAGTTCCCGACTCCAAGATTTCGACATCAGCATTTCTGACAAGACCACGGCTGTCTACAAACTCGCCCAGTTTGAGACGTCGAAGAGACTGGCAAGGCAGCACTCAGACTTGGCTTTCACTCTCTTTTCTGAGTTTGCATTGCACTTCAGAAATATTCGGCCCGACAGCCAGCGGAATATGGTCGCTGCGATTCTGCCGTGGGTGCAAACAATGGAACTCCAGGTTGATCCCAACGGTGGCCCGACAGCCAAGTCGTATATGTTGCTCGCAAATTTGTTTGAGATAACCATCCGATCCAGCACTATATTACCGAACGAGGTACAAGCCCTCTGGCAGGCTCTGGCTACCGGTCCTCATGGTGGAAATGTGCAGCTGGTACTCGACTTCATCATCAACCTCTGCCTGGAACGTAAGGAGCAGAATTTTGTTGAATATGCCAAACAAGTTGTTGTATTCCTATCTGGGACACTCGCTGGATCAAAGGTGATCGAGTTCTTCCTGATGCAGGTCGTCCCCAAGAACATGGTGCAGGAAAGGAAGGAGATCACCCCGGCTCCTCCAGATACTAAGAGCTTGCCGTACGTCGCGGATTTGGGCGCCGTGTTGCCAGTTGGCAACAAGCAGGCAGGCCTGTCACTTGGTCAGGTCGCCCTTATTTTCCTGGTCGATTTGATGGTTGCTCCAGTTACTCTGGTATTGGAAGACGTTGTCAAGTTGCTTCACGTTGTCCTTATCCTGTGGGATCATTACACGGTCACTGTGCAAGAGCAGGCTCGAGAAATGTTGGTGCATCTGATTCATGAGTTGGTGGCTGCGAAAGTTGAGGATGATGGGCCTGTGGAAACACGTCAGGTCGTCGAAGATTTCGTGGAGTCTATCCGCAAGAGTGATGCGAAGGTTGTCTGGGACTACGAGGACAACAGTGACAAGGAGGATATCGATGAGGCGAGCCGAGTACCATTGTCAATGTCTACGGTAACCCGTCAAGTCGTCGATTTTTTCAACCTTGCTTACGAAGGCGTCAATGATCTCTGGGCAAAGGAGGCATTGAATTGGGCGGCATCCTGCCCTGTCCGCCATCTTGCTTGTCGATCGTTCCAGATTTTCCGCTGTATTTCCACGTCGCTGGACTCTAGGATGCTTGCGGATATGCTTGCTCGACTTTCCAACACGATTGCCGATGAAGAAGCTGACTACCAGACATTCTCCATGGAGATACTTACAACGCTTAAGATTATCATCAGTTCTCTGTCACCCGCTGATTTGTTGCGGTATCCCCAGCTTTTCTGGACTACTTGCGCATGTTTGAACACGATTCACGAGACGGAGTTCATTGAGAGCGTTGGCATGCTCGAGAAATTCATGGACAATGTCGACATGAGCGACCCGGCTGTAGTAACACAGCTTATCGAGGGACAGCCGCCCCGATGGGAAGGTGGCTTTGATGGCCTTCAGAATCTGGTCTACAAGGGGTTGAAGTCTTCGGAGTCTTTCAGTCGGGCATTGGATATTCTGCATCGATTAAGTGGACTTCCCAACAACCAACTTATTGGCGACGGGTCTCGTTTATTGTTTACTATCCTGGCCAACCTCGCCCATTTTCTCTACCAATTTGATTCGGAAGTTGACGACCCGAAGACTCTTGCTCGTGCTACCATGTTGGCTCGCGTTGCGGAAAGCGAGAACTGTCCGCGACTGGCAGCCTCCCTTCTAGGATTTGCTAATGGGCAGTATAAGGCAGAGGGCGACTTCCTGAACCACATTATCTCGGAGATCCGGTCGTATTATTTCCCGCGACAGGACGTTTACAGTCTAATATTCCTCATGGGCTTGTTGACCAACACGACCGACTGGTTCCGGATCAAAATTATGAAGATTCTCTGTGTGTTGATACCGGATATTGATATGAGAAGGGGAGAGGTTACTTGTCACGGACCTGATCTGATCTCGCCTCTCTTACGTCTCCTGCAAACGGATCTCTGTCCTCGAGCTTTGCAAGTCATGGATCATATTATGACTGTTTCAGGCAATCCTATGGAGCGGCATCATCTTCGGATGAGTATGGCGTCGTCTTCATCATCACGGGCAATTCGCAAGGAATACGAGCGGATCCAGAGTTTGTACGGTATACCCGAGCCTACCGGGTGGTCGATCCCGATGCCTGCCACACAGTCAAGCATCACGCGACACAACGTCCACGCTGTGTTTTACACCTGTGCAGAGGTTGACCTTATGGAGGCGCAAGAAACTGCTCCTACGGAGGTGGAGTTCCACACGGACGGATACAATGACTCGTTCTTCCCTATGCGGGCCGACACGATGAAGTCGATTGACACGCAGATGGATGGCAATATGGGAGACATTGTATCGAAACTGGATAGTCTTGACGATTTCTTTGAGGAGACAGAAACGATTAATTCGTCAATGACACCTGCTTCAGACACCATGTTGTCAGGGTTCTCCGGTAGTTACGTGGATACCTGCGAAAATCGCTACGATCAACAGACAGCACCAATTCTTCGCAAGTCTCTCGCGCGAACTGCCTCATCGTCGTCATTCCATAATGGCCTGGCCGAGTCTAGACCGCCTAACCTGCGCATCGACAGCAGCAATGTGACAAATACCCCACCCCTCGCGCCTATTCAAGTATCATATCCAGTCTCGCATACTCGTTCGATCACATCCCCAGTGAATAATCTGTTCTCGCCAACATCCAACCCACAGAATCCAACTCCTTCTGTTGGTTTCAACGAATCAGCTTTCTTCTCTGATGACGAGCCTGAAGAGAGTATGTCTGACATGGACGAACGCCTGACAATCAACAAACCAGCAATCTCGCATCCCATAGGGCCGCCAACGCGGAGCGTGACAGATGGATCACATTCTCTCGAGTCCATGATCCGAAGCGGAATGAGACGACTTACAGGTGGCGCCGCGACAAACCGCGAAAAAGAGCGTCAGCGCGAAATGATCCGCGCGCAGCAACGTGCTATGGCGCAGACCATCGGGTCTCCACGTGTACCCAAGGTACCGGCTGAGTATCTGCCGAGCAATCCGACATCGCCGGGACAATGATCGTTTTTTTTTTTTTTTTTGCAATTTCGTATGTAATCTTTGGCATTTTCGCGGTGTAGTATCAGGCGCTTTTATTGGATTTCGTTTATCGTATCATCTGTGTGCATTTAGCCACATTTCATTTTACATGACATACCCTTTCCTTTTTTTTCTACGGCTATCTGTGCAATGTTGCCATTATCTTTTGAGATAGCTAGTGTACAGTAGTTTTGTCTCTACAAGAAATAGACATGTTACCCTTATGTCTTGTCAAGCCAGGTATGGATGAACCGATAGAGGGTTGTACCGGATCAGCAATGGTTTAAGTTTTTATCGCACGGCCGTCCAAGCTGATCATTGCCACCATGCCAGACTAATGTGCCATTGCCAGGATGCCCTCTTGGACAACCCAGAGATCGGGGGCCGGATTGACTTTGGTGGGCCGATATTCTGAAGGGGGTCAAATTATCTTTTTGCCACCGTCCACTATCCAATAACAAAGACTTCTCCGCTTAGGGCTTCTTTTCACCCAGCCGGGAGCCTGCCCTAATGGATGTCTTTTCTAGCGGATGTGCCAGTGGAGAGGTACAGTTCGAACATGACTTCTCTGATCTAGATGCGTAATCAGTCTGACCTTTGTATAGTCACTTGAGTCACTGGCCCGCCGGTGACCTTTGGATAGTCGGGATTGTTAAATATGATGTTAGGATTGAGACAAAGCTAAGCGATGTCTCAGACATCAAACTTCTGAGCGAGTCAAACTGGAATCGCGAAGCCCTCGAGAACACCCTGGGGGAATGGGATATCTGCCTCTTTGGGACAGCTAGTATCGCCAAAGAAATAATCTTGGGAAATCGATGGTAGGGTGGTCGCCGGCTGTGTATATAAGGTTGTTTGCACTTTGGTATACCATGACTTGCTGAGTATGATACTTGCGGTCGCTCACCGACTCCCATCTCTCAAAAAATTATGGGGTTCTGGCGGTCAACTGTCAGTGTAAAAGACGATGTTGACTTTGCCTTGGCTTGCCATAACCAGAAGCGAACATCCGATTGAAGCTTCGGTTGAGATTCGGAGACGGCGACTTCGAGTACCACTGTGGGCTAGTTGCGATAATGACTGCGCAGTGGCCGTAATGGACTCCATGTGTTATCTTCTTTTTTGTTGTCCTTTTCGTCGCCCCTGATGATCGCACCCGCATATGGCTGCAAGACCTGTCCGAGACCCATCGGCGTCAGAGCTTAGATTAGCGCATCGCTAAATGCGCCCTGCGCAGCGGCGTGCTCATAAAACATCATTTTATAAGTAGGAGTCGTTCAATAGTACTGAAGGAAGACCAAGGTGTACTTTGTGTCTTTGGCGTTGAGAAAACCGCGAGAGAATGTTTCTTCATCGACCTCGAAGAATAGCCATTAACCGCCTTCTCCGTATTGCAGGCGACCATACTCTATATAAAATACCTCCCGAAATTGCTATTTCCCCTTAAATTGCTATCTCTTGATGCTAGAAGAAAGATCCTTCAGCCAGCTATCGCCATAATGGTCGACACGCTGTTTTTGAGTCTCCAGTCATGGCCATCTAATTGGCGTCGGCGTTATTTGTTGCTGTAGTTGATAGGAAGAGTAGCTGTATGTTCTTCCCCCAACTTCATAACTATCTTAGGGTCAACGCCTTGATCTAACTGTATGGCTCACTTCATTATGACAGCAGCCAGTGATTTACGGAACTGCGAGCCCATCGGAGACACAAGGCTTCCGAAGTACCCTCTCAAGCCGATTACGTTCTTCAAAGGCAAGCCAAATTGCGACCTCTTAAGAGACGAATTCTCATAGGCGTCTCCAGAGCCCTCATTGCCGCATTCAATGTCGGATACAAGGAAGCCCGCTTCGAAGATAGTTCATCGTCTGCCTACGACAATACATACTGAATACGAGCAACTCCGAGTGGCCAGCGGTATCATAGTCCCAAATGTTTCAGGAGGAATAGACATGTTACTCTTTTATTTTTTGTCTGTAGCAAGTCTAGCCAGTGTAGGGCTGCCTTTCCCTGGACGCCAAGATTAACATGACACTATACCCTTTCAGGAAAACCGTATCTCCCCCGCAATCATGCAGTCATTCAGCTCGTTTTCGACACCACCTTCTACAATCCTCAGTTACTCACGTAGTGATACAGTATACATTAATCAGCAATGACCTCTCCTAGGTGCGTTATACTAAATAAATATCTACCCTCAGGCACCATATATCCCGAAGGATAGCCATTTGACACCCCACCAGTTTCCCCCGCGTACGAGCATGTCTCTTCGACATGGACGGCCTCCTCCTCGACACGGAGGACAAATACACCATCGTGACGAACACGATCCTCCAGGAATACGGAAAGCCATTACTCCCCTGGAATATCAAGGCGCAATTGCAGGGCCGGCCGCAGCCGGAGGTACACTACCCACCTATACACAGCCAACAAATTACAGATCGCATTGAAGTAAGCTAACATTGATTGAACAACAGGCAAGCCGAATCTTCCACAACTGGGCGAAACTCCCCATAACTCCCGAAGAATACCTCAAGAAACAAGCGACTCTCCAAGCCAAACTCTTCCCGGAATCCGCGCCCCTTCCCGGCGTTGAAACCCTTCTAGCCAGACTATCCTCGACGAAAGACACGGAGAACCCGGTACATCTCGCCCTCGCAACATCCTCACATAGCAAGAACTACCAGATGAAGACGGAGCATCTTCAGGAGTTGTTCGATGTGTTTCCTGCGTCGCAGAAAGTATTGGGCGATGATACACGGATTGCGAAGGGACGGGGTAAACCGCTGCCCGATATCTATTTACTTGCACTGGAGACGATTAATGCGGGGTTGAGGGTGAAGGGCGAGGAGGAGGTTAAGCCCGAGGAGTGTCTTGTGTTTGAGGACGCGGTGCCTGGTGTTGAGGCTGGGCGGAGGGCTGGGATGCGGGTTATTTGGTGTCCACATCCGGGTTTATTGGAGGCATATAAGGGGCGTGAAGAGGAAGTTTTGGCTGGGGCGACGGGGGAGCATAAGGAGGAAGAAAAGACGGAGGCGGAGAAGGAGGCGGATGCGTTGAAGAAGGGGCGGTTGGATGATGTTGGACAGATTGGGACGATTGGGGACGGGTGGGCTGAGTTGGTGGGGAGTTTGGTGGACTTTGATTATGGAAAGTATGGGATTCAGCCGGTAGAGTAGATAGGTCGCGCCTATGTGCATGCGCACAATTTATTTCTTTGCGTATAAGTTAATTCTCATAGATATCCAAGCAGGATTCTTTGAGAGAATAGAGAAAGACACAAATTTAGATTTTTGTTTATTAAAATTACAACAATTTCCCCAACAACATCAATAGAACATAGGAAATAGGAACAACCAAACGACATATTTTTTTTTGGTAGTACGGCGCGGTAGGGCTAAGCCAGATCAACACCTCCAATGTATCAGCAAGAAACAAGACGAGACGAAACAAAATAAGCCCAAATAGCCATAGAACAAGAAGAATGAGATGAGAAGATACTTTTTAAGAATAGTCTAGTCTAAACGGTGTCAAAGGCCGTCAGACAGCGACCAAGAACATTATGTGTGTGGACAAGAAGCGAACAAGATTCCACCCAAACTGTGACGAACAGAAAACCTCCTGAGCTTTTGGTAGAAATGAAAAGATTCGTGAGCCATATTGAAGGAAATTCGTAAATCGCGTAGCATGATGCAAAGATAGCCGTACCAGCATAAACGCCGGCATAAATGCGCCTAGTACCAATAGCGAAGAATTGAACCAAATCGGGATCAAATGGTATCGACAAAAAATTAGAACGTAAATTGAAAGTCATAACTCGTGAAGACCAGATCAAGCTGTCTCACTTCAGCGTCGTTTTTTCGGAGACTCATTTTCTTCGACATCGTCCACTTCAGACGCGCGACGCTTGTGGCTAGCAGTCGTACTCGTAGATTCAGATCTGAGCCTCCCAGACGTACTTCCAGCTATAATATGGTGTTGTTCTGGAGCATAGAAGCTCATAGTCAGAGAACCATCGATCGAATTGTTGCGAGAGTGACTCGGAGTACGAGCGTTCTGGGCCCGACGCTGAGCAGCAAGGTTGGACAAGCGACGTTCATGGAACCTGCGGATATGAGCTGCAGCAGCGCCACTCTTGGGAGCAGGAGACGGAGACAACTGTTGAGCATTGTGTGGTATGTGGTGAGGAGTGATAGTACCACCTGGTCCCAGATTAAGCGAGGCGCGACGAGCCGCAGGAGAAGCTGAAGAGTTGAAACTGCGTGCCATCATGCTTTCGGTTATGGTTCCGTCGGGGGTGATGGTCTGCTCTGAATCGTTTACGTCCTGGGTGCTGGAGGGAGTCATGTCATGGGGAGGTCCGAAACTCGACGGTGTTTCGCTGGCGAAAGAATCGTCGATTTTGCTCTGTGGCGAGCCAACGATGCTGGATTTACTCATTATCTTCTTTCCAGCGTTCATGATATCGCCTTTACGTTTATTGAGGTTCTTGTTCGCAAGGACACGCTTTTGAGATGCGACCGGATCGTCGACAAACTGGAATAGGTAGTAAGGGTCGAGCAAATGCTTGCAGATCGTTTTCTGGGTCTTGAGAGATGCAAGTCAGTCTTTTGTACCATTAAACGGGTTGCTTCGGGCTGTCTCACCGTAAGGCATTCAATAACTTTTGCCATGCGGTCAGCGAAAGTGGACAGTTCGGTGGTCCCCTTTTTCTTCACGTCAAACGGCGCCAACAGAGCTCCCGTTGTATGGCGGACGACACAAGTATGCAAAATATTCCAAGCTAAAACTTCAATCCGACGGTCTGAATATTTGCCTTCCGCGAACGGTCTAATCATACCCGGATTGTCCTCCGCATGCTCGGTGCTTTTCACCGCGTTGAACACGGCCTTGACGAAAGCCCTACGCTGCGCTTGGGTGCGAGGAAGTGTGTTGTCTTTAGGAGCGGGGTCAGCACCAATAAGTCGATTAGCAGCTTCGGCAGTTTCAAAAATCGTGTTCTGGTCGGCGTTGCTATACTTCACGTTCAAAAGGTCTGACATTTTTGGTACAAAGTCAGGAACGACCGGATCGACGAAAGTCAAGTAGGGCAGATCTTCTTCGTCAGTCTCAGAGGCATCGTCAGTTGAGGATTCACTGCTTGTCGACACAGCCAGTCTTGCACTCATATCAGGAGGAGTGGCGGATGCGTAATTCGTCTTGACGGTTGGTTTCTTGCGACGACCGGTAGAACCAGTGGGGCTTTCATTGCGGGAGCCAATGGAAATCGAATCTCCGTCATTAGTTGGATGAGAAGATGGGCGAGGGTTTGGTGAGGTTTCCGATTTGTCAGGGACGAGAAAGCTGTGAGATGGTCAATATAAATGTCAAATCATAAGTCTATCGTTTGACCAAGGGTGCATACTTGGTATTATCTGAATTATTATTCAGACGCTCATTGGAATAGGTATGTCCCATGCCATGCGGATGAGCTGCGAATGCGGGACAGTGAGGATAGAAAGGATGAACTGCAATATAGCCACTGTGATCCCGTGTAGTTGTAAAACGTTGGTTTGCCTCGTGGACTGGCAAGCTCGCTGAGGTTTGAGTAAACAATCCGCGTGGAGGATTGGAACTGCCGCTAGAGAACGATGTGGCGTAATTGGTAGGATGATGGTGTGGCGCTGCTTCCTCCTCCAGCCGTTTCAAACCCTCACCAAAAGGTACGCCAGAGTGTATATCATCCTCCACAGACTGAATCACCTGCGTTCTGCCCGGCGAGCCGTCATGGTCTGTTTCGTCGAAGCTGCCTTCACTGCCGTCTGATCGTCCGCCATCAACAGCCAGGTGTGTATCATTCTGGGGGCTATTTCTTTCTGTTAGAAAAAACAATCAAGCGACAGCCACGAAATTATCAACTCACGAGTCCATCATATTATTCTCCCAGTTTATATTGACCCCACCATTGTTAACAGGGCCCTGAAGCTTCGTATCCATATCGTCAAAAAGCTCGTTGCAATTGTACATGATGAGAAAACACGTAACGTGCGACCAGAGCGCTCAACAAAGATTCTTTAGACAAACAAGAAAAGGCACAAGATCCAAGAACGAAGAAGGTGACTAAAGATATTGATTCGAAGTTTGGTTGAGAGATGAAAAATAGTTGGTGAATGTCAAGTTGGTTCGTAGGGGTTGGCAAGAGTGAAGGAAAATTGAAGTTGGTGTGGAGGAAGATGGAGAGAGTTGAGAAAGAAAGGTGGCGAAGAGCGCGTTTAAAGAAAAGAAGAAGTCGAAGAGAAATAGCCTAGGGCTGCGAGTATTTATAGTAGTGAATGGCGCGCTAGTCGCGTCGTTTATAGACGCGATATCAACAATCATTCACCCTGAGATTCTGATGGAAAGGCAAACTTCATAAACGTCGTTGCCAGAACCCCAGTGTGAGAAGTGTTTGCATCGACTAAGCACACGGTAGTTTCCATAGGTGAAGACACAAACCACACCAGCTCTTCGCCAGATATTGTTTCAGAGTAGATATCATTGAATTGCTTCCCCAACCTCTCCAGTGCCATCTGAGCTCCGCGGTTCGAGGCAATTGTTGACACTCGAGTCAACAATTGTGACGACTCCATCTTCGTATCCGGTTATTCCATCAAGCACGCTTCAATATATGTAAAGGATGACCTGGCGTAGCCTGCTTGGGGCCTTCCATCAGAAGATGGGAGGGGGCCACCAATTTGAATATAAACATAACCAAGTTAATCCCGTCCAACCTAATTAGCTCTTTGGAAAAGTAGCGTCAAATGGTCATTCGATGCTATCAATCCAAGCACCGTAAAGAGAAGTTGAAAATGTCTCACGTTTCCGCAGGTCGAGCATATGATGTTTAGAATTAGTTACCTAAACAAAGGTAATACCCATAGGTACGTGAGCCTACGCTCGCTGAGTATTCCATAGCGTACAATCGAGGCAAATTCCGGCTTTATAGACTGTTCTCGAGATTATGAAACCTTTAGGGCTGAGCCTTAGTCAATCAGCATTCTCTCGAGTCACACAGATCTTGACTTCGACAAAGTCTAGCCATCTGACTGAGTTCCAAGAAACGGCATTGACCAGACTTTCAAGGTATTGTCAATCTCCACAGTAGAAGAAGAGCTATTCTTATCATCACTGGCATCGTCCGGATAGTGTCTCTGTCCCGAGCATGTAGCTGCCACAGTTCCCATTGGATGGAGCACAGTACTAGTCACAGAGTCTGTGCTACATTAATAAGCTGTTTCCATTTCGCAAAATATGAAGGTAGGCACTTACCGTTATGAACCTTCCATTCCCAATCAGGATCTTTGCCACCAGCCGTATGGGTGGGATTCCGCCAGACCCTCATGAACCCGTCGGTTGCCCCAGCCCAGATCTCATGGAAATCGCCGTCACCTGACGGCACGACATCCATATTCATCCGTTGGTTCGTGAATGCCTTGCGGCCTCGGAGCCACCCAAGGAGTTGCCCCGTCACACGAATATCATAAACCAGCACTCCGTCGCTTTTTCGCTCAGAAACATAAAGATACCTTCCACACGGGCTCCAGAGAAGTTGCGTGACTCCTCGACCACCGATCTCGCGATTAGCCTCTGTCTTGGCGACGCTGAAAGTGCCTAGAAGTTGTCCGGATCCATTGGAATCATAAAGGCCGACCTGTCTCGTAAAGGTACCTGCGGCAAGTATACCATCTCCGACTGGATTGACTGCCATCGCTGACACAATACCCTTCATACCGATACCTCCACCCACGATCTGTTTTCGTTTACTAGGAATCGTAGGCATCCAAGAGACAGGGCCGTCATTCCCTGGCCGGGAAATATCAAACAAGCAAATAAGACTGTCTGACCCCGTGAGAAAATGCGTGCCCCCAAGCATAGAAGGGTATATTATGGTGTGCGGCGCAATGAAGGCCTCAGTGGTCGGATGAATTAGGGAATAAGTTGCCATAGTGGTTGGAGCAAGAGCAGACGTGAGTTTAATCGGGTGATCTCGGACTGAGGAGAGAAATAATGTAGTAGACGGATCTTGAAGCGAGTAGTAGGGGTATATGGCGGTGGCATATGTGGGCTCTGCTGACGGAAAGGTAGAATACGAAGACAATTCGTGTGGTGAGGCTCTCTCATCCAAGAGGTCTGGTGGCCTGATTCCCGTCAGCAAGATCTGATAGAGCAAGGTAGCTCAACTTACAAAATGAATGTTCTGATATGGTGATCTGCTGAATCAGTCATAAGAGTCGTGCCATCGGGCGACCTACAATGCGAACAGGTTAGCCAACTGTTCATGTAAGACCGGGGGAGCTATGTAAAACGAACCACTGTGCGCCTTTGAAATAGTTTGATGGTGAGTAACCTGAATATCCATGGCCAGGCCTCCCTGCATTTGGCCCAAGACTTCGGGGGCTGTTATTGCCCTGCGTCGAAGCCACGCAGATGGGCTTCCAGTCGGACACTTCTTCAGCCATTATGTCCTTTGTTTGGCACGACCCACCCGTAGGAATCATCCCCTAGGCTGTATGAAAAGCCCTTTGTCAACAGCAATCAAACAGTGTTATGGAAAGGACAGCTTTGCAGCCAAAATGCATGAAGTATCCTATGGATAGCTAGCGCACCATGAATTTGGAGATTACACTATATCATAGATGGAAAGAATAAAGCCAGGGTCCAAATCTTAGTGACAGGGACTCAATCCAAGTAGTGAAAGGAAACCGCAGTGAAGCTATCCAAAAGACCAACAACCCCCTGACTACGGACTCTTTGATAGAGCACAGAAATTGCATATAGCGGCTCCAAAAGTAGCAAGTAAGAATATATTATCCTGTGCCAAATCCACAGCCGCCTTTTGAAATCGAAAGAACAGCAAAATCGGGCGACAGAACTTCACCAAATTCGGCGATTGTGAAGCTGTGAAGTTAGACTCTTCGGACTCGGTGGATCATTTTTCCGCGTATCTCCGATCTGCGACTTTTGTTTTTCGACTGCATCACCGACAAGAGCCCAGTAACAGCTACAAGCAACGCACCCATTTTCGTTTAAAGGGTAGAAGGGTAGGGAAAAAACAAGCGGCCTTCCTTGCATTCCACTCCTCACATATTCTCCGGAATCTGTGGCTTTGCAAGCTCCAGAAAGCCACAGTTATGTTCTCCGCCAAACCTTCGGCGCCCTCAACTGGTGGCCTGTCTGTCAATACCGGCTCCGCGAACTCTCTATTGTAAGTATCATGCAGACCTGTCTCCAATCACATATATTCTGGGGTCGTATTGCGCCAGACGACAGTGTCACACATGGCATCCGCATAGCGCCAGAAACCAGTACAATGCTTTTGTTTTGATCACCGCCAAACAGCCAAGGGCTAACAACCACCTTATCTCTAACAGTGGCAACGCCCAATCGACTTCGACAAGTACTCCCGGCACAACGAGCACATCCGGAGGATTGTTCGGAAATTTGGGCGGTTCAACCACGCCTAAGCCTGCCAGCGGTTTATTTGGCGGAAATACACAGCAACAGTCTTCGGGCTCGAATATGTTTTCGGGATTAGGGGGAGGACAACAACAGAGCAATGCCACCGGCGGAGGCTTGTTTGGGGGCTCTACGGCGACTACATCGCAGCCTCAATCTGGTGGGTTGTTTGCAGGGACATCTGGGGCCGGGAACAACACCGCCCAGCCTAGCACTGGTGGCGGAGGATTGTTCGGAAACCTAGGAGGTGGCTCCGCGACACAGACACAGACGCAGTCCCAGCCTGCTTTCGGTGGAGGTCTTGGGGGCTCAGTGGCGACAGGCGGCAGTGGACTCTTGTGAGTAGTATTGAAAGTCGCAAATCATGGGAACAATCATGGGCTAATATTTCTCAATTTATAGCGGAGGAAATAATACTACAACTCAGCAGCCACAACAGCAACAACAGGCCCAGAAGCCTTCGCTGTCCTTGTTCGGAAACCAGAGTACTACGGCGCAACAACCAATGCAACAATCTACTGCAGCTGGGACAATTGTTCCTGGAGTCAAGGTGGACCTCAGCAACCTCCTCCCAACTACTAAATACGAAAGCTGCGCTGATGAAATCCGGAAAGAGCTCGAGCGCTTTGACACGTTTGTCCTGAATCAGATTAATATGTGCAACGAGGTTGGGAATCTGATCCCTACCATTGCCAACCAGGGTTCCACAATACCGAATGACGTGGAATTCGTTGAAGGGAAACTCGAAACCATGCAAAGGGCACTCGAGAATGACGCAACTGATATCGATCATCTTCGCAGCTTGGTGTCTCGCGACGCAGCGGAGGCTCAAGTTGCATTCCGCGCCATTGACACCCTGAAGTTGCCTTTGCAGTACCAGTCTACAGGAGATGCTGGGTGGTGGTCTGTTCCAGACCAGAAGCAGTCGCTCCGGTCCACGCGCAAGAACACGCTTGCGCTCCCCGACGATGTTGAGAGCGACCCAGCTACCGCTAACTCTATCAATGGGGTCCCTGTCAACCTGGTCGATTACTTCTCACAGCGTTCCGACGAAATGGCCATTGTCCTTGACCGGTACACGCGACACACGAAGGAGATTGAAGACCATCTCCATGGAGTCGAAGTCACCCTGAACCGCCAGGTCCACGAGTTTGTGGCATCCCGGAGCCGCGACGACTCCGCCGTTGGGCCGTCAAGCTCTGCTCTCAACGACCTCGCCGCAGTGCTTGGAGATGTCGAGATGGGTATTCTTGGTGTCGCTAGCAGACTGGGCGGAGTCACCGAACAGGTGCAGGAAACCGTGTTGGGCCCACCATCTGGGGGCGATGGGAGACTCCACGTATGAATTGATACTCATTAATTTAATGACATGATAGGTGCATGGCTGAGCGTGCTTTGGGGCTTAACGTCCTGTGCTTTTTGTGTATATTATTTCAAAACCTCGAACCCGATTTTGGACGGGTTTGACGTTATGCCATCGATAATTTGTTGGGGATAGGCGTCTCGGGTTGGATAATTCTATTTTTTTTTTTTTTTTGTGCTTCCAGACCCATGGAATTGTAGTTCATATAGAAGCACACAACCGTCTATACGACTGAAGTATTGAGGTTACAGCAGCAACGTATAATTATCTTGCTTAGTGACTGGTTTAGCCCACAGCTATACCGGCTGTACTGTATCAGACATCGACTGAAAACTGAATGACTAATTTTTCTTTTCATATCTCCCTGGCGATGAGAGGCATTCTCTTTCATCCCCTTGGCCCTCAATAATAACATAAACCAGGAAATTCAAAAGGTACCTCAATCAGCTATCAGCATTTAATCAGCTCTCCCATCAACGACGTTGATTGAGGAGTATCTTTTGTGGCTCTTGATGTTGGTTGGAGATGGGCATGAGGGAGAAAGCTGGAGCCTGTGGCGGTAAAAGAACGGGGATTGTCGTTGTTCAGTGTCTTGTATTGTGATGAGGTATTGGTGGTGTGAGGCGAAGAACATTTCCATCCCGGCGGTTATATTACGGGACTTTTTTCTATGTAACTACCTGAAGCGTGATGGAAGTAATAGTGTCAAATTTATTTCCCCATGTAATGTCTCACATAAAGAGTAAATGTGATTAAATAGTGGCTAAAAGCCTTGAAAAGCATTGCGACATATATTGGGTCTTTCGCTTTCCATCTTGCTCGTCTTACGATCCATCTTGGCTACATTCCTCAATGGCAGTGAGAGACCCAACCGTTTCAATATAATAATGTAGACATGGGAAAGCCCATTGAGCGAGAGAATTCATCATCTCACAATGGGTTGGAACATCGAAGTTATGAGCTTTAGTAGTCACGACTCTCATTGTATTGTTCTCGAAATAGCCATAAAGGACTCGCGCTTTAGCAGGCCGCATAAAATAATAGACAAGGGTCTAGTATTTTGTTGGACACTGTACAACCATTAATAGTCCATGGGCACAAGATCAAACTGGAAAGATCATGTACAATCGCATCGCCTTGCCCTTTCTCTGTCTTTTTTAATTTCGCGACATCCTGGTAGTATATTGCTGCAAGATCCAGGTGACAAGTACAATCAATTCAGCAATGGGCGGTCGATGCTCGCCTACTTTTCTATTCAGCATAGTAAGAACAGCACGATGCGGACGACGTCCGCCGCGTTATTCGTTTCCACTTTTCACATCGAGGCTGTGGCCAACGTGGAACAATTGTCCTCTCCTAGAACCATAGAGACTAGACAAGAAGGTGCTTGTGTCAGCGTAACGATTCATAAAAAGCCATCAAGTCAAGGGATCCTACGTTGCTCCCAGGGATAGACAAACCCGTTACGCTCTTGATTAATATGCACGGCCAGCAAAAGCATCTGCAAGATATTTCGACCACCTATAATCACAATAGACCCTTTCGCTCTACTTTTACTGTGCTTGGTGAAACAGTCATCGATCGGGACAGTAGCACTGCTCGAAACCCTGAGGCATCGTCCGTAGCAGGTAAGAAGTATCGGGTGACCGAGGGAGAAGTCCGTCTCGTCTCCACATCAATGTCAGTCAGTCCAATACCGAGGCAGTTGAAATGTTCGTCTGTAAGTGTTTCGAATACTTGGCACCCTTCAACCTCAACGCGGTCCAAGAATCCAGAATCTCGCGGAGTCGCTTCTACTAGTATTTGAAGTCATCGATACGATGAGTTTTTTGACTTCACTAGCTTGGCCTTGTTCCCATCCCTGATCGTGCAATACATGGTGGATATTTGAAACGAGAGACTATAGAAGAGCGAACAAAAAGCTGTATGGGGAAGCAAACGGAGAGTCTTTGATGGTCATGGTTTATGTACGTCAGATGTTAGTGTCGGAATCACAGCTTAGTCAGGGTCGAAAGTACGTATTGAGCGTATATGGTTGAGGTCTCTGATTCTTGCAAAAGGGAGCTGTCTAGGATCCTATATAAGACCGTTGACTACCTTATAGAGTATACTAAGCGATTGTGCGGTTTCAAAAGCAGTAATAGCAGAGTAAATACGCTGCTTGCGCCATTTGATATCAGCGAGGCATCAATCAGGCAGCAGTTGGTATTGTTCGATAAGGAACCTCTATCTAACGTAATCCACAGCCGAGCTGACCATACAACCGAGCTGACCATTTTCTCCGCAACCACAAGGATATTAAAGCTTTTCAACCACCAACGCCATTAAACTAGACTATATAAAAAATAAAAATGAATAGTTATTTACTAGGACAACCTCTTATCGTATGTCCTATAGTCCCACAGCCACTACAGCGTTGTGGAGCTCGCTTGCGATGCCGAGATATAGGCTCTTCAACCTGGGCTTCATCCTGTATATCAAGCTGCTGAATGCGCTCAC
>NW_024467304.1:145530-229755 GCF_000600275.1 Aspergillus ruber CBS 135680
AAGGGTATATATGGAGAAAATCCTCTTTATCAATATGGTTGTTTCCAGCCGCCATCATGCCCTCAACTAATTTGCCATATGCACGTTTAAGCGGTCCAAAAACACCAACATCCAGAGGTTGAAGGAGATGAGATGAATGTGGAGGCATGCAAAGGCAGATAATTGCATTCTTTTTGCAGAAATTGTCAAATTCAATGGTTTGATGACTTGAATGGCCATCAAGAATAAGTAATCGCTTTGCGCCAGTTGAATGCAGCTTGGAAAATGGGTCAAATAGGCACTCCAACCATGCAAGGCCTATCTTATCTGTTGTCCAGCCATCGGCACTGTTGGTAAGCTTCCAATCTGGATGAAGATTAGGCTCTTGATACCATGCAGCCTGGTGTTCTTTCCCTTTTAAGATAACTGCTGGAGGTATATGAATCCCTTTTGCGCTCACACATTCAATGATTGTGACCCATTCGCGATTCCCCTGGATAGTTGTACGAGGTCTTTCACTGCGCTCCACTGCAGTAATCACCTTAGATGTTGTACAGAGTCCCATTGCAAAGCCAGTCTCATCAAAGTTCCAAATATCATCTTCATGTATACCATGCTCTTGAATGGTGCCCTGCACAACTTCAAACCACTGTTTTATAACCTTTGGATCCTCCTGTTTTGCACGCTGGTGTGTAATTCTCCGATTGTATCTTGTACAAAGCTCTGGATGGCATTGAACAAAGTTGTATGCCCAGTTGACTCCAATAGTTGAAGAAGGATCCCGTGTACGCTCAGAAAGTAATATTTGTGCCATTCCACGCAGAAACTCAGGTCTAATTGAAAACCCTCGTTTATCTGCATCTAGCAGACGCTTAGATAGGACTTCTTCTTCAAAAATTGTTAATTTATGGCCATTAGCGCGTGTTTCTGACCGTGGTTGAATTCCTCTAAGCCGGTTGAGCAAGGTAGCTTTAGGCACACCAAATACTGCAGCAGCGCGCGATTTTGATCGGATTTTTTTCTTTCTATAAGCTTCAATGGCCATTTGCATTTGGGCTTCCTGAGAAAGAGACATTTTTTATGGTGATGGTGAAAATATGACGCGTTGAAGAATGATTGTTGGAAGTTGCGGAGAAAATGGTCAGCTCGGTTGTATGGTCAGCTCGGCTGTGGATTACGTTATATTCTGACAGTTAGTTGAAGATCATGTGACCCACACCAGCTTAACTTTATCTAGATCCCCACGACTGTATAGTATGGTAATGTGGTTTATCGTATGCCTGCGTATGGTCTTCCTGGCCTTAAATTGGCCCATTGAACTAGGACATACGTAAGATCCAAAACTTGAGCTTTTTTTCGTCTAGCACCACAGCTTGAACTCCCTATGGATCAAAAACAAGGCCCATCCCTTCTCGAATACGCTCGTTTTCATGAAATTGCAACCCCATCTACCACTGTGAATCCCCTGGAATATATCGACCAAATACTCGAGAACAGCCCTTCCTCCAAAGATGAATATTCACCTGCTTCAAACAGTCATACCACGACTCCTTGGAAGTCCATCGATGGACAGCTTGACAGCGAAAAGCTCAGTCTGGGTAAAAATGACGCCCAACTTCTTTCAACGGTGATTCGGCACTCGAGAGCAGAGCGCGTGGAAGCTTATTGGGGCCATTTCCTTCCGTCATTACCTAAAATCGAGGGTCTCAAAGTCGAGCTTCCTATTCTTCCTACCCATCATGAATCGGAAATAAATTCTCTAACGAGCTCTGTTCGTTCTCGTCGTGGAAATGAAGCGCTGTCGTTGCTGCAGACCTGCCTACCATATTCTCTGCCAAAATTCTCCAAGTGCTTCAATACGTGCCACGGAATTGACAAGAAGACCGAGATGGAGAGACTCAATTGTACCAGAGAGTCATTTCTTTTGATTCAGAATGCTAGGAAGTGTGGGGATATCAGCACAACTACGGATTGTCTCGAGACTCATCTACAGGCATATGAGGTATTATTCCTGGGAGGATCACTGAACCTATTTGCTGACTGATCTGGACTTCTAGCAGGCGTTTTGCGGACCGAGTCCTGTTCTTGTTCCAATTGACTTCGACGAGTTATACAATCCGCCGCCTAGCCCGAAGCCGCAAATGCTTCCTAGTCCCGCTTCCTCCAATCCTATCAAACGACATGAATCGCCACACTATTTACAGAAGATGGACACATTGGTCTCGATCCCTCTAGAGTTTAGCGAGGGAGGTACAAGGGCACGAGGTTCTAAAAATGAAGTGTTTTCCAACGCGCAACGCGAAGAGGAAGTGAGGTCCTTTCAAGAATGTTCGCCGCCCATTGGGTACGCAACTTCTGATTTTAGAGAGGTGGAAAACGCAGAAAGCGAAGAAGATCTATATCACCCGCCAGATTCGACTTGGAACCTCGCTCAATCTGTGGTTTCAACACGGCTTAAAGTTGAACTCGCTCCTGGGCGTAGCTTTAGTGCACTTCAGCATACTACATCCTTTCCATCTACTTTCCAGTCAAATCCTTGCTCCACATATCAAGAGACAATGAACGATGGAAATATCGACTTTGGCCACCCAGTCGAGGTCGAACAAGGAACCCAAGATTTCGCCGAAGGGGAGATTTTAGAAATGCCAAAGCCACTTGGGAACAGGTATGGAGGTAGTCTAGACAGTATGGTTGTCAACACGAACTGGTGCGACTTGAACCGGAGAGTGAACAAGCAGGATATCACAGTAAACGACAGCTCCACACCCGACGGACCAACACTTCTTGGTGAGACATGTCGTCAACAAGTGCAGCAACATATGGAGGATCAGATGTCCTATCACCAGCGAAAGAGGAAGACGGTAAAATATGATCACAGGCTCAAGAAAGAACAGCACAGAGACGGAAAAAAGAGAGCAGCAATACAACCTCCAGCAATAAGCCAGGGCTTGAACTCGCCATCATCATTCACGGTACTGGGCTCTTTACCTGCTTTTATGGCAACGAGAGACATAGCACCCAAGCGACGTGTCAATGCAGAGCGCCCTTTTTTCGCAACGAAGAATCAGCAGCCAATTGATGATCGAACTGAGCGCCAAAACCCTGCCGTGGTTTCAAATCAATACGCAGAACCAGTAATACAATGCGAGGAGCATTTTTCTATCCTATCGAACGCTTCTGCATCGCAGCATGTTCCCCAATAACCAAGGAACAACCAAGAATCTCCATTACTCTTTCTATCAACATAACTCCTCAAGTCACACTTCCGATTGACACGAATCCTCGAATACACGAAAGATCCACTGCCCACACTCATCTACCGAGCTTATGACACAATCAACCACGATATCGAACACGAAGCGGGCATCATCATCTCACCTTCAATAGGTGCAATCCTGACAACATCCCAAGCCACGACACAGCTATACCTCCCGGGCCACAAACCCGCACGTCCACACTTGGATGACATCAAGGACATCAACTCACCCCTTCGGGAACGCATCATACTCCTAGCCCCACGATACGAACGACTCTACGTGCTCATCATCCACTCCAGAGGAATAGCAAAGCATTCGACGGCTGACAAGCGGACGCTAGCATCCATCACATCGCTCACAGCATTCTGCAACTCTGTATCGAAATATTCGACCATTATCCCACTCATAATCGCGCCATCCGCACCAGAGACAATAGCGCAATGGATCCTCGGGCTAGCTTATAAACATTCGTTTCGACTACCGGAGACCAGTTTGCCGTGGAGTATTGGCTTTACGTCTATCAAGCCGAGCATCAACAAGTCAAGTATAGATCCAATGATGATTGAAACCGAGACGCAATGGGAGCTTTTTCTCCGTCATGCTGGATTGAACCCATTTGCTGCGCAGGTTGTCTTGCTTGTGCTGAGGGAGGAAGAAAAGCTAAGCTTAGATTCTACTTGTGAACAGGGCACAGTTTCAGCACTGTCGAGGTTTGTGGAGATGTCAACTAAAACGCGAAGACGTCTGTTTGCAGGGCTCATTGGGGAAAGGGTGCTAGAGAGAGTAGAGGCTACAATGGATAATGACGGGCAATGCGGCTGGGCGCTCAGCTTTGATGTTGTATAGATATAACATTCCATACGAACTTGATTTTCTGCACAGCTTGAGGGCTTTTCCTTTCCGTACTAGTGCTCACCCCTCGTCGCCTTTGGCTCACTGCGTAGACCTGAGCATGCCCTGAGCAGATCACTGAGCAGAGACTGAGCAGAGGGGTGAGTAGCCTGACCAAGACAGCCTCAATAAAACGCACCATGCTAGCTTCACCGGCCTCCACTTATATTCGTAGCACTTGACCCCCTCAACAAAGCGGTGGCGTCATCAATGGAACAGGGAATTGAGGTCACCATTCCTCTACTCCGCTTTTTACCATGCCAGAAAAAACTTTTTCCCAAAAAAATAACGGGGTAATCTAAGCTCCCATAAGGGTTCAATTCGCTCCAGAGATTACCCTATGTCCGGAGAGCATGCTTCGAGCTCTCAAGAACAGGATCAGCCATCTTAGGATCCAGGCCAGGGCTGGATCCGCGGCTGCTGGTACCAGACTTGCCCTCCAATTGTTCCTCGTTAAGGGATTTAGATTATATTCCTTCCAATTACGAGACCAAAAAGAGTCCCGTATCAGTATTTATCACTCCAAGGAGTCTGAAAAATCCTTGGAGCAAGCAAGCTGCGGAAAATACTAAGACCACGGAACCAATGTGAAGAAGGGTTACACTTGCTGCTTAGAATGAAAATAGTAAATGATTCCTACTGGCAAAGTGTTATAAAAGTGCTGTTGTCCATCGGGCCATCAGCCGAAGGTAGCATCATATTCATTCCTTGCAACCGTGCTTTGTCTGTCGTAATACTACCCATACTATCCATTGTGAGCCTGATAACGCATTATTCTTTTCTACTCGCGTCAGTATATATGGCGACGAGTGTGCTGATGCTCTTGCAAAAGAAGCTGCTAACTCATGGTCAGCATTCGAAGAACCCTCCGCATAGAAGCAGCCAGTGCATGGAAGGCCAAATGGACCACTTCCGCCCACGGGAGCTCCGTCGTTCATGGGAAGAACATTCAAAAGCACAGATGCAGCTATACCAAGGCCTACGGAGAGCTGCTACATCAGCCCTTATTCAAATGCAAACCAGGAAGATCGCCCTGACCAGTTATCTTGGTACCATTTAAGACTATGGAACCGACCGAATGTTCTTGCGGACATGGCCTTCAAGATACACGCCATGTTCTCCTCCACTGTACAAACCGCGCAGGGCCGCGGATGCACCATCTTGTACAAGGGTCGAGGCGGGAGCTAGATTACAGGGCCTACCTAACATGGCCGGACCTGTTACCGAAGGCAGTGCGATTCATGCTCGAGGCAGGCCTTCTAAGCCAGTTTCAGACTTTACCAACCACATACCGAGTCGCAGCGACGGACAGGAAGCAAACCGGCGGCATAGCACCGCCAGGGGTATACACTTGCAGAAGTAGGAAAGGAAACGAGACAGTATCCAACAAGCCCATGGATCTTCGTGACCACAGGAACAACAGTACGAAACCAGCAGCATGGGGCATACAACATGCGGAACAACATATCAGGATATGTATAGTAAAACGACGATGTACATAGCGATTACTATTACGGTGGCTTACCCAGCCACCCAGTGTGACGGCTCAACGCTTCGATGAATGATATCGACGAACAAAGAAAAGCACTTGGCGAGGCCACACAGCACAGATATAAGAGCCCCTTTCTTGTAGATAGAATTCTTCTTCCTCTTCTTCCTCAAATTCGATATTCTCGTCGATGGCTACAATAGTATAAATAAGAATACAGTTCGCTAGGATCTACTATTCCGAGTTCGTAATACTTGTTTTACGCTTGTATTAAGGAGTTGTTGTGTATGTAATTTATGTAACCATATTACTACTTGTAAATAAGACCTGTAAAACCAGCGTTTTATATACAATAAGCCACAAAAAGTGGCAGTGTAGACGTTCTGTACTGTATGTATTGTGACATGTATGGATGGGTATGTTACAGGGTGTATGTAGTCTTGTTCATCTTGAAAAGGTTCATGAGAGTCCTCAATTTGCCCAAGTCGGAGAATGCGAAAGGACCGGACGATCGGTACATCACCATTCACCTAAGATGACGATAGTATGAATAGACATGGGGAAAATTCGAAATGGGCAACTTGCTTGTGCTTGTCAGAATTATTTAGCCATGTGGCCATGTGCCCATGTCTGAACTCTGACGAATGGGTATTTTACCACTAATCAAGTTCTAAGGCTGAGCGGTGAATCAGAAGCAGATGTATCTTTGGCCCATGAGTGCTCGTTTATATTCTCTCGGAAATTTCAGAAAGCTGTATTTCACCACCTCCCCACCCACTTCTTGCCCGGATTGCTTTTGACCACTTTGATTTTGCCCGGCATTGTTGGTAGTCAAATTCTGCTAGTGTGGCCTGTCTTCATGTCTTTTAGAGTTGCATGCGGCGCGGTTTGGCGCGGATGGAGGGTGCCCTCCATCCACGCGGCGTGGTTTCTGGGAAAGATCCCTTTGAGTGATCCCTGAATTTTCTATGGTTTGCTTTTTTTGTTTATGCTGTGATTTGGTCACTGCTTGTTCTTCTTGATTTCTTACTATCTTATTTCCAAAAGAGCTACCAAAACCGCAGTCAAAAAGGCTGCAGAACAAAACACCAGGCAAAAGGCCACCACAGGCCTCGACGAGGCTCCAAGTTTGTCGATAAGCAATGGTTTACTGTGAATAGAAACATCTAGAGATAGCGATAGTGGATACCTGCATATCGCCTAAGGCGAGGGGTCAGCGTATGAATACTACTACTACTACTGCTGCTGCTGCTGCTGCTGCTACTACCACTGTATGACAGCAAAGGATAGGCATTGATCTTTTAAGTCGGAGAACTGGGAATGGCAAGATGCGATTAGCGTACCTATTACTTCACCGAGTATCAGGGCTCCAGGTTGTTGATATGGTATTACAGGTATTTTAATTTTCTGCGGGCCTCGAATACGGTTTTCTCCGCTGCCCAGGTCCACGAGGTCTCCTATAAACGGGGGCTGCCGCTCCAGCGCTGCACAATAATACTCTTCTCTCTGTCTCTCAGAGCCGAAAACTTGTCTTGATTTCGCTTTCTCGTCAAAGGAACCGGGAGCCCTGGAGATTGACCCTGATTACTACCCCTTTCTGCATATAAAAAACTGAGATTCTTCCCATTGTTCTTGTTCTCAACCTTAAAACGCCACACAGGCAGCCAAAATGTCCATTGCATCTCTTCCCGTGGAATTGATCTCAAAGATATGTAACCATCTAGATCCCCAGCAATGGGTCGCTCTGAGGTTATCATGCCGCGCATTGTACGAAAACTCACTTGAGAATTTCGCGGAAACCTATTACAAAAGCATCCGTTTCATTGTGACAAGCGAAAGTCTCCACGAATTGGAAGAACTATCCAAGTCAACTGGTCTCCGCGAGCACGTCCAAGAGCTTTGGATGATACCAACCGTGTTCAGTGGCACTGAAAAGCCCATCGGCATGGTATCTATATCATCAAAAAGCTGCCGACAAGTGAAAGGCGACGGGCTGAATACGCGACATGCCGTTCACAAAGCGATGATCGTGGATAATTCCAACCTGCTGAAATCAGAAACATTCAGTGTTCGACTTCGGGAATGCATGGATCGATTTCAAAACCTCCAAACAATAGGACTCGCACATTACAGCACGGAATTTTTGCTTGATCCACGGCAGCAGACAGTTTCATTCCTGGGAAGGCGACAAATGATGAGCCAACTTGATTTTCGATTCGATGTTTACAGCCTGCAATCCTTGACCCACACCAATAAGAACAGTCAGATAAGGAAACTGAACTCTTTGGCATTATCGAAGCTTTTTCTTGCGTTATGTGGCTCAAGCTGCAAACCCCGAAAGCTATATACCTGCGATTCTAATTTCTGTGGTGATATCGGCCCCAAAATTGCCCTCCCTGAAGAACAATTTGACACTCTACTGTCTGCTTTAAACAGCCTAGAGGATCTTCATTTATGTATTGATCTCAATGAGGCCGCCTGGCTGAAGCTTATCACGAACCTTGCACCTCAGTTGGAAAGACTGACTTTGTCGCAAGATCATATGCCTGCCTATCCTGCAAAAAGCTACGTTGGGAACATGTTCCATGGAATTAACTTCACTCGACTCCGGGAGCTTCATATTCATGAGCTAGATATCTATTTCAACTCCTTAAAATCACTATTGCTTGGTGTAAAGAAAAATTTGGTCATTCTTACACTTGAGCGAGTGACATTACGTAGTGAGGAGTTGAGAGCTGCAGATGATTCTGCTTTGCAACACAAGGAATCCCCCAACCACCAAGAAAATCAAAGCTCTACCCCGTTAATGCCTACCTACACACCTGACGGCCCTGGATTTGTTCCCACTTCACCAGGCTTTCATCCAACATCGCCATCGTATGGACCAACATCGCCGTCGTTTGTACCAACATTGCCATCCATTCAGCCAACACTGCCATTATTTTCACCAACGTCGCCATCATTTCAACCAACATCGCCATCGTACACACCAGCTCCGCCGCCAGCAGCCGAACCGGAACTACCAGAAAGCGTTCCCCCATCCCCACAACATTCCTCGATTTCCGAATCATCTGAGCCAATGACAAATGAATATCTAATGGCAAACCGGTCATCCATTTATCACCCATATTCTCCACCTGAACTTGCTGGTTCAGTCTGCCCGACCTTGGAAACCCGAATGGCATGGAAACGCAACGAACAAAAGGTGACTTGTGTGTCTAGCCTTTTAGACATTTTACAGAACGAGCTATCTCTAGAAATACTCTCATTGGAAGATATTGTCTGTGACGGCAATTATTATTATTTCAAAAGAGTCAGCGATGGAATCGAACAAAGTGGCCGAGTGGATTTTGACATTCGCAGCGCTGGTATTTTGTTGAGAGAATGGATTTCCGATTTGAGGCCAGAGGCTTCCTGTCCGGGATATCGCATTCTAGGCCTAAAGGAATACGAAGGTTAGTAGTGCTTCCCTATTTGGTCCCTGCAGTTACTGATAGAATCTAGAAATGGAGGATTGGTTCGACAAAATGATAGGAAAGGACAGCGGGTCATTCAATAGGTTGGACTGTGACTGCAAAAAAAAAGAGAAGTCGTTGTGGAGATGTCCATTTGGATGTCATCGATATTAGGAACATTTGAATAAGACATCTTACACGTACCACACCGACTGTACATTGTGACACACTTCCAGAGTCTCAATTTCCTCGAACATTGAATCTTATACTAGTATTGAGAGCACGAAAAACAAAATGATCCTCATGCATGTGAGGATATGTCTCAATTTCAAAGCAAGTAAATAGTTGACATCGATAGTCCTATACGTATATAGTACCTAAGTACATATCCACAATCCATGATTATTGCGAGAACTGCATGTGGAGCCCGCATCTTTTTCAGTTCCAAGGTCAAAGAATGTAGTGCATGCAGCAGAGATGAGACGGAGATATATGCCAAAAGGAACTTGAAGAACGTGAAACGTTAAATGTTGAAGCCTTGGAAGAACCCTAAACCTGATGACCAAAGAACCATAGACGGAGTATCATGGATTCTAGGGGTTGCCTGTTGTTGGCTGGCTAACGGGTTTGCACTGGCCGTTGCTGAAGTTGCAATAGGTTAGGTACACGCCTAACAGTTTATGGTTAGTCAAATCCAATGAAACTTGCAAATAAGGCTTTGGAGCATCTTGAGGGCCTTCCCAACTCACCATTCAACCAGTATGAAAATGAATCTAGAAATGATCAGTATGATTCTCAAGTCGATATGTTGGAGAAAAATGGATCATACCGTTATTTTTCAGAGGCTTGTGCTTGTTGACATCAGTTTCCCCATTACTGTCTTTCGCAAGCTGAACGATATCGTTCCATCCATATTTATAATCAACTAAATAGTGAAAAGGAAAAGTTCGGTGATTAGCAGGCCGAAAGCAATATCGAAGGCCGAATCGCACAGCACTCACTTCCTGCATATGCTCCGAATGCAGCCTTTCCATGGAAAAGCTCATGCGCCAAAAGTCGCTCCCATGTGTAATAGATGACTGACTGAATCCAACTTTTTTGGGTGTGGAGTTTGGTTACGCTTGCCTGGTCGAGGTACTGATGCATCTGATACTTCAGTTCACTCCATGCTCCGTCACAGAATGTAATCCAGTCAGGCTGATAATTGGCGACATCCCTTGGAGCGTCTAGCACGAAGGCCGCGGCTGACCGTTCGACACCATTTGAATCAGCTGGCATCAAGCAAATATTAGAAGTCTTCTTTGTCCCGCGAGGACTCAAATCCATGTTTTTGATCATCCAAGCATCTGCATATATCATTAGCGGGGGGTGAGTTTACTAATAGGTAGGTACCTTAAATCAGAGTTGACTCCATGAATACACTTACTTGCATCATTAGGGTCCACGACCCATTCTTTCGAGTCACACATCCAACGCCAGTGCATTGTGTTCTTTGCCAGACCATTTGCAAAGATCGTAGCAATTTCTAGATAGAAGTTTTTAGTTTTCTGTAAGCTTGGAATCATCTGCCTTTCCATAGTCAATGAGTGTAACCTACCGCTCAATCGCTGCGCGCGAGCTCTTGCTACAGTCTTTGCACTGACATCGTCCCATTTGAAAGTGCCGTATAGGGTCATGAACAGATCCATCATCCGCCTGTTGTCATCATTCAGAGTTGGATTGTCAGTCGAGATGTAGTAGTCGATAATTTGGTAGGTAACTGATGCGGTCTGCTGCCCGTGTTGGGCCTAACCTCATCATTGGTGTTAGTAATGATGCAATGCCACCTCTCAGTTTACATATGTGCTCATAGCCGTAGAGAATCGGAGCGGGATAACTCACAACAACGGTCAGTGCGTCCAAGACGGTTTGCCATGCTTGCAAATTCATCTTGCTAGTGCAGCTATTATGCACCAACATTTTAGTGTTTCTCGACAGCGCCGTGAATTCAGAGGCACTGGCTCGCTCAACGAAAGTATTCAAATGGTTATCTTCTCCAGTGTACGCGATGGAGTGATTATGAAAAGGGTGAGCCTGTACAGTCAACAGGACTTGCGCTAGAAGAAGAAACTGGCCAATTCGGGCCAACAAGGCCCGTCCAGGGTGTCCAAAACCCATGATTCGGTCAAACGAATGTAGAATATATGACATGAAAGTTGTTCAAAATGAGTGGACAGTTTTAAACTAGAAACTACTGGAGGATGGGACCAACTATGTACAAAATGCTCAGGTACGGGTTAAACCTGGAATTGTGAGAATCTTTCCAATATGTCGAGGAAGCTGTTATACCAATACCAATACTGAGTAATATGGCCCATATCACAATCCCCCTCCAGTGGAAAATATCCTCACCGGTATTTTGATTGCAGGAAATGCAACTCTTTTCGCACCCCCACCTGGGCACGAAGTGGGTATACACTCAATTGCAAGCGAAGGGGCCAGATTGTGGAGGGAGAAGACCCTCAGCCACTCGAAATATCGTATGTGAAGTGGATAAAAAGGATGAGTACCTAGTAATTAGAGTTTTGCTCCTTGAAAATAACTACTATCCCTTAGCTAGTGGAACCTGTAGGCAATTTCGAACATGATTCGGAGCTTTTCCGTCCCTTCCACAGGTACCCGAAGGTCGGCAGCCCCCGAGGCCGGTGAGATTGATTGGCAGCAAGCCAGGAACGAAGGATCTATTGCGGAGCCAAAACGCTGCTATCTGCATAGCCAGATGTACTAGTAGATACATAGGCTTGATTGAGCTCGACACGGCCGACTAGGGAAGACGTTTGTAATTCAGCATGTGTCAATGTGCTACGAATTAGCAAGGGGTCCCTTGAACGAACTAAAATTTAGTTTCTATTAGTACCAGAAAGTTTGATAATTCTATGCTGGAGGCCTTCGGAGGGACCGCATTAAACATTGCTCAATCTTAACCCTGGAGTAGACCGACAAATCTAGGGTAAATAATTTTGATGATAATTTCAGTGGACCTCGCCAGGTAAAAGGGTTATCAAGTGCAGTATCTCAAACAAATTAAATTGAGCTCCACAATCAGACTTTGCTTCCGGCCCGGGGGCCGTGAGCAGACATCTTCGGCTGCATCGAACAGTGGGGCCCCCTCAGCTGCAGGGGCTGCTTTGGCGAGGTGCCGTATGCCTAAAGAGAGGAAGCGTATTTTGAATACGGCTCAAACTCCCCGAATCCTCACGTCTAGAAATGGGCACCTGTAGGAGAGAAAGCTCGATTTGATAAAAAATAGCAAGGGAAAAAAGTTCACATAGCATAATAGATTTGCAGTTTCTTTATGCAACCCAGCTACTCACTACCAGCTTCAATTCATGTACATAGGCCATTGTTAATTTTCACTCATGGAGCAGCTCATATGTTGGAAGACTCATTTTATGCTACCGAATTTCAGCATAGAAAATATTTGACAAATCAGATATCATGGCCAATAACCCAATAAAGCAACGTGTCTGAAGTAAAGATCTCGCATGAGACCGCTGACACTATATGATCTTGCTCTAAGAGCCTCTAGACTGCAACACAGTAATAGACATTAACCTCTAGGTCGGAGCAGTCGGAACCAACAGCTGGGTTCCACTTAAGAAAGTTAGTTGCGGTGATATCGTATTCCTTCTCAACAGTCTGGCAGTCATCGCCCTTCACGACCTTGTAGTACTTTGTGCAGTCGGATGCAATACCGCTTTGCACTGGGGATGGTGTCGATCCAGTCTCGGTAGCAGTTGCAGTGGCAGCTGTAGTGGTTGGCGATGGGGTGAAACCTATTAGAAGTTAGATCGAGTTGACTTTGGCGTGGACGAGAGGGAGTATTTACCAGGAACACCAACACAAACATCAACCTCGAACCACAGGTTGGTACAATTGACACCGGTAGCCGGATTCCAATCATAAAATTGAGCTTTAGTAAGATCGAACTCGGATAGAATCGACTGGCAGGTGTCATTGCCGGAAACGTAGTGCCACTTGTTGCCTATTTCGAGCATCATTAGAACATATCTGGGGTTGGAGGCAAAGGACCTACATTTTGAAGTGACTCCTGATTGAGTAGGCAAGGAAGAGACTGAGGATGACGCGGATGTAGAAGTTGAAGTTCCCGACCCGTTTGCTTGCACGCAGACATAATCGCCTTCCACCAGACCCTTGCACCCCGTGCTAATAGCCCTATTGGTTTTGTAAGTACATTGTAGATTCCTTGCGCTCTTCATGGCAGGAGAGTAAAGGAGTGATACTCACGGATTCCAAGCATAGAACTGCGCTAGGGTAAAGTCCAGGTACTGGTCCTGGATACTATAGCAAGTATCACCATTCACGACTTCGTGATACTTGGTGCAAGACTTTGCGATTCCAGTTTGAACTGGTGCAGCAGATCCACTGATGGTGAGGGTGGTAGCTGGTGTACCAGATGCTACTGCCGAGGTGGCTACCCCGTCAGGCCCTGAGACGCAGTAGCTGTTTCCCGTGATCATTTTACATGTCGAACTACCTTTCAACGCGGGGTTCTGGATTCACTATCGTCAATAATGCTGCTGGTATTGTATAGGGAGAACACAAGAAGGATATACCCAATTTTCAAACTGTGTCTCAGTGATACCGAAGTAATCTTCCACCATCTCACAAGTATCTCCCGACGCAACATCATTGGCGAAATAGTCACAGCTTGTGGCCAAGTCTGCATCTGTCGGTCCAGTTGCAGTAGGGCCATTTGTCCATCCATGTCCACTTGCAGCAACGCCAGTGGTTGCAGCAGCAGCAAGGAGGAGATGCGTGAGGCGAATGTTAGAGATCATTGTTTGCCGGGGGAATAGAACAGGGCGAAGATGGGATTCGAGAAATTTTTAGAATACACCAAGATATACAGCTTTAGGAAGTTTCCATGGGATTCAAATGCCACAGGATCAATGTCTGCACTCCGTAGCATGCGTGTTTTCTTCTTCAATAATGGCCCCGTTTTATCCACTTTTTCTACGTGCTATACATATCTCGGTTCTAATCCATCAGAAAGGCACATAGATCCGCTTGAGGTTGCAGTTGTGAATCAGCGACTGCTTTCGCCTCCTACAGTAGCCTCAAACTCATTGTTTCGTGAGCGGGGCTCACTAAGAACCGAATTAGCGCCTCAAATTTGCGAGCTCTTGGCACTCCACTTTGTATTTTTCCAGCGAGCTAAGTCCATTTAAGCTATTGCTCGGCATCATGGCCTCGGAAACTCCGGGCCGCACGGGCGTTTAATCAGAGAACCCTTCGCCCCCAAATGGCCCCATGGTATCAACAAGGGTTTGGCTTCCAGTGGAGCTTGAAGATTTTGAGCGCAGGATTTACCAATAATGGAAATCAGCCTCCTCTGGGCTGCAAGTAAAATTCTATCACTATATCAATTTTCTCCCTGATTCTTTTGCTCCTTTTTCAAAAAAGAATGAAAAAGGATATTAATTCGCACAATGCAGAAATTTGAGATAATTGAGATAATGATTGTTGGGAACCACTTCGAGTTGAGAAAACAACATTTGAATAAGTGTGCTCTCTAAAAGCTGTTTCTCCATAAATCAAGCGCCTACACAGACTCGGATGTTTTCCGGATTCAAAGTAGCCGTCGGGATTCTATACTGATCTCTTTAGGCTTAGTGTCTACTTCATACCAGCTCCAAAGTTGCAAGGTTACATTCATGGTCACTGGCCCTGTGCTAGTGATAGGAGAAAAGAGACAAAGCTGAGGTCAATGCATCTGTACTTGTCCATGGTGGAACTCTAGAAAGGAGCTGTGGATTCAAAAGATCCCTTGACCGGCACGACTTTCAGGCCGAGACATCTGGATGGAGGTTACGAGCAAATCAACCATCCAACCGCGAGCTGCGATGTGGATTACTCCATCAAACTTACAGAATACACCATACATGTCATGTAAACCGTGAAAGATACAAAAATGGGTCTATCTTAGTAACATATCTAGTACTATGTACTTCACTTGGGCAGGATAGGTTTTAAAGACACGGAGAGGATCGATTATATTATATGTAGGAGGGAGCCTTTGGAAGTCTTGTCTGTCTTCTACTACACTCTTTTCAACCTTCATTCATTTTGAATACCCCTTTCTATTCATTTGCAGGCCCAAAGTATGAGGGGTCTGTCACTGGCCAAAGCTTTGGCTTTATTGCCATTGCTGGCCACATTCATCCAAGCTGAAGACGCCAAAGGCACCTCGGGCACATGTTCCGAAACTTCTAAATGTGTGTCGGGATGCTGCTCTAAGAGTGGCTACTGTGGTTTCGGTGATGACTTTTGTGGCGATGATGTTTGCATCTCCGATTGCGATGCACAGGCAGAGTGCGGCCGTAAGTCTCAGGCAATTGATTCTTTGTGTCGCTTTATGTTTATGTCCCTTTTTTTTTTTTTTTTTTTTGCGTTCCGGGGAGGAAGCTGAGATGAAAGCTTGTAATATGCAATTTTGATTCCATCTCTCCCTACTGTTTCTTTCAATCACTGGACGCAGTGTTAACAGGCTCATGTATTCTCAATCAACTGACTTTTGGCTAGCCTATGCACCGGTCGCCAACTCTACTTGTCCTTTGAATGTTTGCTGCTCACAATTTGGGTAAGCGCTTGGTCTATCTGTTACAGGTTATGGCGCATATTGATCAGAGCAGTTTCTGCGGTACTACCGAAGAGTTTTGTGGTGACGGATGCAGCAGTGGCTGTGATGCCGTCGACCAACCGTACGTGTTTTACCAATTTTTGCAAGCCTGATAGGACCTTCAGCTTATGCGTCATTAGATCATGCTCCGGAACTTCTAGCGAAAAGGTCTACGCAGGATATTTCGAGGCCTGGAACTACCAACACGCTTGCGATAACCTTGAACCCAAGAATATCGATGTGACACCATGGACGGTATGTCCAAATTAGGACATGACAACACAGAGTTGCGCTCACAATTGTTTAGCATCTTTACTACGCCTTCGCTAGTATCTCTTCTGATGATTCTACCATTAAGTTTACCTATGATAATGACGAAAAATGGATCCCGCAGATGGTCGCTTTGAAGAAGAAAAAGCCTTCCCTGAAGGTCTGGCTTTCAGTGGGAGGCTGGGACCTCGGTGGTGAGATCTTTTCGGACATGGTTCGTTTCCCAGGAACACGCAAAGCTTTTGTTGATTCCGCGGTTGATACCATGAGCTCTTACGGATTTGACGGAATTGATATCGACTGGGAGTATCCTGCTGCGAGTGACAGAAGTAGGTGGTCAACTCTTGATTGTTTTGAACAATAGAGCCCGCGCTAATGCTCAAAAAATAGGCGGTCGTGATGAGGACACAGCAAACCTTGTTACTCTTGTTCAAGAGTTGAAAACGGCGTTTGGTGATGATTATGGTATCTCCGCAACTTTGCCATCTTCCTACTGTACGTGCTTGTGCCAGTGCCCGGAGAATATGTTTCACTACTAATATGCCCAAAGACTATCTCAAGGGCTTCAATGTCACAGGAATGGCGGATTATGTGGACCACTTTAATTTCATGTCATACGATATCCATGGTACCTGGGATGGTAACAGTGCTTGGACATCATCCGACATTAATCCACATACTAACCTGACGGGTAAGCTTTATCCTTGAAGTTTTATGGCATAATTGTCTGCCTTTTTCAAGTGGCTAATATTAGATCAAAGAAATCAACGAAGGATTGGATCTATTGTGGCGTAACAATATTGAACCAGCCCAAGTACATCTTGGGCTCGGCTTCTATGGCCGTTCCTTCACACTGAACGACACAAGTTGCACTGAGCCCGGGTGTCCGTTTGATAAAACAGGCAGCACCAGTGGAGGGGGAGAGGCTGGCCAATGTACAGGATCAAGTGGCATTCTCTCTGACTACGAAGTTGCCGAAGTGCTAGACATCTATGATCCCAAGGTGACATATAATGAGCAAGCTGCAGTCAACTGGATCACCTGGAATGATAACCAATGGTATGTATGGCCCTAACAACTGAAAGGAAATCAAATACTTACTTACAATTTCTCAGGGTCTCTTTCGATAATGCTAAAACATTGAAGCAAAAGGCCGATTATGCCAATAGCAGATGCCTTGGAGGTCTCTTTGCCTGGACATTGGATGAGGGAGGTCCCGGGTCCACAACTAATCCCAACAAGCTTGATCCCTCTGACTCATCCATGTCTGGTGCGGACGTCGACGGTGGCAGTGATGGCTCAGGTGATGTTTACATCGCTGCCGATGTTGCTGCAGGTGATACAAAATCGAATACGGCAACTGGAATTGCTCCTCTGAACCTCATTGTTGCGCCTTCCACTCTGGCTTCAACGACCACGATCACCATTGACCCCTTTCCAACAGAACTTGAAGTTGCTTGGACGACTACAGTCACAGTCACAGTTGAGGGGACGCCTACTGTTACTGCTACTGTTGCTCGTACGGTCGAATCGACCACATTCACAATTGACCCTATTACTACCGGTATTATCAATTGGTGGAACTGGAACATTACTGACAGCGATGTCACGAAAACCTCCACATTTCTACTTCCAAGTATCAATCTGGACCCAATTGTATTCCCGGATGACGGAAACCCCGAACACATCACAAGCGCAGATTTTACAACACATACTGTCACAAAGAGCAGGACTATCTTCCCTCCCCCATGGCCATGGTCCCACACATCTCTTCCTGGAGATGTGCCCACACCCACTGTTACCTTCACTCAAGGATCTGCTGGGCCTACATGCACAGCTAATTGCGGCACAAAGTGTACGAGCTTCTGCGAGGGTCCATGTTTGGACTGTGATGACGCAAAAAGTAATGAGGGCTGGGCAGACCCAGATGATCCGAACCCACCTGCTAGCCATTCTAAGTGTACTGGTCCTAGATGTCACAATGGAGAGTGCACTGGCTCCAACTGTCAGAAAAAGGGATGCACAGGCTCCGATTGTGACAACGGCGTTTGTATCGATGATTCATGCAAGGAGATTGGTTGCATTGGCGATGACTGCGACTCTAGCGGGTCTTGTGACGGTGACGATTGCAAAACAGTAGGATGCGAGGGCTCAGACTGCAACGGATCTGGTGGCTGCTTCGGATTGGATTGTATTTCCATTGGATGCATTGGTATCGACTGTGACAGCAACACAGGAGAGTGCACCGGGCCAAATTGCCACAAGGTTTCCTGCTCGGGTCCCAACTGTCAAGATGGAGTGTGTACGGGCGAAGGCTGTGAATCAGACGACGACGACTGCGAGGCTGATGAGGCTGAAGTTTGCACTGAGAGTGTTTACTCTAGTATCGTCACACCTACCTCGACATACACAACGAAGACCTCTACCAGCTGCGAGACCATTACTGCTTGCAGTGCCGAGGCCTCAACCACCACCACTACAATCTCTGAAGCCGACTTGACCGCCTGGACAGAGTATTGGAATCCTGAAATTACTCTTGACACCGCGGTCGCCAGCAGTTTGGCAGCTTCCCTGGAAGCTGTATATTCCTCAATCTATGATTATGATACTGAAACCACAAGTTCAAGCACACATTCAAGCACCAGCAGCAAAGCGAGTACAACCACGACCTCAACCACCGGCACCAGCGTAGTACATGGAACCCCGACTGCCACCTCAGTCAACGCCACGCCGACAACCTTTCATTCTCCCTCTAACGAGTCATATCGAAATGAACTTTTATAAAGACAGCTCCTGCGGAGACTTTATAGCTGGCTACGAATGGGATAATAATCCTTGGTACAGCTCTGGGTACTGTGAAGAATGGGGCCTCAAAGAGTTTGACGGCGGCAACATGGTTGCCTCTTCTGTCTACCCTGTTTTTAGAGAGTCTGACTGGAACCTTGGGATTCAGTCTATATGGGAAGATTGCAAGTCTACCAATTTGGGTCAACAACTTAAAACGCGCACATGTTATAAGCTAGACTACAATCCTGATGGAGACAATCCTAATGGACGTGGGACGTGGATTGTTTTTAGCAACGATGTACCTTATGCCCCCGGCTATTAAAAAGCCTCTGGACTATTGAACAGTGATTCAGCCCTACATTTTGAAGTCCAACTTGGAATATACCTCCAGGGCTATGTATAAACCTTCCATCTAGGCAGTATAGATACTACCATACAATTTCCTTAGCAATGATCCTCCAACTTAAAAAAAAAAAAAAAAAATTAACCTTATAATCTCTGTGCAGTGGGTTGGCTCAAAGTTACATACCAACATTGGCTTCTGGACATACCTCCTACTAGCCCTGAATAAAGGGCTACAACATACTTATTTTAAACGCATGGATATTAAGTGCAAGCTCCGGAGATACTAACATGGGACTACAGGCAAGGCCCCAGGTTCCTCTCATATTTTGTCTGCTATAAGTGCCCACTGTAGGGGAGAACGTTATCCTCGAGATGCCGCATACACGGAACCTTCGAAGCAATCCGTACGCGACTGCACACATATAGCTTCTCGGCTATAGATAGATTCGATATGAGACAACTACGCCTCTCCGATCGTTATGTTTGGACGGAGTAGGTACAGTATTTTGCTAGCCACAATGTTTAGGTTACTAAGTTTAGCTGCTGGATCGACTCGTACGGCTGAGACGGTGTTGAAATTGAAGCTTAGTCAGGTTTGAAAGTACGTATTGAGCGTAAATTGTAGGTCTCTGATTCTTATAAACGAAGCTACCTAGCATCCTATATAATATCTCAGACTACCCAATGGAGTATATTAAGCGATTGTAACGATTGCAATAAGGGCAAAGGAGTGAATATATTATTTGCGTGATAAGGTATGGTGAGGTTTCAATCAGGCATCGATTGTAATGCTCGGTAAGGAACCTCTATATTCCGACAAAATTGTGCAGTTGTTTTCCGTATTTTTCTATGTTCAGTTTACAAACTAAAAATGTATCTCACTGTAAGGGAAAATCTTCAAAACTATTGATCCTAAGCCTATCGTGTATCTTAAGCTCTGGCCAGATAAGGCACCCCCGCGTCAAAACCCTGCAGTTAGGGCATAGGACTATCGCCGATCAGAATGAGTTTAAAACACCACACGCACATTCTGTATCTAGCTTCTCTTCCTCCAGAATCAGTTCTGCCCTCATTCTGTTACTTGCGTTGTAATCCTTAGGCATTGTTTCCCTACCTGGCCGACAGGTCTCCTACCCTGTATCGTAGGATATTACAGTTTGCCCTTGGAGCAATCTTGTCAAGGAGAAAGTTCTTAGGCTGTGGCAAGGATTAAGGAAAAAGTGTCGATATCAATAGTTGTACGAAAGGATCTCATGCGTGCGCAATAGGCTCTTTCAGGTGGCGTTGAGCATATTAAATCTTTAACTCTTCCATCTTAAACGCTTTGGGCTTCTACTAAATATATTGTCGAGTTGGCGCACGAAATCATGATATCTTCGGTAGTCGTCTCCTTCGTATAAAGTGAGTTCCGGGAGAGCTAGTAGCTTTTCCTCATTGTCCTGCTCTTTGACGATGAACTGAGGCGGCGTCTGATTAGTCCGAGGTCATTGGTCTGTTGGAGGTCTCGGATGATTGCCAACATGTTCATTGAGGTTTCGGGTCGAGACAGATCCCATTGTATTTCGTTTTCATCGCCCTCTTGGTGCGAAGGGGATCTAGATAGGATTCTGCTCTCGGGGATGCACGGTAGCGTAGCGGCAGTTGTGGGCAGACGAGCCCCTGAGAAGCGGATACGGGCCACCTGAATTTCAAGTAAATTGACACTGCAGGGATGTTGTATACCAACAATCTGGTTGAATTCCCGAGCAGAATCATATTTAGGGCTCTGGCAGACTTCTTTGGGTTAGGGTTACGATGAGGATTTGTTGTCAATTCGACCATATAATGGTAATAAGAAATAAAGATGAAGCAATTCGAACTGTAATACCGGCGGGGTCTATATCTTGCGTTAATATAACATTATAATTATACAGGTGAATCGACTACGTATCGCTATCGTAATGTCTCGCCTATGCAAGTTGACGATCCCTCCATCAGACCTGACTTGGACCCTCACCCGCGGTCCAGAGAAGGCAATGTCAGAAAAAAAAAAAAGAAAAAATCAAAAACATACAACAGCCGGGATTCGCTGGTGGTCACCCACCCAACTACTAACCGGCCGGCGTGTGGCTTAAGTACGGCTGAGCGGACGGGAAGCCCTGTTCTCCACACCCTATGGTCGTATGTATTGGTTTTTTAATTGAAATCATACTTAACCTCCTTAGGAAAAGTAACTAACGAAGTTAACTAACGTAATCCACTACCGAGCGGCGCACCCGCCCCCATCTATGGTATTTAAATGCATCTATATCAACCATAACGCCATTAAATTAAGAAAACTATCTAATTAGGTCTATCTGGACATGTCTCTCTTCTATGTCCTGGGACCCTGCATATTCCACATCCTCGTAGAGGCCGCGTACGTGGCTGTAAAGGTGGTGAAGGCCATCTTGGCCGGGGGGGTGCTGGAGCTATTGGGGCTTCAATCGGAGCCTCAATTAGCTCAACAGCCTCCCGAACTAAAAGGCCACCTTCATAGGGTATCTGCCTTTTAGACCGTGTACGCTTTTGCTTCTGCTTTATGTTTGCAGCACGTAGATCGCTTACTTCTTTCTCAAGAATAGCAGCTGATTGCATACCAATTTGGCACGCCTTAAGAATCTGATTTATCGCGGTATTAAGTGGACTTGGTGGGCTTCTTGATCTCGTACGGAGCAATGCTTTAATTGATGAGGATTGCTTTTGTAATTGCATGTAGTTCAAAGGTGTTTTTGGCTCCCAATCACTACCCCGGCTTCCGGGGGGGGTTGGTGTACGAAGCCGAATATTGAGCTTTGAAAGCACCCGATCAGGGTCAAAAGGCACTAAACCAGCTATTTTTGATAGTATCAGGTTTAAATGCTTTGATTCGTGCGTGTGGATAGGCCTCAAGGAAGTCTAATTTGTCAATATGGTTGGTCCCAAGGCGCATTTTGGTTTCAACCAATCCACTGTACGATCGCTTTAACACCGCAAAACAACCGATATCGAGCGGCTGTAAAAGATGTGATAAATGCGCTGGCATGCAGATTGGAATAATATCATTTTGACTGCAAATCTCATCAAATTCTGGTGTCAAATGACTACCATGTCCGTCAAGTATCAAAAGTAGATATTTCCCTTTCGTACGAGCAATTGTTGATGGAATAAAAAAATCTTGAAGCCACTGAAGCCCAAAATCATCAGAAGTCCATCCATTTGGGTTCAATTCAAACAGCCAATCATGTAGTAAAGCTGAGTCTTCAAACCAAGCTTGTATAAAGACCTTGCCTTTAAAAATAATACATGGAGGTAAGGCTGACCCTGTTGCATTGATTGACTCAATTGCAGTAACCCATTCATGATTCCCAGGCTGTAAAACAGCCCGCCGACCATAGTATTCAGCTCTTGTAATAACTCTTGAAGTTGCAGTTAAACCCATTGCAAAGCCAGTCTCATCAAAGCTGTAGATATCATCAAGGATCTCATATTGAATGATTGCATGTTTTACATAATCAAACCACTCCTGGATGATCTTTGGATCTTCACATTCTGCACACTCATAATTGTAGCGCCTTGAGAAGCGAGTTGAAAGTTCTGGATGTCTTTTCACAAACTTTGAGACCCAATTCTCACCAACTGTTTGAACTGGGGTAGATCCACGCGATGCAAGTAGAAGATTGACCATTTCTCATACAACAGTAGGCCGAGGTGCTGCTCCACGAAAATACATAGAGAGTATCCATTGTTGAAGTGTTTCCTCCTCAGTTTCTAACAACTTATGGCCATTCGCGCGTGTTTAGACGGCGGCGTAGAGAGGTCTGGCACATTAAAACAGCGTGCTGCTTCGCGAACTGAGCTGATTTCTAGTTTTTTAATAGCCTTTATAGCTAATAAAATTTTACCCTCCTGCTCTATTGAATTTCGGGAGCTTTGGGAGCGAATTGGTGGCATAGTGGGTGGTTAAAGAAGGAAGGGTATAGGAGAATGATGCATTTCATGTTAGGTGCGCCGCTCGGTAGTGGATTACTTAACTAGGGGCGCCCTAGCAACGTCGGGGGTGTCCTTAGCAATTCCCGGGCCCCTCGCTCAACTGAGAGCCATGTCAGTCCAATATTACGTCCATCAAATAGGCACCGAGCTTGTTTACCAGGCCAGTAACCACGATTTTATCAACCTCCGATATTAATCTCCCTCCTTTACGGACTACGGCCGTCTCTGGTGTATACATATCATGTCACTCCTAGAACTTCCTAATGGATTTGGCTGCCCGGATTGCGAGCTTGGGCGTGTTCAGGATTGCCCTCAGATTTCCTCCTCTTCTAACCCTCCGCCTGGTTTTTCCAGGGACTGCTTTCGAAGATCCTTGAAGATGGGGCATGCCAGGAATACGTGCTGTACTGTCTGGGTGGCCCTCCCACAGTGGCAGTTCCCGTCTGGTATGTCCGGCACCCCGCGCTGATAGAGGTAGTGTCGGAGCCCTATCTTTCCTGTGCGCATCTATACGATGATTTTGCTAAGTGCTCGATGGGAGACCCTGATGTATCTTCAGGACTTTTCTGGTTGGAGCCGGTGTCAGCTCATACATTGTCCGTCCATGTGGGCTTGTCCGCCAGTCATGTTCCCATTGTGTGTATATTGCTTCCCGGATTCTGGATTTTACTGCTGTTCGGAGAAGCCTTTGCTGGACTGGTCGGGGCGCTGTTGCTGCGGTCATGGCTTCTCCCATCCTGCCTCAGTGCCCACGGGACAGTCGCCATCCCGTCGCTTCTTTTGCTGCCTGGTCCGCCATTTCGTTCCCCCTTATGCCACTGTGTGAGGGTATCCATTGAAAGCTTACTGTGAGCTTGCTTGTAGGTGCTCTATCAATAGCTGCTAGCACTATCTCCAGGACATATTGTCCTGACTGCCTGCCCGGGTTTGGATTGCCCGCAGTGCTGCCTATCCTGACGTAATCAACTTCTGTGACTTAGTTAACGAATAACTCAACTGGTTACTTCTTTCTTCCTTCTGGGAGGTTTGCTACAGAGCGTCCATCAGCTGCTGTTTCATTGGACTACTTGTAGGCTGTTAGCATTACTGGTGCAGATGTGTTTTTAGGCATTAACCCCTCAACATATATAGGTTCACCAAGTATATTTATCACTGACGCAGCCATTCTTATCGGAATAGATATAAGAACGTAAGAGAGGAGATTATCATGTCTTCAATTACTCACTTTTATCCCACCAAAACTGCATGGGACAGACCGCTTGCTAGACATAAAATACATCAAGCATACATAAATGCATATAACAAGTCATTCACGCTTAAATAGAAAGATAAATGCAAGGATTAGATAAGAAAATAGGACCGCCAAGTATTCTATACTCATGGACCAATTCCGAATCATCCGCCGGAGTGTATAGATTTTTTTTTTTTTTTGGTTGTTTTTTCATGATGTGCACCGTTCGAAACTCATAACTGTATCGTATAATACATGCCTTTTCCCGTCTCACCCGGGCGATATTTCAGCCCGGGCCGAGCTAGGAAAGGCAAAAAATTCGAAAGCAACAGAACGTCATTGCATTTCGTGAAAGATTTACTCGCCGTTGATCTTGGCAAGGATCCTAATCGCGAGTCAGTATCGAAACAGTGAGAAACCAAAGAGAGATCACATACTCAGAGTCCCGGTAGAGGGTGTAGTCCTCATCGCCAACCTTGAGGGGGCTACCACCGAACTGTAAACCATGTCAGAACCACATCCCAAAAGCAAAATCGCGAAATCAATGGTGCAGAGAACCCGAATCGGCCATTGGGCAAGGGACTATCGTACCTGAGGAGTCAAGACGTGGTCACCAGGAGCAACGCTGACGGGAATCTTCTTGCCGTTGATGTCAAGGGCACCGGGGCCAACAGCAAGGACCTTGGCAACGTTCTGCTCCTTGACGCTGCTCTCGGGGAGGAAGATACCCGAGGCGGTCTTGGTCTCGGGCTTGACGCGCTGGACCAGGACACGGTCGAAGAGAGGGACAAGGGTCTTGACGTTACGGAGGATAGACTGTATTCAAGAAAAACAAGCGTGTTAGCGCATGGTCTTGAATAATTGCTGTCTTGAGAGCCAAGACGATATGGCGATGGGCGATGAGCTCCCCGCAATGGAGAAAAATTGCCCGGGTGAGTCGGAGAAGCAATCCGATCTCCAGAGCTCACCAGTTACCAGGACCACGTACCATTTCGACAGAATAAGTGCAGCGAACCGGGTAGGAACAATTAATTCAACAAGGACGAGGCGAGATGGAGTGGAAGACTAGGAGGCGTGGAGGAGAAAAGCGTCCGGGGGAGAAAAGAAGTGGTGGAAGAAGATCTGGACTCGCGAGAAATTTCCAGAATGCCAAGACCGCAGCTTCCAGCATCACTACTGCCGAGGGTAAGCCTCAACTACAACAATCGCATCTTTGTACGGATCTGTACTTTCTCGAACACTTGTTTACGGCCTGATTGTTTCTAGTAGAGCTAGGAAGCTGGTGGTCCTCCTGAACCGTACAAGGTCGTGTGCGCAGATTCTTCTACAGCATACAACTACACGCCCGGCTCCTTTTTTCCGAACAAGATGCTAGACGGTTCCACGATATGAGAACACAAGCAGTTCATTAGCAAGAACACTCAATTGCTAAATCCTAAATCGATGCAAATGCATTTTCAAACGCCGCGATATCCGTCCCGTCACTGGGAATTATAGAAAAGCAAGATTCACAATAGGTTAAATTCTACCATCTTCGTCCCCGTCCGCGACCTCCAAATCCACCTCGTTGGTCATATCCTCCGTACCCCATCTGGTGACCACCTTGTCCTCCAAATCCTTGAGCTTGAGGTTGAGCGGCCCCGGGCTGTGGGCCCATCATCGCCTGCGCATGTTGCATGAAGGACATGGGATCCATCGATGACGGATCTAGACCCTGAGACATCATGCCCGTCAGCATGCCCTGCATAATATCGGGTGACATCTCGGGCATGCCAGGCATTGGCGGCATTCCCGGTGGTGCGCCGCCAGCTCCAGGTCCAGGTCCCGGTGGGGGACCACCGGGCATTGGCGGCATTCCCATGCTCATGAAGTTCTGCATGTCATCCAGTTGTTTTCTCTGGTCTCCCACTTCCCGTCGTAACTCCTGTTGCTTCAAGACGTAGCTGGCCCACGTAAACTCATCGAATCCGTAGTTAAAGTAATCCGAAATGTCTGATCCCGGTCGCCGCCATGGTTTATCATCGGCAGGGAAATCGTTGTCCATGTCTGTCAAAAGGATCGGCTTTCCAGTCGCCGGGTGTACTGGGTTCACGTGGACATCGATGTTCGACGCGTGGACGGGTGGATATGCTGAGCCCGGTTTTTGTGGCACGGCTGGTCTGGCAGCGGCGGGCACTGGGGTTGCGGACTCTATTTTCGGGGTTGGCGTGACGGATTTTGACACGGACGCATCTATGGATGAGGGTCGCTGGGAGTCATTCCGAAGATTGGCATGGCGAGGATGTGGTCTGCAAGATGAGAAGTGTTGTTAGAAAAAGGCGCGCATGGTCCTAACTGATGAAAAGCAGCTACTCACATTTCTGGCGGCGGCGCATCTGGTGGTGCTTCTGTAATGATATTGAAGTCATCCTAAAATGATAATTCAGCCCAATACCCTTTGTTGAAGCACGCAAGTTTCAACAAACATCGTCATCTTCCACCTCTATCTCTTCTTCCTCCGCATCGCCCGTTTCGTGGCCATTGGACGGATCGTGTTGTGGATTATTTTGCACTTGAGTAGGCGGAACTACGTCGGCCGGGTCATAGAAGTCGTCGTCTTCTTCTTCCATGGTGTCTGGGTATCACAGTGAGGAGAATTGGAGCTGAGAAAGGGGCAGAGAATAATAATGATAGAAACAAATGCGAGCTGCGGAGATCGCGCAGACGGGATGCCGAGTTTGGCCTGTTTGTCTTCTATGTCGAAGAAACAACAGTTGATACAATGATATGATTGCAGAATATTCTACTATATATTTAATATCTACTATATATTCCATTGCACCACAACACTAATTGATGCCGGTTTAAGCTCCCTTTTTACCAAACTGTTAGTCAGCCCTTTTGTTGGCATCGTCGGTTAACCTCACTGGCAAAGGTCTAAGATAGAGACTAGGACGGAATGAAATATGATGAGGAAACAGAATTTGCAAGTGATTACCAATTGGTTCATGATGGAGAGGATGGATAATGTAATGTCAACTTCATCTCAAGATTTGGCACCTGAGTTTCGATATCTCCTAAATACAGTATCCTTGAACAAGGATACTGTATTTAGTCGATCAGTCTTGAAAGCTTCGGAGGTCACGTGTCGCCACCGGAGACACGTCAAGTCAAATGCGACAACTTTCTCCTCAACACCTCAGAACTTTTTCTTGAAATGATTTTGGCATAATATAATTGGATAACATGCCACCAACAGAACAACAGAACCAGTCATCGGCCGGTCGGTCGTTCACCAGCCAAACCGCGTCCGCGGAAGAACTGCTTAAGTCGCAGACCGTTGGTCTTGTCCATCTTTCCGACTTTCGCAAACGTCGCGCAGAGGTCCTGGAGCAGAAAGAACGTGAGGCGCATGACAAGTCATTGGGGAGGGTGACATCTGGTAATTCAAGAAGCGCAACTCCTTCCACAAGTGATGTGACTGACGGGTGAGTCCAAGGCTACCATTTCGTCCCGTTCACTTTCGTCCCGGTTCACTAACCGCAAAGGCAGTGCTTCGCCGTCCGAGGCACCTCCGAAGAAGAAGAAAAAGAAGCAGTTAGCGAAAAGCAAGCTATCTTTCGCCGACGATGAGAATGATGATACCGGTGACGACTCCGTTGCTACGCCGCAGCCATCTCGCTCAGTCTCGAAAACGCCTGTAGAGGAGTCGCGACGAATTGCGCCAAATCCGAACGCACCACCACCTCCGAAAGCAATGACGAAGGCTGCGTTAGAAGCAGAGGCCCAGACTCGGGACGCTCTTCGAAAAGAATTTCTGGCGATGCAGGAGGCTGTCAAGCATACGGAGATACTTATACCCTTTATTTTCTACGACGGCACGAATATTCCCGCTGGCTCCGTGAGAGTTAAGAAAGGAGATCCAGTATGGTTGTTTCTGGACCGGTGTCGAAAGGTCGGGGCCGAGTTGGGAGTGGGTGGAAAAGGAGCTTGGAAAGGAGCAGCCAAAGGTCGCCGTGAATGGGCAAGGGTCAGCGTTGACGACTTGATGCTGGTAAAGGGAGAGATAATTGTACCCCATGTAAGTGATTCATCGCGAAATGACATAGCTCAAAGAGGCATTTGCTAACTTGATTCTAGCATTACGAGTTGTACTACTTTATTGCCAATCGAGTACCTAACTTATCAAAGTCCGGCGGGTTACTGTTTGACTACTCCAATAAACCAACCCCAGCACCAGAGACCGACGATCCTTTACCACGGCCAAGTGACGAGCAACTGGAAGGCGCTGATAAAGACCCCACGTTGACGAAGGTTGTTGATAGGCGATGGTATGAGCGGAATAAGCATATCTTCCCTGCCAGTTTATGGCATGAGTATGAACCAGGGGAGGAGTTTGAAGAGAAGATGACCTCGACAAGGCGCGATGCTCAAGGGAATACATTCTTCTTTTGATCAGTTAAGGGTGTTGGTAAGGTTTAGGGCATATAGACTCATTGCTTAGACAGGTCTGTTTTATTCAAGGACATACTACAGATGATTTAGTCAAAAAAAAAAAACTGTTCAATTGGGGCGAATTTGCACCTATTTCGTATCTGTCACGATATCCCGTACTGGTTTGGGTCGCCTAGAGCTTCACCACTCTCCCGCTTTCTTCTTCCTACAATTCCCATCGTCGCAGGACATCAAGAAACTGCGCCAAATCAACCAGTCACTATGAATTTCTATCTCAGGTGCAATTTACTCAAGTGTCGCACTCAACTGAGAGAGAGAGCAGTTGTCACGACCTGTTCATAAGTCAGCCATCGTCTGCTTACTCAATTCTCCCCCAAAGGCTGCCACTGAGCCCCTAGACACATATTCTGTCTTCACTGCGCAGGTAAACTCGACCTCTTGCAATGTATCTCCGGTGGCCGTCACTGTCCAGCTTGTCAATCCACCCTCCTCAACCCAGACGACGCGGTCTCGACCATCCTGAACCCAACAGAGAACTACAAAACCAGCATGCTCAGTAGGCTCGATCCGAATACTATAATGGAGTGTGCAGGTCGGAAGTTGGTTTCCTGGGCATATCAGACGACTCAAGAGATGTGTGTAGTTTCCACAGGGCTTGGTTTGAAGTCATAGCTGACGAGTGATAGCTTCTATCAGGAGTTCCTTGGGAAAACGCTTACGGAGAAGTACACGACTCTGAATACGCAGATGGATAAGGTGATCCAAAATGCCAATTCTGAGGTCTCAATTCTACAGGCCAGACTTTCAGGTTGGTTTCCTACATCCTCCTTAGTGACTGGTGTTGAAAGATCACTACTGATCTAAACAAACCAGATATGCAAGCGTCCCAAGAACAACTCCAAAAGAAGAACCAAGAGCTATTCGAGATGTACCGCGACAAATCCAAAAAGTTCACCCAGATCACAAACCTCTACAACCTCTTGAAGTCGCGAGCCATGAAATCTCAAATGCAAACAGCTGCGTCGGACTCGGTATCCCAAGCATTGAACTCGCTTGGCTCACGGAACGAGGTGTCAACTTCAGCCTCGAACAGACCTATGAGCATGGCTCGGGACCCTCAGTCTCCGTCCTCTAAACAATATGGCAATTACCTGGTCAATCAAGAAGGGGTCGAGCAACTCCATCCATACCAACGGAGCGGCACTGGCAGTTCCAATGGACGGAAAAAAGACGATATCGTGACGATGCCACGCCAAGCCGTCCAGTAATGGAACCACCCAGGCCAGGTAAGTCTTGATTCGTCTGTTCCCTGCCATCCAATGAACATTGCTAATTGTTGAAAGCAGCGGTCGTAAACTTACCTAACGTACCCGCCGCAACACCTCAACATCGAACACGTCTCCCAGGTCTAAATTCCGTGCATCCTTCAACATTATCGAGTCTACCACAAGACAGTGCAATGTTTGAACGATTTCATAGCGGCATTCCTACCAGTCAAGCACCTGCTACTTGTGAATACATTCCAGACCCTAACAATGGCCCTACAAGTCGAGAGAATCTTGGGTTTCAGGTCGGTGGTCAGGGTACGGTCAATCACCCGTCGAGTACGCTTGGGGCCTCCGGTTTGAACAATTCGTTGTTTGACGGTAGGAGCTTATAACATCGTGGCATGGTGTGGCTCTGTTATATATCTAGACCACGCTATCCTTGTGTAAGTCGTGTCGGGATACCCCACATAGAAAGTATACATGATCTATAAGAAGAGTATCTATAGCTGGTGATCTAGGGATAGACCCGGTCATTCTTAATTGTTATATGAGCGTCCCTTGTACGATAAGAAATTAGAATAAGCAAAGCAGGCCAATTCAAGATTGACTGAGTGTGCATTACTCGTCAACTCCGAGTTGAAGCCGGTCTTGGGCCGCAAGATGAGTCAAAAGAACAATAATTGAACATAGCTCAGGGGTTTAATGATAAAATTTACAAGAATATAGAATGTTTGTGCACTCAGTACAGTTGTATAGTATAGAAAGAACACGGATTGGAATGAAGACAAAGACTCCCCGCTTCTTCGGAGAGCCTCATCTATAAACAAACGCATACCAACCGCCTTTCTGCACAAGACCAACTTCTCGTCCAACATCCCCGGCATTCTCTCACTCTAGTTGGCTCCTGCACCTGTTACCTTTTTCCGGGATTTCTCTGCCAGTGGGGTATTCCTCAGCTCATATTCTGTATTGCCTGCGTCTGATCTGACAATTTGCTGTCCTCGTTTCGATTCCCCGTTCGGCCCCTGGCACAGCCAAACACTGCGTCATCGCAAGTCCAGCGAGCATCAGCGCTCTTGTAGCGCTTTCTCCCTGAATACCCCCCCTTTTTCTTTCTCTTTCCTCCGTACGGCCTTTATGAACTTCTCAACGGTCCCCGAGTGCTTGAGTTTCAACCCGCATCGTCGCCAACCCCCCGGGGCGCATCTTTCGTCCTCTTCTCCGCAGCTGCGTGCCCATGGTGGTGCAGCAGCAGCGCTCTCAACATGGCCGCCTTCGTGCGAGTTTCTGGCCCGCCGAACGGCAATTTTCTAATCGGTTACCCAGGAATATCTGCGACTATGGTACGTTTGATGGATCCTCAATGGGATTGCGGGCAAGCGAGCGTGTCACTAACCCCTCCTGGCATTCAGCCTCGTATAGAAGGAAAAGTCGAGATCAGACCGAGTGTCGGCATTACAGCGCCAGTCAACGTATCCTTCGTCACCATATCGCTCCATCGTCGCGAATCCATCCACCCCTCCGCCGATTCGGTCACCAAGAAACGTCTGGCCCCGCCGCGAAAAGAGATTAACGACGTGGTGGGAAAGGAAATGCTGTTATTTCGCTGTCCGGCGGGCCGAGAATACGAGGAGGTTATCGCAATGGATTTGCCCTTTGTGCTGTTCATACCGTTTGGACGTGGAAGCGCAGACGCATCAAGACGAGTCCCCGCCGCCAGTTTACAACTTCCCAGTCGGACCGCGGAGACATTCTACGAGATGGTGGTGACGGTACAACAGGGCCATTCGGATCAGAGAAAACATTCGTTCCCCGTACCGCTCGAGCGTTATGACACCCTTTCGACATTTGGCATGTACAATCGCCCCGAATCAGCAGAGCGAGTGTCGGATCACTTGGTGACCTTGGGGATTTCCTTACCGCGGTGGTCGTACGGGCCCTTGGACCCAGTGAGCGTATACGTGAAATTGGCTCCGAATCCGAGCTGGATGGGAAAGGCGAAAAAGGTGACAATCAACAAGATCACCATCGGAATTGAAGAAGAGATCATATATAATCATGAGGGAGATGAGCCACAGCGGAAAGTCAAGACTTTGACGAAGAAAACCGAGACCATTGGCGTGAAGCTGCCCCCTACGGGCTTCTTGACTAACCTAGGTTTGGTATTTCCAGCCAGGGACATGCGAGACTCTGATGGCATGTTGCCTCGAGGGAAAGCGGCCTTTCCAACCTACGCGCTTACTGGGTTTACCACTACTGCAAATCTTTATAAGATTGAATACTACCTGACGATTAAGGTAAGACCCCGGAATCCATTCCCAGAGACTGGGATTCATGTAGCGAGACATTGACCAAGTTACCCTTCCGTAGGCTCATTTAACATCCGCACGAGACATCCTCATCCGGCAGCCAATTGTAGTCTGCCCTCTCGATCACGCTGGCTGTAAGGAAGAAATGGAATCCATTGAACAGGCCGCACGCGACGCAGTCCATGTCAACCCCGATAATCCCATGTTACCGTTACCTTCCATCGTGCGTCCCGGGGATCCTCATGCTCTCAGCCAACTAGGCGTGGCTATTGTCGGGAATCAAAAGAAGCCATTGATTGACTGATGATCACCGAGTACCACTGTTTTTTTGACAAGCGGAAGAAGTCGCTTTTGTTCTGCATACCTGCATGGTACCAACCAACGCAGAGAGCTCCAAACAACGCCATCTAAGCCGGTCTCCTACTATAGGAGCATGAACACTGGCTCCCCGACACGCGCCGGGCATGGTATCTCATTGTTCTTATCTGACGATTGCATAAGTTTCGGAGTTCTATTGCATGGTATCTATTCGTGATATCCATTCGTGGGAAAGCCCATTTTGTGTTATTATTTGGTGGAAGCAGATAAACAACAGGAGGGTGTTTGCTTGCTTGGAGAGGTCCCATTGGATCTAAGGGGGATTGCTACTTGGAATTCTATCTTAATGCTCTTGTGTATGTGTATGTGATGATATGTGTGGGTTGCGTCTATCTTGGATGCTCAAGGTATTGAGGATGCCATATTCCTGTTGATATTCATACCGTTTCTACAAGTCAATTAGACATGTGTAATACCATAGCTCTTAATTTGTATTCATATACCTACCTTTAGGGGTAACGGCTGGTTGTTGTATATGTTCTGTACTGAGCCTCCGACTGGAGCATCACTCTGCGCAAAAAATGTCATGGCTAAGAGCCATTACAGTCTTTTTATTTAAATAATGAGTCTAGCCAGAAAACAAAGTCATAAATGAACATGTTGCTGGGTTTCCATATCTAGATCCCATGGTCGTCCTCTGTATGCCGTTGCCGGCGCAACAATTCTAATGACATCGTTTCCCCACAGCCCGATCTGGATGAATTCATCCACCTTCTCTCCGGCTATCGCTATCCATCACAACGCTATACCAAAGCGAACTACAACCGCCCTCAAACAACTCCAGGGCTATAAGGCCACCAAAAAAAATGCCCCCTACCCGCCGCCGCACCGGCAACCCCTCCACCGCAAACCAATCCACCCTCTCCTTCGGCTCCAACGCTAGAGTCACCAAACCCACAGCCTCAACTCCGACATCTCAAAAGTCAAAGACCCTAAAATCAGCTCCCTCCGTCGTCCCTGAGGCGCACAAGCCCGATAAAACCCAGCCATCAAACGATGTCGCAGAGCCACAGCAACTCCCGGTTACCCCCGCGAAGCCATCGGAACCGCATACAGCGGAGCTTGTGGTTAGGGGACAGGCAAAGGTTGAAACAAAGGAACAGCCATGGGGTGAGGAAGATAAGAAGGCGTTGAAGGTTTCGGAGGGGGATTTGGTACGGTATTGGAAGGGTGAGGAGGAGGGGAGGAGGGCGCCTAGGGTGCATCAGGAAGAACTTGGACTTCATGAGAAAATCCTACGACATTTTGATTTGTCGAGTCAATATGGAGTATGTTAATATTGTTACTGTTTGATTGGTTTCGGTCGTGGCTAACTGTTGTAGCCGTGCATAGGGATCGCTCGGATTAAGCGCTGGAGACGTGCGAATATGTTGAATCTTAACCCTCCTCTTGAGGTTCTGGCAGTGTTGTTGAAGCATGAGGATGATGTGAAGCAGAGGGCGTATATGGATGAACTTATGTCGTGATGTGGGTAATCACATTTTGATGATGGAGATGAACATGGATCTGTACACTATTGGTAGGACTGGCGTTATGGTTATATTTACGAAGACATTGGAGGATATTGTACATGGCCGTACTCGTTAATTGATTATAATCTGCTTTTGACCGGGCCTTTGTTTCGAAGATTACGGAAGTGCGCATGGTGGTGGCGTGCTATCTATATAGTCCATTCTCCATCTTCCGGGCAACGTTCCTCCAACATTTTTTGACCGTCGACAACAATCTCCATCCACAAACCGTCAATATCAGCCCAATGGATCACAAATTGAGCTATTTAGATTATCAGCATCTGATCAGCAACGGGATTCAACCCCTATGGCTTCCAGAAAGCCGCTAGAAGGCCCAAAAATGCCTCATCCAAGGTGAAAGAATCCCTTGGGCGTTAATTATTGAAATCTACCTGCGCTAACCCCAACACATTATCAGAGCTCTACTCTGTACCCGTTTGCCCTCAAATCCTTTAAAACAAACAGCGCAACCCGGCAGTGCACATGCAGCTACGTGTGGGATAGAAGCCACTGCAACCTCTCTTAGACGAAGATATCAAACAATGCTGTCTTCTGGATCATTCTGGAAACAAATCCCGTCAAAGGATTACCAACAAAGGCCAGGACTAGGCCAGCCCGAGCGTTTCACGGGCATCCGTGGGAATAGCTGATGTCCGACAACATACATTCAGATTTCTATTTATGGGAGTTACATTCGCTGTATCGACCCTGTCGCCTACGTTTGTTACTGCGGGCTTATTTCTAGAAAAAGCGAATCTGTCCAACACAGGCACTCTCTGTTATGTGGATGTTTTTTTGCCCCCGAATAACCGGCAATGCTTATCATCAGAATGGGAAACGTACTGTCCAAATTCCAGAAGGCCGTGGTGGTCGTGCGGACAAAGAACGAGGACAATGTCAAATTACGGTATTATTCCGTATGTAAGTACAAAAAAACCCCCGACTATCAAAATCCATGTCCAATGCGCATGGATCACCCCTTGAGCTCTCTTGGCTGAGTCGTCCCCAGGGTCTAGTATTATGCACCATTTATGTGTCCTTGTACAGTTGCATCGAAATTGTAACATGGATTCGTCAGGGCCTCAACGGCGCATTCTGACTCGCTCGGTTGGATACACCGGGCGATAATGCTGTGCAACCTGCAGGCTTTAATTGGAAATTAGACCTATTCCCCGGATTTTCGAATCTTAGCTGTACGGAGTACTTCGTTTGGTTTGGCTGTGGGGTGCTCACTGCACCTGCTACCAACTAATGTTGTTTGCAGAATCGACCATCCAGTCACTATGCAGGCTCCATGCAACTTTTGAGAAAAAACCGGAAACTACGTGAGCTCGAGTCCCAGAAGCTTGTGTCGATTTGACTTTCTACTGCAGCCGACATCGACCACTGACTGGTCCTTTGTCTGCTACCTATTTCCAGCATCCCAGTATCGAGGTTGAACGAGGGTGGCGTGAGAACCATGATCCCATTCAATCAGCTGCAGCTGGGAGATCCTCCTTTTCGAGTGTGGACCGGGAATAGTCGCCTCAAATCTGTGCAAGGGCAAAAGAATCCGCCGCTGCTAGCATTCCAAATATACGGCTACATATGATTATTTTAACTTTCTGTCTTTGGGTAACACAATCAACCAGGAACAGGCCGATTCGGTTATAAAAGGGTCCTCTCCTCGGCCTTTCTTATCTTCTCAGTTCAGAAACAGTCAGTCATTCGTTATAAACCATCCAACTGTCACTCTACAGTACTTCAGGTCTCTATCCTTAACCAACGACATAGTCAAAATGCGTTTCACTCAGGTTGTTGCTGCTCTCGCCGCCACTGGCCTCGCCAGCGCTCAAATCCCTGACGTCCCTTCCTGCTCGCTTCAATGCTTTCTCGATTCCCTAAGCAACGATGGATGCTCCGAGCTGACCGACTTTGCCTGCCACTGCACTAAGCCCCAGCTCCCCCAGGAAATCACCCCCTGCGTGGAGAAAGCCTGTAGCGAAGCTGACCAGTCAGGTATGCAATCCCCCATCCATCAATTTCCAATAGCCAAAAGCTAACAGAATAAAATAGCCGTCTCCAGCGCCGTCGTCCAGGAGTGCTCCGCAGCTGGCCACCCCATCTCCCTCCCCCCGGTTGGCGGCAGTAACGTCAGCCGCTCTGAAGCTACGGCTACCGCGTCGTCTGACTCTTCTGCTGTCGGTGACACCCCTTCATCGGCTGTTGCTTCCTCGTCAGCTGTGGCTACGGGCTCTTCTTCGGGCGCTATCCCGTCTGCTTCTGCGTCGTCTAGCAACTCCGGCTCGTCTAGCGCGCCACCTCTCTACACTGGCGCTGCTTCGAACATGAAGTGCTCAATTGCTGGTGCTGCGGCTGTTGCTGCTGCTGCTGTTTACGCTGCTTAAGCTGGCTTAAAATGTCGAGATAGTGGGTTGTAGAGTGGTGGATATGTATTGATATTGACGTATCCATTGCCATTCTCTATTGCTTAAGGGCCACACTCTTTACAACTGTGCAATTGAAAATCGTTCATCAACCATTCCTTTCATTGTGTCCGTGTATCTCCCAGCAGGTCATCTTCAAGATAGAAATTAAGTACTGTACATTCAGCGCCCACGAGTGCCCACCCGTACCAACAGCATTCATATATTCCCACATATAACAAATGATTAGATACTCATCACTTAAAAATAATTTAATCCCCAGATTTCTTTAACACAATACCCATATACCTAGCTCCAGGGACTATTAGCGCAGGAAGGAACGCACGTCCATACCCAGACGACAGCGCAGACAAGCCCTAACCACCGAAGCCATAAAGGTCATATTTAATCCATATCATGACACTCAGTTACCCTCTTCGTAACCACTATCAGCTTCAGGCTCAGGAGAGCTCGGATTGGCTCGTTCGTTCGGAATAATCGTGTCCAGAGCAAGAGGGTCGGAGGATTCGCCGTCAGCATCGTACTCCTGGTCCGGCTCGTTATTGCGGGTGTTGTCGCAGGGGAAGTCGGTATCAGTCTCAGTATCGGTCCCAGTACCGTTGACATTGATGCTGGTATTGCCGTTCCGGTGACCATTGATGTTAATATTGATATTGATATTGACGTTGACATCGTTGGAGCTGCTGGCTTCGTTAGAAGCAGCGTTCATATTCTCACGTTCCTGGAGCTGAACACACTCGTGGAAGCTCTGGCAGAGAGCGTTGAAAGAAGCGAGTGCTTTTCCGTAGGCTTCGCTGTTCGATGTCTTTGTGCGAGCGGGAGACGAGTGGGGGGATGGAAAAGGGATGGAAATGCCAACGCCAATGTTGCTGGAGCTAGCATCATGGGTGAAGCTCTGGCACCTTGATGAGACAGGAGACAGGATGGGGATGGCGGTACCAGTGGGACTGGCACTAACCTCATGTGAAGGCCTCTCTTGTGTTGGGCGGGCAGGCGCGGGCGTAGGGAGGGAGACATCAGCGTTGCTGACACTAGCAGGGCTCTGGCGTCTCGCACGAGCACAAATAGGAGACAAAGTAGAAAGAGTAGGAGCACTGACAATGGAATTAGCACCAGCACTAACAGTACCCTCACGGGCAGAGTTCAAGTGACGACGGGCGGGGGCACCAGAGTCCTCGACGCCGGGGGAGTAAGGTTCGAGGATAGTGCTAGGGCTACCGGCCATGTACTTGCTCCAGTACTCGTCTTCTTTTTTGTTCTGCTCGGGATCGTACTCCTTCCCTGCTGTTTTTATTAGCTTTGACTCATAAAAAGAGGGGAAAGGTACACGAACGCCTAGCCTCATACATCCCCATAATATCCTGCATACGCTGTAACCTGCTCTCAAAAACTTTCTCAGCCAACAAACTAGCTTGAGAATACTCTCCCTCCGAAACACCAGGACGCTTTCCAGCAGCTGCACCACGAAAACCACCCACAGCCTCGTTCTTCCAGAAGTGCAGTGCCGCATACGCATCCGCATCGCCATCATAATTTTCAACTTTAGTGTCAGCTTCAGCATCCTCAGTAACAGCTTCAGAGGCAACAGCCGCAGCAGCAGCGGGAGGAATGGTAATAGGCTCAGAAACGAGCCGTTCAGCAAGTGGGCCTGAGATGACGGCGTGTTCCTCTTCCTCGTTGAAATCGCCGGTGTAAGTAGCAATATCTTCGATGTGTTCGACGGTGGGGACATCAGAGTCAGATCCAACCCTGGATGCAGAGGGGGTTGTGGGTTGGTTGTTGTTGTTGTTGACTGTCTCCCAACCGTGTGAGATGGAGTCTAAGACTGAGGTGCTGGGGGAGGTGATTTTTATTCTGTCAGACATTTTGGATTAAGTTTGTAGTAAATAGAAAGGAAATCAGGGCTTGATTGAGTAAAGTAGTTGTTAACGATGGGGTGCAAAGAATAAGTAAAAATCACAAAGGATAATGAGGACAATGGAGAGAGAAGGAGAGTTGGAAGCAGACAGAAGGAACAGTGTGAAGAAATATTTTCATGATGGGGAACAGTGAGCAGTGAATTAGAGGAGGCATAGAGCTGTTTTGCGCTCTTTTACTGTATCCATTGTTGTTATGCCAAACGCTTTGGCTTGTTTGGAAGAGGTGAATGCCATCAGATGGAGAATTCTATTTTCACATCTTACGTCGGATTGGACGAGTTTAATGCAATAAGGAAAGAAAAAGCAATATTATTCCAATACGGACTACAATCTTACATCTTAAATTGGAAAAAAGGTACGCTTGCCCTAAGTTCATATGCATCTATTCCCACTAACGCCGACTAAATTACATATAGAGAAGATTACGGCACCCATAACCGCATAAACCCAGCGACCTCCTGTCGACAAGTCACGCAACTGCCAAAGTTGTTCATTGCAAGACTCACCCGGCATTCTTCACAGACACACAGACACCGACATGGCCAAGCGATAATCGAGCGAGGACTCGTCTGGCAGACAACACACGGCGGGCCATCGGGTCCAAGTCCTGAAGCGCCAGTTTCCCAGCTCTGTCCGTTGGGCTCTGTGCTAGGAGTTGATGACTCTGTTCGTCGCGAGAGGATCAGGTTCTCTAGCATTTCGGACTCTTCGTCTGGTGTTGGCTTTCTTTTATCGTTGGATGTTTGTGCGGAGGCAAGCTGAGGTAAACGGGCAGATAATAAGATCTGTGCTTTCTCACGTTCTAAATCTCTTCGGAATTGATGGCGAGTGAGAATTCGTCCGCCCCGATCAGCAGAAAGGTGAGCGGCCAGGATCCGCGCTTCTTCTCTACTAGCTCGATCGCGAGGATCAAGAAGACGTGCGAGAGAACGGATGTCCATTAACGCATCTGGTTGTGGCGTACCTTCCCGGGAGAAGCTATCAGGGAATGGATCAGCCTGAGTCGGCGTGCGACGACCGTCAAATTCATCTTCCCACTCTGAATCGCTGGCATTTGTCGACATCGACACCACACTCGTTGTATCATCAAAGTCATCAACCTCTGGCGGATTGTAGTCAGGACTTTGGTCTTGATTCCCCCATGAGCCACCGGCTTTCCACCAACCATAGAGCCTCTCATCTAGACGACGTTCGTCAGACTGTCCCCAATCCGCTGCATTGGTGCGTTCACGTTTTCGCATTTCATTCTCAACGTCAAATTCGTTGTCCTCGGGTAACTCGAGTTCTCCGCCATCTGTAAGAATCCAGAAGTCCAGAGGTTCGGTAGAGTTATCGCTCCTTGTTCGAGATCCCTTCTTTCGTGAATTAGCCTTCAACCACTGTGGTCGGGCATGGATTCCCAATTTGTCCAATAGGGAGTTAATTCCGTGGGCCATCCACTGAACAATGATGTAGAAGATAGCACGAAAGAACGAAAAGACATGGTAAGCCCTAGTAGCTCCGCGGAACGCGCCAACGCCACCTGGGTCAGCTGGTGATCGAACGGGTCGAGAGCTGTTCTTTGGCCGTTCAACCTTCTTCTCACGACCATACCCACTTTCCCATTCCAGAGGTCTTTCTGGCAAGTCGAAGTTCACGTTCTCCATTCCCTTGAACGCTGTGTCGTAGGAACTCCAATTCTTCTGGGCAGGAGTTCGTCCTCGGGATGCCTCAATCTCTGCTAGTCGGTCTTCTTCTAACCATGTCATCTTTCTGGCAACGACGCCTCCCCCTTCATTGAGGAAAACGGCTTCACTAGCCGCAGTCAAAGCCGTGTAGCCAATTCTGAGTAGCGTAGTATAGAAATCCTCATGTCGATTGAACCGAATACTGCGAATCTGGTTGGCGCCTTGCATGTTTTCGTGTGCGAGTTGAAATCTTATTCGTATTGAGACAGGCTGAGAAGTCTCTAGAGGAAGTGAAAATGCAGTAATGACAAGAGCTAATCCGTAGATCACAACACACGAAAGAATGCCGAACAAAATAAGCAGGTGTGGCACGAAACCAACAATGCAGACCGTAGGGAACTTCATAAAGCCAGCCTCATGGCCCAATGGATTGCCAAGCAGCCCCAACACCATCGCAGCCATGAAGCACAGTCCCCAGAAAGCAGTGTGGACAAGACGGTACCTGCTCTGCTTTCCAATGACGTCGAGAAGATTGGACGTCAAGCTGTTACAGCATGAGATCAGAGCAATCAGAAGCAACTCAGGCGACACGTTCATCTTCTCCAATACCTGTGACCTGGTAAGTACATGGAGCGAAGCACGGCCACTCTCAGCTGCAGTTGCAGCAGAAGCCACGGCGGCGGCAGAAAGTGACGTATCATCTCGTCCGTGCTTATGTAGACCAAATATCCCCAGCCCGATGGATTGACTGATGATAGATTCAGCCTCCGCGAAGGCGAGCGAGTGCTCGAAAATGGACATTCCCGCTTCCGTGACCACAGTTCTTCCCTGCAACGCGCAAGAAAGTGTCTCGACAAAGTGGCTGAGGCATAATCGTAAAAATACCGGCCATAAAAGAGAAAAGGAACCGTACGGAATTTCCGAAGCGTTGGTCGGAGCGCCCATATTAACCGCACTGCATGACCCTTGATCTGATTCCCACGGTAGAAGCGTCGAACTCAGAGAATACAAGAAGCCTCCACCCCCGGCATGATCGAGTGCCATACCCTTTCCAGGTGAGCCGTAACGTATAAGCGAATAATCTGGTGATGTCTGGCAACGAATCGCGCGAAGGAGGGAGATGATCTGGGATACAAACAGTACGATGGGGATGATCCGCAACGCTAACCGTCGATCCCATTGTAAATGTAGGTTTCGCCTTGTCGAAGCATAAATAGTAATCCTGTTCAAAACAAGAGCCTACATCTATTAGACCCTGCCGTCTTCATTCCGAACTGTAAGTTGTCCGCACTCACCACCGTAAAACAAGCCAACGACCACCGACTCGTCAGATACGAGAAGAACCCACTAAGTCTCCTCAACGTATGAAAAAAATCCGCAATATGAAATCCCGACTCCTGCCCTGTTGTAGCCGCAGTCGCAGCACCGGCAGCGCCTTCACCCACCGTTTCCGCCGCGACCCGCGCCACTGTCTCACCCCCAACAGCTCCCCCGGAAGCAGTAGTATCATCCATAAGCTGTGCGGCCACGTTCCCCAGTCCAACAAATTTCGCGACTTGTCTTGGTAGTGTAGAGAACGCGTATGTATCTGCTCGGTAGATGGCGCGAAGGGGGACGCTGAGGAGGTCGCGTGAGGAGGATAGGAGGGATTTCGTTGTCGTCAGGTTGGAGGCGTTATTTGCTAGGTTCTGCGCGGCTGCCAGCGACGCACTTGCAGCCGGAGGGGTGTTGGGCATCATTGCTGTCTCCTGTATGCCAGCCATGGTGAATTGATGATAATGGCTGATGTCCGATTACCCCGACCAGCTGGCGGGAATCCGTTGTGTTATGCGGAAGAGCTCCCACTGGACATACACGGCGGGAGAGTCATTCGCCTGTCTAGCAAGAAGAATCACATTAACAAATTGTAGCGAAAGAAACTAAATCACAAACAAGAGCGTGAAAAGCATCATCCTGGGGACCGTTTAACACGGAGTTGAAGTTCCACTCAGGGTCCGAGGCCGATCCGAACGCTTACGAGTGCCAAGACATGTGACAGTACAGTTGTTTGCTTTGTTTGCTTTATTTGCACGGGTATGCAGATTGCTACTTTGGGTAATGATAGTAAAAGAGCTGGGTCATAGTAGTTTCGTTAATCATTCCTAGCAATTAGTCTAGCCACAGGTATTCACTTCGTGTTTTATATGCGTGGTCACTGAATCAGATCACAGCCTGTACATCTCAGTGCGGCTTCGGACACCATCAAAGATGCAAGTGTTGTCCAATGGGCCGTACTGCCTCGTGATAACCTTGAGAGCCTCTTGCGCGACTAGACCTCCCGTGAGAGCCGATATATTGTGGAGCTCGCCACCTTCTGTACGTCGGAGTTCCTGAGTGGCGTCCGCAATACGTCGCTGCGTGTCTTTGTCAACAGCGGCCGGATCGTCGTGCCGGAGAATACCAACGAAGTGGTCGATCTGGTTCCTCCAAACCTCCTCGTTGTCGATAGATCCACTCACTAGCTTCCCCTCTTGAATGTCAGTCACGATTGCATCCAGGATCTGGGAGGCAATGAAGATCGGCATGAGAGTTTCAGGCAAGCCCTCGATGACACTTAGGTTGTTCCGAACTGTCTTGAACAAGTGTTCATCTCCCTCGTCCAGCTGGGGAATATTCCGGCCTAGGACGACCTTTATATGAGCTGCATTCTTGCAAAAGATCTCGATATCCTTTTCTGGGACAGGACTTGGCCGCGATCCCAGCTGAGACTCGATCCGTCTAACGATCCCTGTGACTTCCTCTATATCCTTCTTGGCCTTGGTCTTGTAAATGTTCTGAAGCGCAATGTAATCCGCCGACTGCGCCTTCATGTCCGGCAACGAACCGGGTAGCGGAAGCACCTTGTACTTCTGGTAGAATCCATTAATGGCGGACGCAATGATCCAAAAGTTATTTGACTCCGGCTTCAGATTCTTACACTCCTCCATTTCAAAGATCTCACGGAGTGTACTGCGCAGAGTGAATGGTGTCAATGATTTCAGCACGGCAGCGGCAGCTTCATCATAATTCTCCTCTCCGCCTTCAGTGTTGTTCATCCTGGCACTAGCGCGCACCATCTCTCTGAACTCTGTCTTCTCCTTGTAATTAGACGGCGTGTTGCCGTTGTGCGCAGCCTTCCACTTTTCGAGATAGTGCAAAAGCAATAGAACGTATGGTACGTGGCCGTGTTGGTGGTCATCCAAACTATCCAGGTTGCTGATCTGTGCACCAGCTTCTGCTAGCTCTGGCCAAGGGTTCACCAAGCGAAGGTCTTGTGTTGTCTCGGGGTCGGGATGTGTTTCAACTATGGGGAATTCGGCGGGGAGCTGGAGAGAAAATGTCGAGTAAAACCCAATTGAATGTGTATAGAGTACTGGGATGCCAAGTTCACGGGCTCCTTTGGAGAGAGCGTTCAGGGATGAGCGTTTCAAAGGACCAGAGATAAGCACTATTTTATACTGCCCCAAGAAATTTGTGTCTTGTAAAAGCTCTGCAATCGGCTATACATCGTCAGCTTCACGGCCTGTGCAAACATCACATGATAGCATTACCTTGGTCTGAAAGTTTCCATCCACGTCTGGATTCAGCTCTCTCAGCAACCGACAAGTCTCCTGAGCTCTCGATTTCCCCAGACTCTCCTCCTCAAGAAAGAAGTTGACACCCAAATCCGACTCTGTAACCATCGCTGGGTCGACGATAGTGAAACCTCCGATACCAGGCAAGACAAGATTCTTCAGCGTCTCTACACCCACGACGCCCGGCACACCAGTGCCCTCATCATCCCATGGACCATCGGAGTTGACTAAAAGCACCTGAGCTTCCTCCAGCGCTTGTTGTCCACTCGCAGCCCAAAGTCGAAGCTGACGGTCGTACTTGCGCTCTTTCGAAGACGGCCCAGCCAGGGCCCTGGGAAAAGCGTCAGTCATTTGTCGTGGGTTGATGAACAGACCGAGTAATATATCAGCGAGTTTTTGATAATTGTTCTGGAACTGATAGCGTGATGTTGTACTCCGCAGCGCGATAGCTATCACCACGTGAAATCACCTGATCTGAGAGACTTGTACCTGCCTCAGGCAGTATATGACGCCAATGCACCCCGCCAAAGCATCACAAATGCGTTGCGCTTAAGATTACCATAGCAAGTTACCGGAGGTTGGAATTGCTGGATAGAGCATATTAAGAGACGGACAAATGTCTACACATATTGCGCGTGGTCTGTCCACGGTGTAAGTTGCCTATCTAAAGTTCCCTTCACCCATAGCCCTCTCTTCCTTGGCTCGTACACCCCACCAAAAAGAAACCCCTCGGGGAAGGTTCTCCTCCGAAGCAAACGCGATCCCGGTTCCTTTCAGTCCGTATTAATAGTCGTTCCACTCGATTGGTTTCACAGGCTGCGGTCTCCGTCTTTTTCTTCTTCCTCCTCCTCTTCTTCTTTTCTTTCTTCACTCCATTCTCTTCTTAACCCTCATCCACGTCTTCCGTGCGCTCCCGCGTATTGTGCCCAGCTCCGATTCCGCACCCAGTCATACACATCTGCATCCACATCCAAAATGACCGACCAAATCGAAGCCGCAAAGCGCGCAGCCGGTAAGACCGCTGTCAACAACCACTACCCCAAAGATGCCAAATGGGTTGGTATCGGCAGCGGCTCGACGATTCAGTATGTGATCGAAGCGATCAACGAACTCGACGTCGACACCTCCATGACCAAATACGTGCCTACGGGTTTCCAATCGAAACAGCTCATTGTCGAGGCTGGTCTGACCCCCATCGAGTTCGATTCTATCCCCGAGGGCACTGTGCTGGATATTGCGTTTGACGGGGCGGATGAGGTGGATGAGGATTTGAATTTGATCAAGGGTGGTGGTGCTTGTTTGTTTCAGGAGAAGATTGTGGCGTTGCAGGCGAAGGAGTTTATCTGCGTTGCTGGTGAGTTTGCCCTGCCAATATAGAGGAGGTTTGGTACTAACAAACACAGACTCGCGAAAACTCCAATCCCGCCTCCTCTCAAACTGGAAGTATATCCCAATTGAGGTCGCCCCCATCGCCGCGCGTCGTGTCCTCACCAAACTCAGAGAACTCGGCAGTATCAACCCCATGGTGCGCCTCAGTGCAAGCCCCAAGGAAGGTCCCCTGAAGAGCGACCAGGACTTTTTCATCATCGACGCTCCCTTCAAGCCTCTTCTCACCAAGGCCGATGTCGAGGCTGGCAATAATGGCAGCGGAAAGGATGGTGTGTGGGAGGTTGAAAATCTGGCTCGCGCGATCAAGGGCATTGCCGGTGTGTTAGAAGTTGGTGTTTTCTATGGCTCGAATGGCCCGCAGGCGCAGGCTAGGGGCGGTATTGGTGGTCAGAAGCCGGTGGCTGCTTACTTTGGTATGACTGATGGTACTGTGACTGTCAGGAAGGCGCAGCAGTAGATGTTGGGCATATCCAAAAAAAATAAAAATAAAAATAAAAATAAATAAAAAAAAGGAATCCTTGTACATATATGATACCATCGTTTTCGTTTGAATATCAGGTATATCAACGTAACTTGTGAGGAAACACCAATCCATTCGCCAGTAAGCATTATAAGTGACAAGATATCTATATTACCAGTCATTATTTGGCACCCTTCCCCTTTGCTTCTGTCTCTCCTAACTCCCGCACATGAATATTCACAGATCCCTCTGCGAGATCATCCTTCCCATCTTCGAAATTCGGACTAATCGCGACAGCCAGGTACTTCCCATTCCCACTGAAACCTACAGCCGCAACACTTGACGAATACTTCTGATACTGCCTGATTCTCCGCTTCGCAATTCCATCCCACAGTGCAACAACACCGTCCCCACCACCAGACGCAAAAGTCCCGTAAACCGGGTGGAATGCCAATGCATTCACGGGGTATACAACATCAACTTCCTCCGCAGCCTGTCGATGACACTTGAATGCGTACTTGCGAGCCTGCGACTCGGGCGACGGGTCGAACCACTCCACCGCAACACGGCCCTCAATGCTCGACGAAGCGTATCCATCGTCATTCGGCATGCAAGCGACACACCGCGTCATAAACTTGAGGCTGCTTTCCCGGCGCTGCCATGGCTCAACCTCGATCTTGTTGTTGACTACTTCGCCGGATTCCTCGGTGAGGAGGGCCAATGCCTTTAGATCGTAGATGTGAAGGGAGCGCGAGGCCATGGCGACGACGAGCTTGGTGGCTGTGATGGAAACGGAGAAGGGCTTTGACGGGAGGGGGACGATGGATGGAGGGATATCGGCTGTCGTATCGACGCGGTGCACATGTAATGTAGAATCCCAGGAGGCGGAGACAACTAAAGAGTGTTCTTTGCTGTAGACGACGTTGCGGACGCCGGCATCATGACTGCTGAGGACGGTTTGTTCGGACGTTGCTAGGTTGATTCTGTTGCCATTAGCCTCCAGTGACCCAGGCCACAACAAGTCAAAAAAAAAAAAAAAGGCTGTTCACCTCCTAACATCCCAATCCAACCCAGCCGTATAAATCTCATTATCATTCGCGCCATAACAAACATCCAGCACCGGCGCGCGATGCTCAAACCTCTGCAACAGCTTCCCTTCTCCTACATTCCCATTCTCATCGCGCAATTCATACAGATAGACATTCTTATCCCACGAGGACACGACGAATTGCGTAGACTCTGGATCTGGTGAGAACTTGAGGGCGGAGATGGCATCGGACGGCGGAGAAGCGACGGTGAATTGATCTGAATTGTTAGCATACAGTCACTTCCAGTAAGTAGAATAATATGGGTAGTAGCTTACTTGACGCCATTGTAGTGCACTGCACCGGACTAAACTTGCAATTTCTTCGGTGTTTTTGCGGTTGTTGTTGTTGGAGATTGTTCCATCGTCATCGAACTGAAGATCGTTTTCTGCCTTGATTCACCGCCATATTATTTCTCCCCGCCTCTATCAAACAGGCATTTGATTATATTCATCTATAATATTGTTATATCTCTACTGCTCATACGAAAGAATGCCCTTCGCGCAACTAGTCATCGGCCCACCGGGTGCGGGCAAGTCAACATACTGCAACGGCATGCACCAGTTCCTCGGCGCCATCGGTCGCAAATGTTCGATTGTGAATCTGGACCCTGCGAACGATCAAACATCGTATCCGTGTGCGCTGGACGTGCGGGATTTGGTGACGCTGGAGGAGATCATGGGAGAGGATAAGCTAGGACCTAATGGGGGTGTTTTGTATGCGCTGGAGGAATTGGAGCAGAACTTTGAGTTCCTGGAGGAAGGGTTGAAGGAGCTTGGAGGTGGGCACTCTACCATGCAGGTTGAAGAGAATGAAGAAGCTAACCTGTGTAGAGGACTATGTATTATTCGATTGCCCTGGGCAAGTCGAACTATTTACACACCACGCATCATTACGGAATATCTTCTTCAAGCTCCAGAAAATGGGATATAGAGTGAGTCCTCTCCCCTACGGTCAACCAAACCACTACTAACCCCAGTAGCTGATAGTAATCCACCTAATCGACTCCTACACCCTAACTCTCCCCTCAATGTACATATCCGCCCTCCTCCTCTCCCTCCGTGCAATGCTCCAAATGGACCTCCCGCACCTAAATGTGCTCACCAAAATCGATAACCTCTCCAACTACGCCCCCCTCCCCTTCAACCTCGATTTCTACACTGAGGTCCAAGACCTAAACTACCTCCTCCCGCACCTGGAAGCCGAGTCCTCGCGGCTATCGCACGAGAAATTTGGACCGTTGAATAATGCGATTATCGATTTGATTGAGGAATTTGGGCTTGTGGGGTTCGAGACGCTGGCTGTGGAGGATAAGAAGAGTATGATGAGTTTGTTGAGACAGATTGATCGGGCGGGTGGGTATGCGTTTGGGCCCGCGGAGGGGGCGAATGATAGTGTTTGGCAGGTTGCTGTTAGGGAGGGGCTGGGGAGTATGGATGTGCGGGACGTGCAGGAGCGGTGGCTCGATGCGAAGGATGAATATGATAAGAAGGAATTGGCTGAGTTGGAGGAGGAGGCTGCCTGGACTAAAGAGCAGAACCAGCAACTTCCGGCGACAGACGATGACGATGACGAACTGGCAGATTTCAAAGGACCGTTACCAGATAGTGGGATAAAAGTTGTACGAAAGTAACGAATTATGGGTATCTCGATAATATAAATGATATGTACAGTTAATCAATCAAACAGTCAATCCGAATCATCCGCATTGTCTTCGTCCATATCAACATCTTCTACCCCAACCCCAGTAGCATCACCAGCCCCAAACAAACCACCCAGCACAACCCCCTCCTTAACCCCTCTAACCCTCGCAATCTCCCTCCTGCCCCGTCTAATGGCTTCCTCTTCCGCTTTCCTCATCGTCCCGGAGACCCTGATCACGCGAAACACGCACGGTCTGTTCATCGCGCCGGCGCGTTTCCCAGCGTAGCCAGAGCCAGGTGTGTATTCAGGGACATGCGAGAGGTGCGTGATGGCTGTCCAGACGAGGCGGTAGGAGGCGCGTGGGCAGCGGATTATAGCTGTTGATGTTGCGGGGGAGAGATATTTTACTGTTGCACCAATAACATTAGCATTCGCTTCGCGCTCGTGAATGGATCATGAAGGGAGGGGATGGGGCATACCGCTAACACCACCCGCATTAGAACCACCAAGTCTACCGACGCCCCAATCTCCGAAAATCTCTGAGACTTGTTCGCGAATTAACTTTGCCAGGAGGCCGGGTGATAGTGTATCTGCTGTTGGGGAGTGGATGCGGAGGTGGTTGTTTGCTTCCGGATTTGCGTCGTCGGGGATTGATTTGGGCCATGAGGACGGATCGGGATATAGAATGTCGAGGAGGAGGTAGCGTTGTTTTAAGCGGACCATTTTGTTTCGATTTGCTTGGGTGATTGGTTGTTGAAGTCAAAGATGAACTTTTTATCAGAAATCCGATGGAAAATGGGACCGGAGCTTCGGCCAATCAGATTTAGTATGGATCTATATGGCGACGCATAGCATTTCTCCTCGGGGTTCAACGCTTCTACATTCAGAATTTTACAGTGAAAAGTCTGGAATCCATCTAAATTCATGATTATTTGTCATGCCACACGTGCGCACTAGAGTATAAAACAGATACGATGATATAAACCATGCAAAGAAATGAAAAGAAACCATCAGAACTCCAATGTCGATACACAGATGAAATTTTCGGCACATTATCCCAGAATATCCCGGGTCGCTGCCCAAACAAAGACGAAAACAAGGAGATATCACGTAAAACGAAATTAAATGCTGACCTCGACACGGCCCTCGGCACCGCCCTTCTGCAAGCTGGGCAGCAAATAGGTGATGTCGTCCCAGGGGTGACGGTACAGACCAGTGCGGAGACGCTTCTGGTCGAGGTAGTGGGCAATCAGACCGATGCTGCGGCCCAGGACGAAGAGACCGTTGAGGACACCCATCTTCATGTAGTCCTCAACCTCCTCGCCAGAGAAGGCACCGCAGTTGCGCATGAGGTCGACGAAGCAGACAGCAACGCAACCGTCAACGTTCAGGATGAGGTTGTCCTTCTTGGAGGTGGTGACAGTCTCGACAGCAATCGCGTAGTCGAGCAGCTTAGTGCTGGGGAAGTTCTTCTTGACGAACTCCTTGACCAGCTCAACACGGAGGTCAGGGTTGTTGCGGGACTTGACACGGTGACCGATACCGGGAATGAGCTTGTTCTCCTTTCTCATGGTGTCGACAAAGTCACGGGGGCTCATGCCCTTGTCAAAGGCCTTGGTGAACTCCTCCGCAGCACCGTCCAGGGCACCACCGAAACGAGAGCCAATGGTCAGCAGACCGGAGACGAGGGCGGAGATGAGGTCCTTGCCGGCACGGGTGGTAATGATGGTGTTCATGGCACCCGAGACAGCGGGACCGTGGTCGGCAGTGAGCATGAGAACCATCTCCAAGAACTTGCCGGCGTAGGCAGGGAGGCGGCGGCGGAACCACAGAAGCGACATGACACCACCGATACCAATGTCCTCCTTGAAGACATCGGAGATGGGCATACCGGCGTAGAGCAGCTCCTGGCCACGGTCGTCGGAGATGGTGGAGATGAAGGCAGCGGGCTTGCGGACGAGACCCAGCTCCTGGGCCCACGAGTAGTCAATGGGGATCTTGGGGACGACAGGCTCGGCCTGGGGCTTGATGGTGCCGCTGGCGACCAAATCCTTGTAGACCTTGCTCAACAGCTCAGGCATGTCCTCGAAGGTGTCGGGAACGTGAATGCCAGCTTCACGCATGGCCTTGTTCTTGGCAATGGCGGTCTCCAGGTCAGAGTTGGCAGAGGCGCCAGCGTGACCGAACTGGACCTCGGTCTTGAACATGCCGGCGCAGGTACCAATAGCCCAAGCAACAATGGGCTTGGTGATGGTACCATTCTTGACGGCCTCGATGACACGGTACTCCTCGACACCACCGACTTCACCGAGCAGCAAGAGGACCTTGCACTCAGGCTCGTTCTGGAAACGGAGCAGGTGGTCAATGAAAGTGGTACCGGGGTAACGGTCACCACCGATGGCCACACCCTCGTAGACACCGTCGGTGTTCTGGGAGACGATGTTGTTCAACTCGTTGGACATACCACCAGACTTGGAGACGTAGCCAACGGAGCCCTTGCGGTAGAGCTTGGAGGCAACAATGTTGTCCATCATACCACCAGTGTTACCGATCTTGTAGGCACCGGGCTTGATACCACCGACGGTAGCGGGGCCAATGATGGTGATGCCCTTCTCCTTGGCGGTGACCAGGATTTCACGGGCACGCTGGTCTAGTTAGCAAAAGATCGACTTTCAATGGGGAGACAGAACATACACGCTCAGGAACACCCTCTGCGATGATGGCAATGGACTTGATCTGGGGGCAGTTCATCAATTCCATGGTGGAGCTGTAGACGGAACGGGAAGAAGCAAAGTTGACGACGGTGTCGACGTCGGGGTGTTTGGCGATGGCCTTGGCGACGTCCTGGTAAACGGGGAGGAGGGTTTCGCTGGTACCCCAGTACATCTTGCTGACGAACTGGCCGCCAAAGGTGTAGATGATACCGGCGACGGAGGGGGTGCTCCGCTTGCAGATGAAGTCAAAGTCCAGCATACCCTGGACGGCCTTGGGCTGCATACCACTGCTCAAGTCAGTCCTGACATCTGATCCCCTTGGTTATTTCGTTCTGGTCGACTTACTATACGAAGCATCGTGTCTTGTTGTGGAAGAGAGTGTGAGAGAGGGGGGAGAGCACACGGCTGGGAGGGCTGAAACGGGTGATGTTGTCGTTGGCCGACTGCAAGCCATTGGCAGTGCTGGCCAGAGGAGCGGACTCGGGCATGATGGCTATACGGAATAGACGTTAGTTGAGCACGAGAGCAGTAGGAGGGAATTGGTAGGTACCTGAGGATTATATTAAGTAGGTAGGTAGATAGATGTAAAAAGATGAAAACAAAAGATGAAAGATGGGGGTTTTTCCCTGATACTAAAAAGAAGAAGTGAAGAGGGAAAGGAAGATGGTCAGGGGGGAGGAAGAGAGAAAAGATGGACAGGAGAGAAGAAGAAAGATGGAGGAGGGAGAGAGAGGATGGGATGCTGGCTGTGACGACGATATCGGGGAACAATACAAAAATAACCGCATACCAACAGACTGGCGAATACTCTGTAAATTTGATACTGCTCAACAAACCGTGTGTCAATCGCGGATCCACCGCTGGTTGGGGCTTAAACCACCCCGCGGTTGACCGCCTATCTTATCGATTGTTTACAGGGACCATACTCTGTAGTATGGGAGTATACAGTAGTACAGGGGTGGTATCTACTGTATCTACCGCTAGAGGGCCGTGGTAATGAATATTCTAGATTTGCTGGAATGCAAATTATCAATTGGATACAGTATATGGAAACAGTCAGCAGTAAGCAACAGCAGAACTACTCCGTGCTCCGTACGGACTCGTCCGACTGTGTGGTATCACGGCTACACTGTATACAAGAGCACACTTGCAAAAAGCGAAATTGCTGTCCGCCAGCCAGAAAAAAACACGCAATACCAAGGCTCCATTCATTCCGTTTCGTCTCCTGTGTTGCAACCCAACAATTCGGACCATGCATGGCCATATCAGAGTTTACAGCGCACACCTGTACCAGATACAGTGCTCGGTACATACATAGCACAATTCTTCACTACCTGTACTCAATTGACACCTCACATGATATAACACTGCAGTAAATACATTACACACATAAAATTTACCAGCAATTGACCATGTTGATATGCACATAGTCCTACAAATCCCTTGACACATGTGAGAGAAAGTACTCGGTACTCATGATCCCACACCCAAAATAGGTTTAGCGTGATGGATCCACTGTGAATCTCAACAATCAAAGTGGGTCACAACCTACCCCACTGAATCCAAAAAAACATGTCATTTTCCTAACTGTACCGTTTTGCGACGGTAACAAATTCTCCTGGATCGGCCTCTGTTCCTCCTTTCTACTCTCTCTTCTGTTCCCTCTCTCTATCTCCTTCTCATCCCTCCTCTTCTACTTCTCTTCTACTTCTACTCCTACTTCTACCACTTCTATTGCCATACCTCCTCTCTCTGTCCCTCTTACTTGCTCTCCTCCTCTATACCCCTCTACTCTTTTTTATCTTTACTACATCTAATAACTCACAATGTCTGCTAAGTCCATCCTCGAGGCCGACGGAAAGGCCATCCTCAACTACCACCTCACTCGCGCTCCCGTCATCAAGCCTACTCCGCTCCCTCCCTCCACCACCCACAACCCTCCTTCCAGACTCGCCTCTCTCTACTTCCCCGACGACCTTGCTGTGAAGGATGTCCTTGACCAGGCTGAGGTCACCTACCCTTGGCTCCTCACTCCCGGCTCCAAGTTCGTTGCCAAACCCGACCAATTGATCAAGCGCCGTGGAAAGAGCGGTCTCCTTGGTCTCAACAAGACCTGGGCTGAGGCTAGGGAATGGATTGAGGCTCGTGCTGCAAAGGAAGTCCAGGTTGAGACCGTCACTGGTGTCCTCCGTCAGTTCCTCGTCGAGCCCTTCGTTCCTCACCCTCAAGAGACTGAATACTACATCAACATCCACTCCGTTCGTGAGGTAGGTAACTCGCTTATACAAAGGTATAAGATTGTCAAGGGCTAACAAGTGTAGGGTGACTGGATCCTCTTCACCCACGAGGGTGGTGTCGACGTTGGTGATGTCGACGCTAAGGCTGAAAAGCTGCTCATTCCCGTCAACCTGAAGAACTACCCCTCCAACGAGGAAATCGCCAAGGCCCTCCTGAACAAGGTCCCCGAGGGTGTCCACAACGTCCTCGTCGACTTCATCTCGCGTCTCTACGCCGTCTACGTGGACTCCCAGTTCACCTACCTCGAGATCAACCCCTTGGTTGTCATCCCCAACGCCGAGGGTACCTCCGCCGAAGTTCACTTCCTTGACTTGGCCGCCAAGCTGGACCAGACCGCTGAGTTCGAGTGTGGTACCAAGTGGGCCATTGCCCGCAGCCCTGCCAACCTGGGCCTGGCCACCGCTCCCCAGGCTGACAAGGTCAACATCGACGCTGGCCCTCCCTTGGATTTCCCCGCTCCTTTCGGTCGTGAGATGAGCAAGGAGGAGAAGTTCATCTCCGACATGGATGCCAAGACCGGTGCTTCGCTCAAGCTCACTGTCCTCAATCCCAGCGGTCGTGTCTGGACTCTCGTTGCCGGTGGTGGTGCTTCTGTCGTCTACGCGGATGCCATTGCCTCCGCTGGATTCGTCAGCGAGCTCGCCAACTACGGTGAGTACTCGGGTGCCCCCACCGAGACTCAGACCTACAACTACGCCCGTACCGTTTTCGACCTCTTGCTCCGGGCTCCCATTCACCCCGATGGCAAGGTCCTCTTCATCGGTGGTGGTATTGCCAACTTCACCAACGTTGCTTCCACCTTCAAGGGTGTCATCCGCGCTCTGCGGGAGGTCGCCACTACCTTCAACGAGCACAAGGTCCAGATCTGGGTCCGCCGTGCTGGTCCCAACTACCAGGAGGGTCTGAAGAACATCAAGGCTGTTGGTGAGGAGCTTAGCCTTGACATGCACGTCTACGGTCCCGAGATGCACGTCAGTGGTATTGTGCCATTGGCTCTCTGTGGGAAGAAGACGGATGTCAAGGAGTTCGGTGCTTAATTTCTTTCATTTCATGTTATTTGTTTTGTCTATGTTTTCTTTCTACTGTTTAATTCCTGGGCTTGTTTCAAACGCATGGCATGGTACGATATCTTTTTCGTTTTTGTCGATTAAAATGATGACTTGGTGTGGACCGTAAATTTCTAGACTTGAGCTAGTCGATAATATGATGACTTCAATACTTACTATGTTTCCGAGTAAACAAATAGCCATGGATGATAATGAAAATAAATTAAAAAATTAAAAAAAGGAAAGAAGAAAGGACAAAAATACGCAGGAAAAAAAATACAACTCGCAAACCTCTCACGTGATCCTGTACAAACGCCGTATTACCATCAACCTCAACGTCCAAATAAGCATCCCCCACACGGATCCAAGATCAAAACTAAATTCAAACGGCACGGGAAGGATCACGATCCATCGGTCCACACAAGCTCCCCTGATTGACAGGCACAGGCACGTTGTCCCGGGGGAGAGGAAGAAGAGAATGGGAGGGGCCAACGTCTTCCGCACGTCCGAGATGACGGAGGTTTCCGAGGTGGGACGGTTGAGTTGCGTGTCCGTGTGTCATTCGGGGTGGGCCTTAGTGCGTTGGAGAGGGAGGAGTTTATTTTGACGGTGTTGTGTTTGTTTTTGTTTTGTGTGTTAGTTTGGGGATAATATTGCGTTGGGATTTGGTATAGAGTGGATGTTAGGGCTATGCGGCATGCATGTTCGAGGGGCGTACATATTTGCCATGCAGGTTGGGTTGAACCACCTATTATTTCAATAAAACTTCGTATAATTATGACATGAACGACAAGTCTTTCCGATCTATTCTGATTATGCCGCATTCAGTTTTATCTGTAGAGTGGTTTCGGACAAATGGAAGTCTTCCGTATTCGACATGAGCTGTAGTGGACCGCATTGTATACATACATGACTCGATAAGATAATGATACTAGTTTATCTGCTGGTATTTGCATATGGAGTAGTTAATTTCCTCGATGACTCTACGTATACCTGAGGTAGGATGCAGAATAGTTGAGAATATATCTTTCTTGTGTGATCTTCCCACATATCCATTACCTCTGACTACTCTTTGTCATATCTCTTTTTATATGTATGAAGAAGTTGGTTTTTCTCCTTGGATGCCTGTATACTCTATATATGCGCACGGTGGAACAGTGCAGATTGCATGAGGATCTGTATATTTTGCCCAGCCTTCGATAAATCCAGACATCCACTAGCTTTATAGTCAATTTATCTGGTTCTTGTGGGCAAATATCCATTTGTACTCAAGCAGAATGCCTAATCTTCTTGTAACTATACGGAACGTTCTAGATGGACACCCTGAGCTATAAATATGGCCATATAGCCTTCTTATCCTCTATTAACGATATGACGGTCAGCAGGCGGCCGTTTTAAGAGCCCTGCTAACCAATTACCGTCTTGGCGTCAGGTGAGTGTGTTTCCACGGCCACAGGTTTCATGTTCCTTGAAGCTAGTTTCAAATGGACATTTTGTTACTCCTCGTTCGGCATCACCTACTTAGACGCTCTCACTGCGGTCGCTGAAGAGGGGAGCCGGTCTTGACTCCTCCCTCGACCATCGTGTTCTCTCCAGTTATAAGTCTCATCATTCTCGTGACGGTCTCAAGCAATATAAATCTATTTGTAGGCTATCTGGTTAAATACTAGCATGAGGAGAAAAAAAAGAGCGCTGGGCCTGCCAGCACTAAATTATTCAATGTGAGGGGTATTCGCCCTAAAACCGAACAAAAGAATCAGCATAAAAGAATCAGGCATGTCATACGACTGAGCAAGTGTTCATGCTGTGACAGCCAAAACCAAGCTGGACTCATGTCAGCATAATAGAGAGTGATCCAAGCAATTCTCAGTGATTGTTGACCGAATATCTATTCTGGCTTACAAGCAATATTTTTTTTCTTCATTTTACAATATATGATCGCACAATTATTGATTTCGATCTATTCATCGACCAGGAAGACCATACCTTAACGCGGTTCACTGCCAAGCGGCCACCGAGCAGCCACATCTCCGACTGCGCAGTACAATCCATTTAATCCAACCATCAAATTGCCAGAAAATCAGCAGACTGAACAGTATAAAAAGAAGGCAGGATAATACTTGCAATCCGATTAATAAAACTAGGCCAAATTAAAAATACTCAAGCAGGTGGAAAAAATATAATGCGCCACGTCGGACCCTCTCCTATTGCGCTGCTCACGGCTTTCATTGAGCTTTTGCTCCAGATTGTTAGACATTGCTCTCGAATTGATGAAATGCATCTCTCCAAAAGTGGTCATTTTATGCGCAATGACGAGTAATCTCGTGGCTTAGATTGCCGATCTTACTGAAGATGACAAGAGGCATGCACAAGGCTGCGAGGCGTGGGAGCCAGGCGATTTGCCCATCTTGTATCCCAGCCTCACCCAGAGACCTGGCTTTACTGGTTGTTTTTCCAACAGAGCCATCCCTCTTTGTCCAGCACTGCTTCTACGGCTGCTGGGCTGTTTGTTCAATGCTACAATGCGACGCGTTTGGTCCATAAATATCCGAAATTTGCTGGTCTCAACTCCATCCAAGTCCAAGCCTTCTGAGAGTACAGTAGAGCTCAACTCTTGGTACCACAGGGTTGGCCAGAATGAGTCTCAAAGTAACGTCGAAGGAGAACGAAATGGCAATGATGAAGATGCCATCACGCCGGATGTGTCTCAGGGAGTGCAGAAGGCAGAAGCCATAGCGCTTGTCTGGAATAAGAAAAGCGCCTATGGGACCTATGCATGGTGAGTTGACCGTCGGTACATAATCATGATAATGAGGTTCTAACAACTGATTACCTGCTCTAGGATCTTCATTTGTATGTTTATGCTTGGTCTTCATGTGCCCATTAGTGCACAAGCCAACGGATATGCCAGTCACTATAATGAGCATGAGTCTTCCGAGAAAACCCGAATGACACTAGAGATTATGCAAAAGGTACTCGGTACTGTATTGAAGCTCCCCGCCGCACGGCTCCTCAATGTCTGGGGCCGAGCGGAGGGATTCTTGGTGTTCGTCGGTATCTACCTGATTGGAATCATTATCCTAGCAGCATGCAATAATGCCACCGTCTGGGCCGTTGGATATTCCTTTTATGTGGTCGGACAGTCCGTGTTATGGTTCATCCTCTTTGTCTTCATCACCGATATCACTGAGGTGCAGCATCGCGCCCTTGCCATGGCATTTATTCAAAGTCCATTGCTATGCACCACATTTACTGGTCCCATGGTTAATGAATCTTTGACAAGTAACCACTGGCGCTGGGCATATTGGGCTTTTGCTATCATAATGCCTGTGGTGCTCTGCCCGCTGGCCGGAATTTTCCGGTACTATCAATGGGTGGCCGAGGTTAGAGGTGTCTACAAACGACCTGCACCTAGTGGGCGGTCGCCAGCCCAGTCTATCATTTATCACATGCAAAAATTTGATTGTATGTTTGTCCTACTACCCACTAGCTTTTTGTCCGCACTGATAAGTAACCCATGTTTCCAGTGGTTGGAAATATCATATTGAAGGCGGCCTTTGTACTTTTCCTGCTACCGCTCACCATGGATACCTACGGCGAAATCATGTATGATTCCCCGATGTTCATTGTCCCTCTTGCTGTTGGAGGTTTTCTTCTGGGTTTATATGGTCTTTGGCAACGATACGGTGCCCGAGATGAACTGCTCAACACCGGAGCCCTAAAGCCAGCAATAATTGGTTGCTTTGCGCTTGCATTTATCCAACAAATCAGTTTCTACTGCTGGGATATGTACAATTTCGAAGCAAGCATTGCGTACTACAAACTCTCATTAAAACCGAGCTCTTATGTGATGCAAATATATAATCTCGGCTCACGGGTGGGAGGTATGCTGTTTGGTTTTGCTGTTTTCTTTACCCGGCGATTCAAACCCATCTGCCTTTACATTGGCTTGCCGTTAATGATCCTTGGACTAGGGTTGATGATCAATGTGCGCGGCACAGGGGGGAGCTCGGACGTTGGGTATAGGGTTGGATATCAGATCCTTGTTGGCTTGGCTGCTGGGACTGTGGTGGTCGGATCGCAGTTGGCGGTCACGGTATTCGTGGAGCGCGACAGCATTCCTATAATGCTATTCTTGTTACAAATGTGCAATGGTTTGGGCGGTGGCATTGGACTTATTGTCTCTCGCGCCATCTACAAATCTACATTCCCTTCTGCTTTGGGGGATGCACTTCCTGCAGGGAACAAGACCATATCTGAGTCACTTTATCAAGGAGGGTATACGGTTCAGAATAGCTTTCCTGCTGGATCTGAAATTCGTGGGGCAATTGACATGGCTTGGGAGGTGTATTTGCAGCGAGCTTATATCATTGCCACCGCGGTACTGGCGGCTGGAATTCCGGCAGTGGCTATTTGGAAGAACGTCTATCTGAATCAAAAGCAAAACAAGGGAGTGATGATCTGATCGCTGATGAATCGACTGCATCCATGGATGTTGTGAAGTATCTCTCTTATGACCTCATATACCACTATTCATAGTGAGACTTAACATCTACTTTAAAACTTAAGATATGTCATAACCTGGCTTCTCTTGCTGACTTCCATATATGCTGGGATGTCTGATATGTTAGCTTCTCCAATTGACCAATCAGAGCTCGGTTTCCCTTTATCCGGAACGTAAGACTTGCCTGCTGTTCGAAAGTATATACATAGAGACATGCTTTGGGCAATTGAGAGGTGTTGTCACGGAGTGTGGCACTCACCAGTGACGTAAGATGTTTGACTACTTTGGCCTGTTTGAATATAGGGCAGAAACCCCTTCGCACATACTAGATAGCGCAGTGCTGGCAGGCCCAGCTATTTCCTTTCCTTCTCCATACTAGTATTTCGCCAGGTAGTCTACCAATACATCCATATTGCTCGATACCGTCATAGTCATTGCATTTTCCGGCATAGCAGAACATATTGGGAATGTATCACATACTGATACAAGATATGGAATCTTCCATTGCTTCCTTCATAGGCTCCTCCTGCGGAAGCGAGGCGGTACAAAGACAGAACCAATCCTTTACAAAGATACAACCGTACCATTCTGGTCTTGGATGTCTTATGACGGGAGCATCGACATTTTGACATAATCAATGCTTGAGGTTTCAAAACACGTAAGTCTTGGCTTTGACTTGAATTGAGGCATAAACGTTGAAGGCCAGGGATGAGTTTTAGAACTGTGTTACCGTTGGAATTAGGGCAGGTGATGATGGCGACGATCCTGATAAAGATCATTATGCCCTTGTCGTTTGCAAAACATCAGGAGACGGAGAGTATGAAAGATTGGGGATTGGGCAAGTACGAGCACGCTATGTCTCGAATAAGAGTAGTGCTGAAAAGCTTCTGCGATTTTATTTTATTTTCTCCTCTATTACCGTCGGTATCCTTGAATAATTATTTGGATTGTTGCTGCAGTTAAACAAGCACCAACAGGGCCTTTGGTTAATCTCCTTGGTCTTCATGAGGTAGCTTCTCATAGGTAAAATGCCACATGTCTTTTGATTTAGTATCTCCTTTCTGATTATTTTGCCATTTAATTGATCCTCATCTGCTCGCCACCTAGCCTCAGTCGGTCTCTGCCGATGAAGTTATAGGTACTGTAACAGCAGAACATGTCTGGAGTCTGAGATCCCAAAATGGTGGGAACCTGAGGAGGCCCTGCGCCAGGCGTCAAACAATGACATGTACTTTTTCTTAGGCTGATGTCTTAAATTCCAGTGAGGAAAAGAGGGCCGATGATTGAAAGGACATCAACAAGTCCAGCTCATTGGAGACGGATTGGAAGAACCTTCGAGGATATTACCAGAAGATAACCAAGACCAAAATTAATGATGAGGATGGCTCAGAAGTGAGGAGGGTAAGTAATGAAAGCCATACTTCTTATAACCTGCCGGAATTTCTGGTCTAACTAGTAGCAGGGCATCAAATATCTAGTCCAGAAGAACGGGCTAGACACTCAACCTGGAAAGAAGACGCCGGTATATATTGAGATATTGCTCCATTTAATGAAACCATCCTGTCTACGCAAGAAAAGAAGTTCTATCTATGGCTCCAGCGTATCCAAGTGTGCCTGTTCAATCTCCTTGGTATGTTCACTGTTCATCGGGGAAACGCGCTGCTGAGTCTCCAGTTCAAGGATCTCCAAAGTTCTCTTCAGAAGGATTCTTGCGGTGGACCTCTGATTTCTCTGGTTGAACTCATCGCAGAGGGGATGAAAAAGTTTCTCAGGCAAACTAGCAGCTGTTAGCTTTATTGTCATCTGTCCCAGTGGCAAAACTGTCTCGATTTCAGGAATTGCTCCTTTGAAGATTGCGTATCAAGTCCAGCTCGTGGTTCCATGGAGAAGTCAAAAATGGAGTCAGCTAAGGAATCTTTTGAATAAAAGATTGTCCCTTATTTTACAGTCGATTTTAAGAAAGGTGTTGATCACTTGAAAGGATGAATTTTTTTTTTATCTAGCAACACCAGAAGGGGCATGGAACCTAAAGCAACATTATTTTAGTGCACTTCCCTTGAGTATCCGGTTCGGCAGCCAAGTTTGTGAAGATAATTAAATTCCAATACGGCGCTTTGTAAGCGACAAATAGGATGTTGAGAGATCAATTTATCTGGCTGAGCCAGGAACTTATTCTCCGTATTCATCGCCAGCTCTAATTACCGAGGAGAGTAGGGACAGACCGGAGAGTAGGAACGGTCCAGGGAGTAGAGACAGACTGAGGAATAGGAATGAACCGGGAAGGAGGGATGGCCTTCTTATCCTGAATAATTTTTATATGCACTGTTTGATTTTGCATGGCTCTGCTCACCCGCTCATCATCCCAACAGTCATCCTCAACTCTTAAGGCATCGACTCAATTACCTGCACCCAACTAATGCTCACCCGGTCATTACCCTTAGAGCAGCAATGAGAAAAGGGCCGAATTGACGGTTGGCCGCGCCTAACAGGTGGCTTGTGTATGGTCAATAGTCAGGTGGATTCCCCTAAATGGTGCGAGATGGTATGAACTCTTGGCGCTCGTGCGATTAGCGTGGGCGCTCTATGAGGGGTGTGATACTCTATGGCCACTCATACATAGTAAAAACCCCCTGCTCCAAGTGCTCACATCTTCAATCTGACGGTCAATTGTGGCCATGTTTTCATCTTCTGTCAAATTACTTAGATTAAATCCAGGTGAAGTTCCAGTCCGCTTTTGGGTTCGATCTGAGTCCAAGGAGTTTTGAGTAAGCTCCTTGGAACATACCCAATTATCCTGTGAACTAGGGCTGAGAACCGCAGAAAATTGAAAGCTCCCATGACCAACTGTAAGGGGCTAGACCCCGGAAACTATCATTTAGCTATATACAGGAAGGGCTCGATAGAGAAAGAAAGAAGAACGCCAGTCGAGATCAAAGACTAATATATAAGAGTCCGCGTGAAGGTATGCCCGATGTGGGTTGGGCATCTAACCAAGCTGTCACGTGCTTACGAGGACCTGCTCCAAGTACTGACCTTGGCGTAGCCTATCACACCAACCCTCAAATCAGGGTTTGGAACCATGGAGGTATAGATATCATTTCCTATAAGCTCTAGTTTTATTTCCCAAAGGTTATGTATTGGGGTTGACTGCATACGCACCTTGTCAATGGTTTTTTCTTTTCTTTTTTTATCTTTAGACCTTTCATTTTTACTTCTAGATACAAGACCATAAATCTACCTTCTCATTCATCGACTCACCTGTGACTCTTAAGAGTATTTCCTGGTTTCCACGGGCTCGGTCTAGTAGATAAAGCGAGATACTATTCACAATCTAAACCAAGTAACCATACCACGAGAATAATCAGCCCTGGAGAGGAAAGAAAAGAAGAAGCCACAGGGGCAAGGCAAAGAAACTAGGTGAATTCATCTGATTGCTTGCTAGTCGAGAAGTTGGCTACAGCTAACAAATATACCACATGTCACGGGCTCAGAAATGGTAGGTACTGACGAAATGATATTCCTGTTCAAACTATTGTAGCCATCGACGAAAATATCGAGTCTAGAGAAAGAAAGAAAATGAACCTATCTAGAGGATGGAGGCTTTCTTATACCACTGTACGACAGGGTTCTGCTCATGTTCAGTGTCGTCTGTCATCGTTAGTCTTGTAGGCAGTGTCGAGCCGTATGGGCTACGTCAAGTCGTATACACGACGTCAAGATGTCAAGCCGTCACACCACAATGAAAGAAATATGCATGTAAGCAGTATAATAGCCATATCACACCTGCTATTTCTCAATTATGCAGATACACAGACATCATAAGAGCTCTCTGATGGTTATACAGCTGCAATTCAGAATAATCATTGATGAACACTGCATGCCACAGCCTAGGCTCAGAGAATTCTATCATGTTGTCAGTGGAATAAAATCATGGATGAATTGAACACTGGGTAAGAACACACCTTTGGTTGGTAAAGAAGTTGCACAGTCAATTATGATCCAATCCTTGACCATATTTTCTTTTAGCCAGGGATGATATTTTCCACCCACTTTGAATCGAGAGATATGTCCATTGACTTCAATATGATCTCTCAACAATTCAATGGCCCATTTCTTTTCTGGGATATAGAAATCCACTCGACCATGTCTGGTTCTTGACCATTCACTGGATATCGGTACACCTTGTCCAGCTGTACGGACAAAGCCCCTGTAGAACTCTGCTTGATATTGAGCTTCCATTGGTCTGGGTTGTGATGCAGTTGACATTTTTTTGCCCTCAGCTGAGTGCCTCAAGTTCATAATGGAGAATTTGCTGAGAATCTCTTTGCATAATTTCTGTAGCGAGTCAAAACTGGCAGGCAGGGGCTTCGACATTGTGCCAATTGAATATTCAATGTATCTAAGCAGGTCAGCATGGAAGAACAATAGGGACATGTGAAAATTACTTTTCATGTAAGCGTGATGGTAGAACTGCAATATCATCACCATCTAGAGCTACCCTGTGAACCCAACCATTCTGATAACAGAACCTGATGTCTGCATCATTGAGATCAAATGGAACACTTCCTTCCTCTGTAATTTTGTTCAATATGTTCGAAACCTTGCTTGTGCACCTCTCTATACGAGGGAAAGAGCGATCAACCGACTCTCTACTAAGCTTGTCAAAGACTCTGGCGGTGTCCTCCAGGAACCAGATGATATGATCTTCTGTCAAGGTTCTAAGATGTCTATGCTTGATGTCATGGCGGTAGTTCTGAAATTGTTAGCTTCTTGACTTAGATAAAGCTTCTCATCATGCCTCACTATTGGGGGTGGGAGAGACATAAAAGTAAAAAAATAACTGGGCACGTACCTCGAAAATTACATTGACTAGGGATTCAACCGCTCCCGGATGACCACCTGACAGCACAAATATGTATTCCAGGGCACCTTCATCAAAATTGAACTTTTCCTTTTGCTTAGAGATAAACCTAATCAATCGTGAAACAACATCCTTGAACTCTTCTTTGCTGTAAAATAAGCCTATAGATGGTGAGCCTGGCTGGCTTTGTGGCGTCAACGAAATGCGTTGTTTGTTGAAAAGGGTAACTGGAGTAAAGAATGTTTGATCTGGGCCTGTGCCTGGGCTGCCGTAAGAGCAGAAAAGACATAGTCGAAAATTATACACACAGAAAGACTTCTGTCTTGCTTTGAAGATCGTGTTCCAGAGCACAGTATCACTGTAAGTCTTCTGTGCTTCATCCACGAGAATAACAGTGTTTGTTGTCAAAACCGAAGAGGAATCATGTTTTGGTTCTGATGAAGTTGAGGTAAGGCTAGTGATGGGAGAACCTTGTAGTTCTTCATCCCAATTTTTGATAAGCTTGACAAAACTGCCCCAAGGATCCATGGGATTGAGTTTTACCCAGTCTGTGATTAAGAAAGCCTTTCTTCCCTCTCTGCGATAGTGGTCCCTCAGAAGTTCAGAGAGACGTGTTTTGCCGCTTGCTGGGGTTCCACGGATATGGACTATATTGACTTCATCCAAAGTGGCCGCAAGCTCTGACACTGTATGTTCCCGAGGGCATATGAGGTCGCGCTCTGTCGCTACGGTCTTTATTAGTCATAACCTTGAAGAACAATGATGACGATGACGACGAAGAAAATCATTCTCACCACCTTGTGATTCAGAGCGTTTCCGTTTCCGTGTAGTGGCACCTCCGCTCACAACAACAACAATATCCACATCTGGATCTTTGCTTTGGGGGAAGAGTGGGTTGGATGTGATCATTCGGCGTGGATGTAGAAATTCACCATCATCAATCCTGAACTCCTCTTCATGATTGAGTTGCATCACAGGGCTGTAGAGAGTGAGCTTGCCATAATGAGGCGTAGTATTCTTGATTTCTTCCTTTATCTTCTCCCATATTTTCTCCTTGAGTGTCTCAATATCGTCCTGGTCCGATAAACACACAACGGAGAATGGCTCTCTAAGATTGCTAGGGACAGCGCACCATAGTTTGCGAGTACGTGGTCGAGACATTGTCAAAGATTGGATTGGGTTGAGCACCCAGCTGGTGATGGCGGCAGCCATTGAAAGATAAGAACTAGAGGTGCACCTGCCTGACAAACAATACTGTAAAAAGAAGGGTTGCTGACGGCTTTGTTCACACAGGCAGGCAATACGTGTCAATTTTCCATCCAGAACTATTTCAAGTCAGGTAAAGAAAGAAATCTGCAAGGAATAGGATGTAGTGAGACGAGAGATGATCATTAGAGTCCAGAGATGCTAAGACCTATGGGATGTACTACCACCGCCGCCATTGCCGCCAAGAAATGTGAGCATATGAATAAGTGTGTTGATTGGTTGATTAAATTGTTATGTCATATGCTGTCGTTTGTAGAGCGGTACAGTCGGGTCTGCGGATAATCCAGCAGCGATACTATTAGATCCGGAGGTTGAGAGAAGGAGCTGCTATGAAGCTATATGGACATTATAGAACGTGCTATTGAATCCATCTGGCAATCGTCCAGAGAGTTGATCTACGTCCGAGCCAAAATCAGGGAAAGCTGCTATCTAAAGAGTGTGGTGGAGCTCGCGAGAGCTGTCCAAAAATAGTAGGTGATGCTGAATGCCGGCACCTCAGGCATCTGTACGGTTTGACATCGTTGCAACGGCTAAGTGGTTGGCGGGCGGCGCCGCAAGTATTATACGTCTATGGTGTATGCTTGACTTGAGGGCCCAGAATCAAGAGCTCCCCAGGCCTTCCTTAGCTGCTATTTACCCATAGGTCTCATGCTTTACCTGAACTGTTCCCTCACTGCGTATGGCGACAAATTGTTCAAGGAGCCCGGACTGTGGTACGGTAGTCTACTTGGATAAAGGGTCGGACCGAGCAGAGGTGTATATATGCTATGCGGTCATCTCTGATAGCGTGGAGATGGTGGGAATCAGAGCAGTCTGATCCGGTGCGCCTGACGGGGAGCCGGAGGCGGCGTTGGCAAAGGAAGTAAAGGAAATGCGAAGAAGTGGTCGTCAAGCGACGCACCAGCGGTCTTATAGTCGGCGGACGACGTGAAGGCGGAGATGGACAGCAATTCCCTTCATAGTATAGGGTGGGAGGCTAATCCCATTCAGGTATACACTAAACCACATCAGGTGCGCGACACACCGGCGCTAAACCTAAAAGGGAGAGTTGCCAAAAACGACCATGGTCTGGTAAATGCGAATTGTACGCTGTACGGAGTATATCATAAAGTATTCTCTGAGTGGGTGTGGTAACATGGACGCCGTTGTAATCTCTATAGCTATGTTTTTGGGATAGTAACATATCCTGGTAAATAAATGTTTTCACTGAGGCATAACTCCAAGAGGCCACCAGCTCAAGCGCTTAGGCATCATTACTTCAATTATTTAGTCGACATCAGCGACACACCAGGCAACAATAGCTTACCGACCATACCCGCTATAGCGATTATACCTGTGGCAGGAAGTTGGAAAAATTGCGGTGCCAAACAGGTTTATTGGCACTGATGGGTTTAATCATTCACATCCAACTGAAATGTAGCCACATTCAACAATCAGTACTTGGTGAGAAAACTCATCGCGGTCTTGTCTGGATTCGCGGAACTCGTTGAAGGCAAACAAGTAACGAGCTTGGATGGTATTAAAACGCCTTTGAAAGGACTTAGAGAGTGCAAACAGCTGTCAGGCAACTTATACCAGGGAGCGATAACAGCCTTCACATTATGACAGCAACGTTCAACCATCTATTGTTACTGCCCTGAGCATAAAACATATTTACTATAAATTGCATGAATATCATTTCAAGCAAGAGCAAATGAGAGTCGCGAAGAAACGAGTCAAAAAGGCCGCGAATACCTTAGCACTGAGCTCTGGACTCAGTCAAATGAAGCTGAAAGCTGAGAGATTTTCCCAAAGGTATATATGATGGACAGCATGGGACTTGGGATAAGAAACGCAGGTGCCGCAGACCGCGATGGACGCAGACCGAAGGTATTAGATCTTTTCTGAAATTACTGCTCGTATTGAATGGATGTTAGACTCAACTGGACGAAGCACCTAGTAAATCGTAGTGATGGCCAAGCTTGTTGTCGGCATGCCTAATCCGGCTCAACTAGAATTCTTATCGCAGCGGCGATAAGCCCGTAAATTCTTTTTCAGTTCAGCATATTCCCCGCGTTCTGCGTTCTGGACCAAAGGCCTATTTGTTCAATATTTTTACAGCTTATCGGAGAAAGAAGGAATAAGAAGAGATAAGAACAATGGCCGACACAGACGAAGCAGCAGCCCACCTCCCAGCCTCGCAGGACTCCGCGCCGCAAATCGAAACCGACCTGTCCGACGAGACGCAGGACTTCAGATTCCTGAATAACCTTGCCTTGTGAGCTCCTCCGCTGCATTTACACTAATTATAAAATCATGTAAAAAAGAACCCATTCTCACAATAATGACTGTGCAGCCCCTCCGACTCATCGCAAACGTCCCTCCCCCGCCGCGGCGAAAAAGACTTCGAACCAAATCCTACAAACTACCAGGCCGATATCCTCGATGCGTCGCGTCACGCTATGCACAATGCGCTTTCGCATCCGCGGTTACATCATCCCAAGCATCGAGTTATCGCGTACTATGCGCCTGATGGACCTGCACCGCCGCCTGCGATCGACGTGACTGAAGAGAAAGACGAGAAGGAGACTGCTACAAACGACAATAACGAGCATAATCTAACGAAAGAAAGAAGTCCAGAGACAGGAACAGGGATAAGCGTTCCCGAGGACTCATGCGTTTACGTTCCCAACCCCAAGGGTCAATACTTCAAATCAATGGGCCGGGCAGATCGTTGGAACCGGGTATGGCTGTTACCCGAAGAAGCGCTATATCTCATTGAACGTGGCAGTTTGGATATCCGGTGGCCGGTATCTGTCACAGGGCCTACTGCTGAAGAAGGTGAAGAAGATCTGGGGATCCCGATGAGTTTGCAGGCAGCGTATGCGTGCTTTACTGGGAGAGGGGGGTTATCTGTGGAGCGGTTTTCGGTATATACTGGATTAAGACGACTGGGATATACGGTCATTCGAGCGCCAGGGTGGGATGATGAGAGTGATGAGGTACAAGATGAGGACAGTGCACCGCAGCAGGGTCTAGGGATCTTTGGCCGATTCCTGCATTGGCTGCATAACTGGAATAAATCGACGGGGATTACGACTACTGGTCCTGTGGTGGGATTGGGTTTGCACCGGAGCTACAGTAAGCGTACCCTTCTCCCAAGTCCTAAAACGCGTCGTCGCTAACTCAATACAGACGACATTTACCGCAAACTCGCCATCATCCCCTACCACGACCCCGTCACACGCCAATCTCCCCGTCGCAAAACGACACCACCCTTCCGCGTCGTCTTCCACGTCTACAAACCCTCAACCGTATTCCGCAAATCCGCCCCTCCAACTCCCGATTTCCGAATCGCAGTTGTCAACTCCAGAACCCAAACTACCATGCCGACGCAAGCCCAGCTCGGCGCACTCCTCGAAAGCACACCGTTAGACCCCCCGCGGGGCGAGAAAATGGATCGCATGATGTACATGCGTCTCCGACACGGGTACCGGAATGTAATTCTTGCTGTTGTGGATCAGGGTGTTGTTAGTTTCCTGAGAATTGGAGATGCAGCGTTTGGGAAGGAGAAGGTTTATGCGGAGAAGCCGCCGGGTCCCAAGAAGGGAGGATTTCGGCCGCGGCCCAAAAAATAGTTTCTTTCTTCTAAGTGATGATCTGCATTAGATAGATACCCCGGAAATAAAAGTTGATACCATTTCTATGGAATAAGAAGAAGATATGCGTGTCTCCCCTGGAATAAGGCCCTGATATCCACTGAACGGATAAGGACCGAATAAAAGGGAGTTGTCATGCGATTAATCTGCCATCATCTTTAGAACACCCGTCCATAAATTGAATTGGAGGGACAAAGGACGGATGTAGATGTTCTGATGGCGTCAACAGCAAACAAGATGTTCAACTGCATCCTAGTAGAGACTGGAACGGGGAACGAAGCATCGTCCTCTATTAACCTGGCCGTGGCCTTCGATTATCCAAACCTAACGCCACCCAATATCAATCCACAAACTCCAATCTCCATTATGTTCAAAATGCAATGCAGCAGAGGTCGTACGAATCATAAGTCATCAAGTCCAAAACACGTCTTCGCTGTCAACCGTCAGCACCAATCCTCTCCAATCCATAGCAAACAGACATACTAAGGCACCTAAGTATCTAAATAATCCGCCGCCATCAACAATTCCAGGCACAGTTCCGGCGGAATCTCCATATCGGGCACATTCGCCTGCTCCTTGTTCTTCTGGTTGTAGCAGAAATACTCGCATACTTTTTCCAGGACCACACCGCTCAGGGTTTCGAGGACGCAGCGCCCTGTGATGGCCTCTGAGAAGTTGCCTATTCGTAAATTATAATCAGCAGATGTCGCAGAGCAATAGAGATAGGTGGGGGAGAGTACTGGATGGGTCTAGCATGCGGCGTATTGTCCCCGAAACACAGGCTGTGCTGCGCGGGACGACGAACTCGAAGCCGTCGCCGGAGACGAGAGTCACGTATTCTTGCTGTGTTGCTTCTGACATGTTGTTATCTGCTTATGCTTGTGTGTAGAGGAGGAAAAGGAAAAGAGTTGGAGAAAAACCGTGTTTCCATGGAATATTCCGGTGTGGCCCGTGCTCAGTCAAGCTCCGGCGGAATTATTCCTGTGACGTCTTCCCTTGTCGGTATAGGTTCTGCTACAGTGCTTTCTGTTCGTCCTCTGTATAAGGCTTGAATATTTTCATTGCTCTTCGTATTGCGAAGGATCAACTGAATTGCTATTACAGCCAATAGCCTAATCAACACAATGTCCTATCTCCAACCCCTCCCCCGCCTCTGCGGAGCAACCGCAGCAACATTACACCAATTTCGCTCTACCCAAGCACCATTTCTAGGATTATCCCTCTTCAAAAGACCTTACTCCTCTTCCACAAGCACGAATGACAAAACACAAAACCAACAACAACGACAACCCCGATTCAAACCTTCCGATCGCCTCTCGGGCCGCACATGCATGATAACCGGTGCGACATCGGGAATCGGACATGCAATCGCAGATCGGTTTCTACAAGAGGGCGCAGAGAGAATTATACTCGTTGGTCGATCACAACAGAGGCTTGTGGATGCTGCTGCGCGATTAGGGGAGTCTCCGGAGGGAGTTGTGACTGGGAATGGGAGTGATGAGATACTAGCAACCAGGGCACCGGAGGATGATCAACAAGAGTCTATGGGGATAGGGCTGTCGGAGGGCCGGAAGGTAAGCTTTTTTGTCGGGGATGTGTCCGAGTCTGGGTCATGGGTGCGAGAGTTGGAGGAAAGCATGGTAGGTCGGCTTCTGCTATCTAGAGGAAACGTAGACAACTGATGTTTGTATAGAAAGACGTCGATATCCTTATCAACTCCGCAGGAATATCTACGACGAATATACTCGCTAGAACCGATCCACATGTCATAACCCAAACTCTCCGTACAAACCTCGAAGGTGCGATCCTTACTTCTCGCGCCTTGCTCCGCGCCGCAATCCGTAGTCGTTCCAAGAACCGCGGCTTCACCACAGAAATACCTTCAAAGTGCATAATAAACATCTCCTCCCTACTAGCGCACAAAGGTGGAACTGGTGCGGTGCCATATGCTGCATCCAAAGCCGGTGTACTTGGTCTAACCCGTTCGCTCGCGGTTGAGGCGGCGAGCTCCTTGCGGGGTGTGGCTATCCGGTCGAATGCCATTGTCCCGGGGTATATTAACACTCCAATGATTGCTAGTAAGTGTCGTACATAACCCTTTATAGGAGCTTCAGCTGATTACTGGAAAGATTTCCGTGAGAGTGAAAAAACTCGTCTTCAGGATGAGATCCCGCTTGGTCGATTCGGTGACCCGTATGAAATCGCAGACGCCGCTGTCTTTCTGGCGCAGAATGAGTACGCTAATAACTGCATTCTTAACATTGATGGCGGGTTGAGTGCTGTTTAATTGCTCTCAACCTAGTTGTCTGGAACACGCAGTACTTTGGGTAGCCTACCTATCAGTACAACTTATGAAACTCGTCCGAAATACGTCTATAGCAAAGGAAAGGGATGCGCTTTCGAAAAGATTATATCATTTGACGCACAAATTATCTCTAAAGAGTTGGTTCTACAGGATACAAGATGCATATTCGTCGAGTACAGGAAGACACATTACCTCCTCTCCCAACATCAGGAAACTTTTACTCAGCTTAGCTGACAACATCTTCGAGCCATTCCGGTATTGCTTCGGCAAAAATCTGTATGCAACCCCTAAGATGGGATTTCTGACTCAGTGTTCGTCAACCAGCCCCAGAGAATCCTTCTTTCTCAGATTGGACTCTTTGTTTGGGATAAGGCTTGTATCCTAGGAGTGGTGATGCCTTCTTCGGCATGAAATCAGATTGACGATTTTCTTACTATTGCCCTCACAAACAGTTAAGGAGATATGGCTAGAATACTCTGCTAGAGATCCATTCTTATGTAGCCATTTCCTGCTAAGCTAGAGACTCAAACAAACCCAGGAATGGGAAAATACCACATGAGGTACTAACCCTAAAATGGCTCCTGTAACTTCCTCGCCACAGATACACTCTTTGACGGCGCGTTTCTAAAGAAGTTTTTCTTGCAGCAAAGGCTTGTAACCATCCTTGCCCCATTGAAAGCGCTATCCTCTTTTCCAGCTGGAAAGCTGAAACATGGTTCTAGCATCGGAAGTTGTACAGTCCGAGTGCTCCATTAGTCATAAATTTTTGAACCCTGCCTATATAGAGGCTCTCTTGACCTTAATTCAGGTTGAAGCTTCTATGCGCGCCATTGCTACCTCCATGTAAGCAATGAACATATTGCTGGGATATGCCTGCAGGATTTTGCTTTGCCCTGTTGTCAACTATAATCAACGCTATCAAGATACGAATAGAATGGCTTACTTCCCTTATACAGCGTACTGGATTTTCTTATCCGCCTTATGGCCATGTCTCTTGATAGTTATTTCGTGCAGAGTTAATGATCATCGGTTCAAATTCTGCGTGAGAACTCGTTTCCTTGGTGCTCTTCCGACATTGTGGCCTCAAAGTCAGTTTGAAATGCAAAAAGACTTGGCCAACTCTGATCGAATGACCTCCCAGCTTTGATTCGTGAATATGCGTTCTGCAGTTCTCACTCCCGATCACTCTGTAATCGAGTGCATAAATTCCCAGAGTGTCTCCCTCCTGGGACACTCCTCATATTCGGTCCCAAGCCTCTCTTTTTGTAGCAGTGCGTCTAGCGCTGGCACATGATGTACTGCGGTTGATATATCACCACCATTCGGCCTGCGATATATTGACTTGTTTAAAACGAGATCTGTATTGCAGGTATTTTCCATTTGTGGCAGATGCGATGCTTAACGATATCTTCGGCTTCATGTGTAAGGTCACCGACAGACGCTGTGATTCCAAGGGTCCCAAATACCAGAGACAGGTTTCGCAGGTAGCATTTGTGTTAGTGCAAAAATCAGTAGCTCCAGTTTGAAGCTTTGTGGGTCAGCCTTTTCACCTTTCTTGCTTATTGCTCGTACAATGCCACCGCCAGTTGACCATTTGTTGCTGCTGCTGTCAGCATAAATCCCCTGTTAGCCATGACATATTCTGTGTATCGGTCGGCCATTTTGCTGTCAAAAGGGGTCTTGACATCTTGGGCCTTATTCCTTCATCTTAATCTGCCTGATGGCGACAAATATATAGTATCTTCTTCATGCCCATGGTATCATATTGACTTATTATTTGGGTTTGGTCCTATATAGGACAGGCGTTCTCTTCCGAGGGAACTGTCTTGATCGCCCATGGTAAATGGAGTCAACAAATTTTCATCGTGTTCTTCAGGCCACGTATTTGCGCTGCTCAAACCCATTTTAGTGGCGGTGAACGTTTTCATGAAACTAACAATGTCGCTTAGCATATCAGGTGTGATATTTGCATCAAGAGACCATTTTGCAAGTGAAGATTCCATGTGGGCCATCTCTGGGTTTTCTATCAACATTATTATACCTTGAGGCTATTAGCACCCCGTAGAGTACAAAATTAGATAGAGCCAAACGAGTGGTTATAGGCTTGCGCCCAGTGTATTGCCGCGCTCATGAAGTCAAGATCCGACTCTCACCTTGTTGCGGAAGTCGAGTAGGAATTCTACTTTGAGCATATTCCAAAGCTCCGCAGAGATCTATGCGAATGCCAGAATGTCACATCACAGACATTAATACGCTACTGTCACTTTGCATGCCATTGTTCCGGCCCGGAGTATGCACTCTATGCCTCATTCTCGATATGATAAGTCGTGGCTCTCTTAGTCAGGACTTCTGGACTAGCAAGAATGCATAATCTAGCAAAGTCTAGCTTGCACTTGCCGGAAAGATATTATACTCTCCTGGGCTGGATAGCGCCATGCCCAATAGGCCTTTCCATCGATTAGAGCTCGTAAGGCGTTGCCTGTCTGTTCACCATCCTTGTTCACAGACAGAGGATAATATGGATATACCAGGCTTTAGCATTGAGAAGAATGAAGGCAAGTGAGTGTAATATAGAAGAACAGACTCAAGTAGTTGTAGACAAGAATGCAATTGGTAGTACTCTGTACTCCATCCTGATAACTAGCTAACGTACTGTAGTTAGAACTAAGTTGGAAAATTTATGCCTCACATATCAGGCAAACAGGTACCAAGAAAGGACATCTTCAATTCTCCTCCGATTCAACCACGCATACCTCTCCCCAAAAGACAAAATGAACAATAGACCAGTCGAGCAATCATTAAACACACTACTACCAACTCACGCCAATGACCTACCTCCAGAACTTGTCAGCTTAGCTTCGTCTCTCGTCGCGCAATCGCGAAGCTTCTCGGCCAGCCTCAAGCCCGAGGAGGAGATCGCGCGGCCATATGCTTGTGCTGAGATTGCTTGCCGGAGGTATGCTAACATTTATTTGAGCAAAATGTTGATTTGATGGTTTCTAATATCCTGAATTCTAGGCTAGGTCGAGCCCTCCGGTTACCTCCGTTACTAGGCCATCCGCCCTGTCCTCCACGCGTCTACAAAAAGCTGTATAGCTTCCTGGATCGGTCTCTAGGCTCAAGTACAACATCAGTCAAACGTTCGGCTAGTACCTCAGCACCCGGGACTCCTATACGCGCTGGGCCGAACCCATCTACACCTACAAAGGACAGAACGACACTCGCCCGGACACCATCGAAATCAGCAGTGCCAGGCACGCCACGTGGACTCCAAAACACCCCAAGCAAACCTACACCGTTGAAAAGAGCGATTAGCAATGTCGATTCACCTTCTCGTACACGTACACCGCAGAGAACGGAAAAAAAGGTTAGACCCAATGGTCTTCCAGGCTCGACGATTGTTCCCGACGCGCCGGGATGGGTGATGGCTTCCATCCGGACGGTGTGTAAGACACTGTCAACCCCGGCACCAAGAACAAGTACCTGGTCCCGGCCTCCTATCTCCAAAACGTTTCCGCCGCATATGTTCACTGGCGCGTCCTCCATTCTTTTCTTTATCTCGAAAATATCGAACAATGATGCCGACGCGGATCTCGATGAGGAAATGCTAGAGTTCCTTGAACCGGTCATGACAGCAAGCAATCTGGAAAAAGATGAGGATTTCAAAGAAATGATTAACGCCTTAGTTGTGGCCATCTACTTCCTCGTTCTCGCCCGCCGGCGGAACACAGATGACGAGCAGAACGGTGAGTCCAAGAAACTGGACAAAAAGACCTTCTCCGAAATGCGTCAAACAGCCCTCGTCAGTCTTGGTTTCCCCACAAATGAACGCCGACACCGCACAGATATCGACCAGTGGATCGCCCTCATCATGGAACAGAACTGGGCTCACGGACAGGAATGGTTCGAAAATATCCCGCAGGCCGGCGAGCTAGACGGTGAAGAGGAGTATGAGTTGGATGATGACGCTGCTGATGAAGGGGAAACCGCAAAGCGACCAAGGTCTGGTCATAGATTGCTGAATGGCTCGAGGAAGGGTCTGCTTCCGGGACTAGGGACGATGATGCAGGATCGGGTGGATTGGTTGAGCGAGGACCGGCAGGAAGATTACTTGGAATGGAAGGCGGATATTATGGGAAGGATTGAACAGATGGAGAGGACTGGTCGGGTTGGTGCTTAGGGCGACATTTCGGCATAAGTAATCTTGCAATTTAATGATACCCAAAATGATAAACCAAATTGATATTATAGTGCCCTGGCGCTGACTAGGTTTGATGCTATATATGCATTTATACACATTTCACATACAATGGTGATAATAGGTGATAGACCCGTGTCATGCCAAAGAGCATTCTGGCTAATCATTTGGTCAAGATACTTCTTGACCTTGTACTCTTGTTGTCACTCCTCATCCATGCCAGGAGGCCAGTGCTCTTTGGACACTACCACCCTAGGAGGTCTGAGGCAATGGCAAATTCCTCGCCATTGAAAATATTCTCTTTCCCTTACCCAGAACGCTGTTGCCCTTTAATGGGCCAATATATTCCAGAGTTCTGTCTTTCTCCTTGTGTTTCTGCCAGATGTGCCTCAAGGTTAACACCCGATGCACAAGTTGATGGTCGGGAATGCTATCTTTGATAACCATGCCGGATATGTCCCGAGTTTTCGATTTTAGCAGGCCTCTCTTCACTTTCCGGTTCGGAAAAGCCATCCATAGAGTTTTGGCCGTGCATGGCCGCAAAGAGGTGGTCAGTTCTCAACATGCCAATTATGGAACACCATGCCTATTTTTGGGGTTCTTGGGTCCATGAGGGAAGCATCATCTCAAGTCAGAAATATGTCAATGGCCAGCTTCCTCGTTCTCTAGATCCGGCATTTCAATTGTAACGCCTAACTTGCTTATAGTAAAGAACTTCAGGGACCGGTCCTCCACCACCGGCAATTGCTGCAGGTGTCATTTAGCTGTTTTGCTTGATTTTTATAAACAGAAACAGTAATTCTCCAGGCTCTAGTCTGTTCAAAGATCTCATTTCTTCTGTGATCCGTTGCTTTCATACTCGGTTTTCCGCTGCACGGAAGCGTTCAACTTCACTGGAACGATTGCAGAAGTCTACCCCATGCCATCCAGTCATTTCACCGTTTAGATGTAAGGTAGGCGGCGTACCCTTTTAGACTCGAGGAATTTGTGACTCGAAAAGGTCAACTTCTATTCCTCTTGACTGTTCCTCATTCGTGGAGATTGTGATCTTTAGATAGCCATCACATTCCATCTTGACACTCGACGCATGGCTGTTAGTTGAAGAGCCTGCAGCCGGCCTTCATTTTCCAAGGTGTTGGTCAACCCTCGTTGCCGCTGTTCGGGAGGTCCTCTCTGGTATGTTTTAACGGACTTTGTTCCGTACCAGATCAACCCAGGGGAATCTGGTTGTTTGCTCAGTTTTAAGTCCAGAAGAGGCAAGAATATAGGCAATCTAGAATTCATTAGTCCAGACCAACCAGATAAAAAGGTGCTCGATGACCACTAAGTCAGCACGAAATGAATTTAGGAGATTTAAGATTAGTATGAGAAATTTGACATGGAACGTGGAAGGGTGGAGATATTGGGATAATAGAGCGGAGGGAGAACAGATATAACTGGTATATTCATTCGTCAATATCCATCATCCAGAGATTAAAATAGTCTGCTGCCAGAGCATAAAGTATGTATATGAAGAGAATATTCTATAGGTCAAAGCAAAACCCCAGGGGATCACCATTAAAACGAGAGTATGGAAAAACGAGGGTATATGATGCAGAATAGAAGTCATCAAAAAAAAGAAGAGAGAAGAAAAAAAAAAAAAAAATTCAATACCAGATACTCCTTGTCCGATGATGAGGAATAGTCTCCCTCCCATCCTTCTCAACCTTTTTCATAGTATCGTATAAGAAGAAATCAATCAGAATCGCATTGATCCCGGAAACCGGTGGCTCGTGCACACTCTTTTTGTGTTTTGAGTGTTTCTGCGTCGTGCATTTCCTGGCATCTTCGAGGGCGTCTGCTTCTTCATTCGAAGGTGGTGGGTGTAGTTTGACGGATTTCACTTCTGGATGTCGCTTTTCGATTTCGCGCTTGATGAGCTCCACACACCAAATGCTGACGCCGCGGAGTTCGATTTCCCAATTCGAGCCGCTGGGAATGGGCTTGAGGTCCTTGATGTGACTTTCTAATGGTGGTGAGTACATCAGACAGCCGAATTGGTAGAGGATTTGGGGGATGCGGTAGTCTGATATTGTTAGCCGTTATTCTCATAGAAGCTAGAATGGCACTTACCCGCGAACATGGTGACCTTCTCAATGTCCTGGAACTCTCCGTAGCTCTCGCCGTTAAAGCAAGCCCAGAGGTCGGCTACAAGGATCTGAGCTCGTTTGTACAGCCGGACCCTCCGGCCGTGAAAGGTCGTCTCATCCCGGAAGCATGGGAAGCTTTCCGCGAGTAAGTTGACAAGCGATGCTGCAGAGTAATGTGCGCTGTAAATGCAATTCGTAAAACTGCCGTCGAAATCCTTACACAACACCCGTCCGGCCTCGCGCAGGCACTGAATCCGTTCCGGGAGCAAAGGAATCTGCTCCTCCGTCACGGACCGGAACACATGCTTGATTACGTCGTCCGTACACACATCCTCGTTCACCCAGTATTCCGGATCCGTGATAGGAATCCCCTCATCCAAAGCCCTCTGCAACGCCGCAACCAAGCTCCAATATCCCGTCCACTTCCTCCCACGATACTCGATCGCAAACTGCTTCTTCTCGTCGCGCTCCTCCGACCAGAAACTAAAGTTCAATAGGTCCATCGTGAAAATAAAATCAACCGTGCTCTCGTCCTTGGACTTGGGGTGCAATTCGTGCTCCGACCAGGTGTGTGTCGAGTACTCTTTCTTCTGCATAATGTGCCAGATGGTCTCCGCGACATCTTTGGTCTTGCCCGCGCTTAGGGCGACATCAATAGCGTTGTTGTATACGTATTCAGCGTTCTCAAGGACCTTTGTTTCCGCCGCGCGAGGGTTCGCTGCACCTCCGCCGAGACCGAGCGATTTGCGAAGGAGAGCTAGGAGCTCGGGATCCGCTTCGTCGTCCGACATGGTGCCTCTTCTCATCGACTGGCGTGAATTTTATGAGATTAACTTGCTGCTGGCCTTTAATAGCGCACAATCAGGAGTTGAAGGGATGTTGCAATGGGTGTGAAAAGGAGGGAGAGAAAAAGTTCGGCCTTCTCCACGGCGAGCGATCGAGAGGCTTTTAATTGAGTCCACAGATTTCTCCACGAGGAAATATTCTTGGGCAGACAGAGAGAAAAGAAGAGAAGAGACACATCAAACAAGGAAAATGAGGCAAATTGAAACAGTTCTTTTTCTATATATATATATATATATATTTTTGTAAAAAAAAAAAATATAGTTATAGTTATATTATTTATCATAACAATAGAGGAGTCTGCGACACTGTTTTACTAAGCAGACAGAGGTCGACCATGTGGGAGGATTGATCTATCAAGGGAAAGATATGGAGATATAGGGTCCAGATTATCTAGCAAAAGAGGATGACAGTGATAGAAATGGTCTGTGAGTATCCCGGTATGGTCAGAGCATGGGCATGATACGAGACATGGATGGGTATAGCTCAGCTTTATATCCCGTGGCCTAGTTAACGCGAATGATATCAATGATATGGCAAGAATGCCGATTCTGCTACTTCTGTCGATGCTGTCGCTTATTCCCATCTCGTGAAATCCCACCTACTAAGACATGTCAGTAGCGCAAACGGTATCTGTACGGAATACTGCGTGAAGCATCACTCCACCAGCTCCTTTCAACCCGTCGTCATTGCCTCCTGAAACACCAACACCAGAGCTTTGGGCAGGTATGGCAAGGTCTGGCTAAAGAAGAAAGGTCTGGCCGATGCAGGTGCATGGATCTTCGTCTTTTTAAAGATCCGGACTGCATGGCGTCTCACTGCTGTGTCTTTATTGTACTCCGGACTGTGTCCGGAAAGACACGCATCTGCTGGTATAGGTCCTAAGGAAGGATCCTCAAGAATCCGGGTGTTCGTTTACATAGACAATAAGTGAATCCTTGGTTGTGTTGCTGTATAGCTGGCTGGATATCCACAGGGGTGGTCAGACCTGGACCAGTGTCAGTTGGCAGTTCTCAGTCAGGAATGGCAGCCTACTTGCTTACTCCTGTGTTCCTTGATTATTCACTGCCGTTATCCATTCTTTATCCAAATAAGCCCAGTAGTGGGAGACAGTGGTGTGGGCGGGTCATTAACTCGGCAGTAGAAGCTGTGTCGGAGCTTCGCCCATCTCCGGATTTCCCAGAGCTCTCTTTCTCTTCTCTCGTCAACTTCTTCTCTCCAACTCGTCAATCTTTATCCTCTATCTCCTTCACCAATATTGTAAACCTCTCTCCACAACGTCTCTTTTGTCTTGCCAAGTGATGATTTTCTCATTTTCCTGAGTATCCTGCAACCATGACGCGAGATACTTATCTCAAGCGCTCAGTCGGAACTCTCGCTAGGCGCATCAAAGAGGTATCCCCTGGCTATGAACTTTGTCTTCCATTATTCTCGCAAATTTACTTTACGCGATCGCATTACTGACATTTTTTTGTCTGATCTATAGTCGCGTGTGCTGCTGGTGGGCGCTGGCGGCATCGGCTGCGAGCTGCTCAAGAACCTCCTCCTATCTGGGTTCGGCGAAATTCACATCATCGATCTCGATACCATCGACCTGAGCAATTTGAATCGCCAGTTTCTCTTCCGTTTCGAACACATCAAGAAGCCCAAAGCACTGGTGCGTCTCCGTCGCCCTCCATCCCCGTCGACCTCTCCCTTCCCCCCCGACTTCTCCCCCTAGCAACCGTATAAATTCCCCTTGTCTGACGAGTCGCCGTTTGCTGTACAGGTTGCGAAGGAAGTGGCACACAAGTTTCAACCGCGCGCGAAGTTGGAAGCGTATCATGCCAACATCAAGGACAGTCAGTTTAACGTCGACTGGTTTGGTGGCTTTGATTTGGTGTTCAATGCTTTGGACAATCTCGACGCACGGCGTTATGTGAATCGGATGTGTCTGGCGGCTGGCGTGCCTTTGATTGAAAGCGGAACTACGGGATTTAATGGTCAGGTGCAGGTCATAAAAAAGGTGGGCATAATGCGATGCGACACGATGCATGGGGGTTGTGCGGTTTGGCTGATAATCTACAGGGCCAAACTGAATGTTACGATTGCAATTCCAAAGAAGTCCCGAAGTCGTTCCCCGTCTGTACTATCCGGAGCACGCCCAGTCAGCCGATCCACTGCATTGTCTGGGCTAAGAGCTACCTTTTCCCGTATGAGCTCTACTTCATGTTTGCACGATCAAGAGATTCTAATCTTTTTCAGTGAGTTGTTTGGGAGGAGCGAAGATGAGACAGAAGAGCTTGACAGCTCCGAAGAAGCCGAGAACGGTAGGCCAAGTCCCGCTTCCAAAACACCTCGACTTACTGACATCGAATAGCAGTGGAAATTGCGAACTTGCGCAGAGAAGCACAGGCCCTCAAGGAGATTCGTCAGTCCATGGGTACCGATGAATTCCCCCGCAAGGTGTTTGAGAAGGTGTTCAAGGAGGATATTGAACGGTTGAGAGGGATGGAAGATATGTGGAAAACTCGCAAGCCACCGGAGCCCCTTGATTTCGACAAGCTGGAGGAAGACTCTTCATCGATCGAAGTTACTATCTCTAACAACGACCAGAAGGTGTGGTCGTTGGCGGAGGACTTTGTCGTTTTCAAAGACAGCTTGGATCGTTTGAGCAAGAGACTGAAGTCGTTTCAGGAGACAGCCATGGGCGACAGTCATCCCGTTCTAGACTTCGACAAGGATGACATTGATACCTTGGACTTTGTTGCGGCTACTGCCAACCTGCGAGCTGCGATCTTTGGTATCGATCCGAAGTCGAAGTTCGACACGAAGCGTGAGTTCGCGCGAGGCATGGGTTAGCTGGCACATGCTGACTAGGGAAAATAGAAATGGCCGGTAACATTATTCCTGCTATCGCCACTACCAACGCTATGACTGCCGGTCTTTGCGTTCTACAGGCCATGAAGGTTCTGAAAGATGACTATGCTAATGCTAAAATGGTCTTCCTGGAACGCTCCGGTGCTCGTGCCATCAATTCCGATTCTCTTAAAGCACCTAATCCTAACTGCCCAGTTTGTTCGGTCGCAATGGGCCGTGTGGCAATCGACCCAAGGCGTACCACACTGAACGACTTGGTCGAAGATGTGCTCCGCTCTCAGCTCGGGTACGGCGAAGAGTTTTCAATCAGTAATGAGCTGGGCACTATTTACGACCCCGATTTGGAAGATAATCTACCGAAGAAATTGCTCGACTTGGGTGTGAAGGACGAAAGTTTCTTGACTGTTGTAGACGAAGATGATGAACCGCGCGTGAATCTTGAATTAATCGTGAAGGCTCCGGAAGAGTGAGTAGCCGCGCTATTATGCATTTTTAAAAGAAACTGACTAACAATGCATGAGTAGGTCTCCCTTGTCGAACGAAGAGAAGCCAATCTCTCTGGAGAAAGCCATCGACATCTCCCGCAAGCCTAAAGCCCCGACACCAGCACCTCCTACCGTTCCCGATACTGTCAACGACGCCACAGGCGTGAAGCGCAAACTCGAAGAGACAGAAATTGACCAAGAAGATGCAGATGTCAAACGGATTCATACGAACAATGCCGCGAATGGAGACGACGGCACACAGCCCATCATCTTAGATGAGGCGGATGGTGGTGGTGCTATCTTGATTGATGATTAAATGATTTATGTTGGGGTTGATATTGGGTAGCCATTAGTTACTTTGTCAGTTTTATTCTCTGTAACATATTGTTTTGTTGTAAAACAGAATGGATTATTTGGATCATCACGGTTTTGATATCTTGACTTTAAACACCAACACTCTATCCGCTAATTCGACCGATCAAGGAAAGTGAATATACACCTTAATCTCCTCCTTCCTGTCAAACTGCTCATAATATCTAGGCGCCTCAATCCGAGTCTCCGCCGTCGAAATAAAACTCGGCCTCGCCCGACCTGCCGAAACCAACTCAACAAGCTGCGGCGCCAAAAAACTTCGGATCAACAACCCCTGCTTCATATTTCAGATGCTTAAGGAAGAAATCCGAGATCGGAAATGACACATTCTGCGGAATGCTATCTCCCAGCGGCGCAGCAGGGGGAGTCTCCTGTTGCATGTATACACCGACTTGACCGATGCCGCCATTCTGAGCAACTGCGTCAATCATATTGCGGAGGATAATACCTTCGTCAGAATCACCGCGGGCATTGACGGCTTCCATGCCAACGCAGTCCACGGCGCGGGTGACGCCGTTTGGTTCGTGGTTCATGATTTGTCGCACAGGATCGGACTCATTGAAGTTAACTGGGATAGCGCCAATGGAGGCAGCGCGCTCTAGATGCATAGGCTCACGGTCCACGGCGTAGACGTTGGATGCGTCGTGGAGGAGGGCGGTGTATGCAGCGAGGAGACCAACGGGACCGGCACCGAAGACAGCGACAGTGTCTCCTAGTTGGAAGCCGGAATAGTCGATGGCGCTCCAGCCAGTGGCGAAGATGTCGCCGGTGGTTAGGTAGTCACGTTCGATGGAGGAGTTTGTCGTTTTGTGGGTCAGCGGGACAGGGATGAGGGAGTTGTCGGCGAAGGGGACGAGGGCGTATTCAGCTGCATTTCATCAATCAATAATTTAACTTCACCTAGCAAGTAGTTAGGGAAGAATGAAGCATACCCTGCAATCCCCCAAGCCCAGTCCCACCCCCAAACGAATCCAACGCCTCGGGCACCATCTCCAAATGTCCCGCGGCAGCATTATCCGGGATCACCACATAGTCACCCACCGATAACGACGACACTGCGTCTCCAACCTCAGACACATACCCAATTGCTTCATGGCCAACCACGTGCGGGGGAGTTCCGCCCATGAGGCCATGGTAGAAGTGAAGGATCGGAACCGCAGATGGCGGACGTTGTAATGCGGACGACAGCGTCAGTGCGGTTTTGAATCGTTGGACGGGGAACGCTGGCGATTGTTACCTTGTAGGGAGTGCCGTTGTAAATGAGGGCTTGCATTGTGGCATTTAAGACCATAGTGGCGTTTGAGAAGCGCATTTTGTTTCGTTGTTGAGGATGGGTTGTGATGGAATGGTCATGTTGCAAGGTGAGGGCAACAAGATATATACAGCTGGTAAATGGGGGGTTTAGATGTTGCCTGTTGTTTCAAATCGACAGTCATGAACGAAGCCGAGTTCATTCTGCTCTGTTCCTGGTTTTGTAGTCTCTGATGTTGTAATGCTGGTATCTTGACGTTGGGTGTAAGCTACTCGGAGATAGGACTTAGGGCTGACAGGTAAAATAAGCAGTGTTCAAGATAAGCCATAATAGCACATTCTCTATCATAATCCAGTTGTATGCCCAGAATGTTGATCATTTAGATTATATACTTTCAATTGTAGAGACTCATACTACAGGAAGAAAACAGTAGTGTTTACAGTTGGAGTCGAAACTGGTGTCATCCCTCATAAGTCACTCTTTCATTGGTTTTCAAACCTTAGTGCCAAGATAGGCCAATCCATAATAGGAAAGGTACCGAAATAATCTGTTTCAACATGTATTGTATGGTACCAAAGTGGCATATTACGCTATATTTTACATGTATCAACTATACAGGCACAACTTCTGTCACCCCATCATAATGGCCCACACCCAACCTGACGCCTTCGCAACACGACACGCTACTTCGTGGATTTGTGCTCAACAACGCCATCCTGTCACAACCTGGCTTCTCTCGTATCGTACCTAGGGTTCTAGTTAGTTGTATTTCGAGACAGGACACTTACCCTAAGTGTCTTCCAAGCACTCATATGCTCAATGACCATCCAGGTCCTCTGTATATCACGTCGAAGGTATATCGCCCCCTCCAGGCTCCGTAAGATAATCAACAAGTAGAAACGGTAAAGGTAACGAATAGAGAAACAAGGCCAACCGAGCACGTATGCTGGGTTGTTGGTTAAGTGCGGACGAGTCAGAAACTAGAAGGTAACCAAT